>NC_141154.1:121108405-121427041 GCF_053477565.2 Lygodium microphyllum
ACCGCTTTCAGTCCCGTTGGAGCAGAATTTAAAGCTGAGTGCTGATGTTGGGGATGAGATAGAAGACCCTACCATGTTCAGGAGGATAGTGGGGAGTTTGATTTACATGACTATTACAAGGCCAGACTTGAGCTACGTTGTTGGTCTTGTGAGTCAATTTATGCAAGTACCTAGAAAACCACACTTGGATGCAGTGAGACGCATATTGAGATATGTCAAGTCCACATTACATTATGGACTTTTCTATGAGGCAGGTAGAGACGTACATGTGTTTGGATACATAGATGCAGATTGGGCTGGTAGTATGTCGGATAGAAGATCTACCAGCAGATACATATTCTCTCTTGGTAGTGCAGCAGTTGCTTGGAGCAACAAAAAGCAATCTACAGTTGCTTTGTCGAGTACAGAGGCTGAGTATAGAGGTGCTGCTGTTGCAGCATGTGAGGTAGTATGGCTGCAAAAGTTATTGACTGATTTGGATGTGCAGGTGGAAGGTCCAGTTGTCATTTATTGTGACAACATGAGCAGTATACAGTTGGCTAGAAACCCTGTGTTCCATGCCAGGACAAAACATATTGAGGTACACTACCACTTTGTGAGAGAGAAGGTACTAGCAGGTGAGATTGACTTGGTGTATGTCAGCACACAGGATCAGATAGCTGACATCTTCACGAAGGCATTGGGTACAGAGAAGCTTCAAATGTTTCGAAGCTTACTTGGAGTTGCAGAGATGTAGTTGAGCTTGAGGGGGAGTGTTGAGATGACAAGCTCAACACATGTGGACATTGATGATGGACCGCCTGGTTAGATGGATCCACACGTCTACACTTAGCACGTCGGTGGTCATTATGACTCTCACATGGCCACTGACTCACTACTTATTATATTCAGGTTGTTACACCTATTTACAGCTGGCATAGTTATAGCGCCAGTCGACTAGTGTAGTCGGTTATGCATTGTTTGACTTAGTAGGCCACTTTTCTTTTATCTTGTATCTTATCTATACTTTGTGTACATTTGTGAAGTGTGTGGAAGAAGAAGAAGAAATCAGCAAGAAAACGTTTTGGCCTCCATCTCTCTTCTTGTCTCTTGAGTGAGCTTCTCCTTGTGCATTCTGTGTGTGTTCGGTGCAGCATCTTGAGCAATCCCCTCCATCACGCGATTCTTGACAGTAACGAGACCTGCAAGGCGATCCATGACCTAGTGAATACTTGATTGAATGAAATAAAATATAGATATTACCGGCGAGAACAAAGGTCTGCTCACCTGAGCACTCTCCCAATCCCGGAAAGTCATGCATCGTCCACATGAGAATGGCTCGAATGTTGGCTGACTGCCGACCATCGCACCTACTCATATCTTGCACTGTGACCCCCTCCTCCCACAAAATCTTAAGCTCATCGACTAATGGACGAAGATCCACGTCCATATTTTTTACTTTGTAGCGGCCTGGGACGAGCAAGCTAAGGATGAGATGTCCTTTCTTCGTAGAAAGCCATGGAGGAATGTTGTAGTTGACAAGTACTATAGGCCACACAATGTAAGAAGTCAAGCGCAGACCGAATGGGTTCACACCATCCATGGCGAGACCGAGCCGAAGATTCCTTGGCTCTCGCGCAAAGCCTGGGAAGGTAGAGTCAATGTGGCTCCATGCGCACGAATCTGCTGATATTCGTTGCACTCCATCCGTGGACCTATTCTGCACATGCCACGTTGTCAAGCTTGCCATGGCAGACATGCGAAACATGTGGTTTATGCGGGGGATGAGCGGAAAGTGTCTGAGGACTTTTTGAGGGATGGTCTGCCCCTTGCAAGTCCTATCGATACCTGTGAGCACCACACTTTGGACATGTCTCCATAGTCTCGTATTCATCTCGAAACAATATGCAGTCGTTGATACATGCATGGATGTTATTGTAGTCCATGCCAAGCTTCCGTAAAACATGTCGTGCATCATCACGAGACTCAGGCATGGTGTTTGCAGGTGGCAATATATGATATTTCAATAACCTAAAAAAATCATAAAACACCTTGAAAAATCCATCCATGTTTGCAATAATACTGTTTTTTTTTAAAAACAATGAAGTCTGTGTGCAAGGTACCTGAATAACTCAGTCACACTCGTATCGCTCCAACCGTATTTTGCTTGCACACTTAAGAGTGCAAGCAATGTCTTCAACCGAGATACTCAGTACCCATCATATAATGGTATGGATGCTTCCTCTCTAAGCGGGTCAGATGTCTCAACATCCATGGGAATCAATGCATCGATCATTGCCTCCATCTTAGGCTCCAAGATTGTAGGCAAGTCGGGAAGGTTGTCTGTCTCCTCTGGCATTGACGGTATAGATGGGCCTTACGAGTGGTCGATTGGCTCCTGCAATCCATCCATCGCACGTCCACGAACTCTTCAAATTGGCCGCAAAGGGTGCACTCCCCCTTGGGTCGAAACATCACCCCCCTGGATACAAAATTTGCTAACAAGGCCCAATCTTATTGTGTATGGTTTTCAATTAGCTTGAGAGTACAATGCATGAAAAATGCTAACTTCAAATTACCATTTGCTGAAAATCTGCAATCGCCTGATTAATGATCTCAGATTGAAACTCGCCAAATCGTCGTACATGTTCTATAGACAATCGGCGTTTTCGTCTAATTGCCAACTTGCATTGAGAGCAAGGACATGGGACACGTTGATTAAGATAAGACTCGCGGTCTTGAACAATAGGACCTTCTTCGTTTGCCATCTTATCTACATTACAGCAAACGAGGCTTAAATGGATAGCTTTATGGAGATGTACGTCAAGTTGCAAGTTGACCATAAACCTTGCATTGTATATAGTAGTCGAGAGATTTTCCGATGTTATATCTCGGCCTTGTATCATGCTCAACGATTTGTTTGTCCCGGTAGATAATTTTTTGTTATATCTCGGCTTTGAGTATAAGTAATCCATTTTAAAATTAATGCGCGCCATCTATGAAATTTTATAACTATAGTAATAAAATTTATTTCAATCAATTCTACTCATAGTCATAAGACCTGAGAGAAATTATCCTATACTCAATTTAAGGGTTTCTTCTTCTATAACAATAATTTTGGGTTCATTTTGATGAAGTACGTGGCCGTATGCAAAGCACATTGCATACCATTATCAATACGTATATTATCTTAAATTTCCTTCCCTTCCCTCTCCCTCTCTTTCTCTCCCTCTCCCTCTCTTCCTCTCTTTCTCTCACCCTCTCCCTCTCCCTCTCGTTCTCTTTCTCTCCCTCTCTCATTTCCTCCCTCCCCCTCCCTCTCCCTCTCCCTCCCACTTTCTCCCTCTCCCTCTCCCTCTCCCTCGCTCCCTCTCCCTCCCCCTCCCTCTTTCTCTCCCTCTCTCATTTCCTTCCCCTCCCCCTCCCTCTCCCTTTCCCTCTCCCTCTCTTTCTCTTTTTCTCCCTCTCCCTCTCTATCTCTCTTTCTCTCTCATTTCCTAAACAAGCAAAAAATAAAGTGATTTAAACATCCTCCAAGCAAAAGGGAGAGGGAGAGATACAATGCACTCTCCCTCTCTTTCTCTTTCTATCCCTCTCTTATTTCCTTCCCCTTCCTCTCCCTCTCACTCTCTTTCTCTCTCATTTCCTCTCCTAAACAAGCAAAAAATAAAGTGATTCAAACATTAAACAAGCAAAAGGGAGAGGGAGGGAGAGAGAGAATGCACTCTCCCTCCTTCTCCCTCTCTTTCTCTTTCTCTCCCTCTCCTATTTCCTCCCCCTCCCTCTCCCTCTCCCTCTATTTCTATTTCTCTTTCTTTCTCTTTTTCTTTCTTTCCCTCTCCCTCTCCCTCTCCCTCTCTTTCTCTCTTACTCTCTCGTTTCCTCTCCTAAACAAGCAAAAAAGAAAGTAATTTAAACATTAAACAAGCTAAAGGGAGAGAGAGAGAGAGAGAATGCACTCTCCCTCTCTTTCTCTCCCTCTCCCTCTCCCTCTCCCTCTCTTTCTCTCCCTCTCTCTCCCTCTCCCTCTCCTTCTCTTTCATTTCCTCTCCTAAACAAACAAAAGAGAATGATTTAAACCTTTAACAAGTAAAAGAAAGAGAGAGGGAGACTCACCAATGAGATATGGCGAGCGTGGGCGGCTTCTCTTTGCAACGAGGGCTCCTCCTCTCCTTCGCAAACAACGGCGGTGGCGGTGGCGGCGACGGTGGCGGCAGCAAGTCTCTTCCTCCTCTTCTCTCACAAAGCCTTGGCTCACTCCCTCGCTCTCTTCCTCGCTCTCGCTCTCAAAAGGCGAAGAAAAGAAAATGAAAACGGCGTTCTGGTTTCGGCCGCGCTTTTTTTCCCTACGGCGTCGCTATTGGTGTAGCGATGCATATAGCGACGCCAATTGCGACGCCAATAGTGACGCCTATAGCGACGCCGATATCCGCCGTCGCTAATCGGCGTCGCTATTGCCCCATTCCCTTGTAGTGCCTCTCTCATTTCCTCTCCCTCCCTCTCCCTCTCCCTCTCTTTCTCTCTCATTTCCTCTCCCTCTCTCAATACACACAAATTATACCTCATTTCCTCTCCCTCTCCCTCTCTTTCTCTCTCATTTCCTCTCCCTGTCTCAATACACACGAATTATACCAAAAACAAGTAAAAGAGAGAGAGAAAATACAAAAGCAAAGCAAGAATGGACAATGCACTCACTGTAAAGGCTTGAAGAAGGGTTTGGTGGCTCCACTTCGCGATAGCGGCTCCTCTTCGCCCTCCATACACCTTCTCCTCTTCTTCGTGGCGGCGATGGCGGTGGTGGCGGTGGCGGTGAGAAGCCTTCTTTCTCCTTCGTTCTCTCTTTCTCTCCCTCTCAGCAAGAAGCTTGCTCTCCCTTTTGCTCTCTCTTTCGTGAATGCGTGAAAAATGATGCGCTCGGGTTTCGACCCGCGTTTTTTTCCTCTAGGTACCGTTTCTATTTGCGTCGCTAATAGCAATGCAAATAACGACGTTGTTATTTCTCATCGCTAATGGGCATTGCTATACCCTCATATCCTTGTAATGAAACTAGATTTGTTGCCAAGAGTACAATACTGAGATTGTCGCATAACAAGGTCACTGGAGCATCCACTTGTATATGTCCAAATCAGCCATAATCTTGAGCAGCCATGCAATCTCACATGCTATCAATGCAACACCCCTGTACTCTGCCGCCGCCTTAGTGCCAGACAATGCAACCGTTGGCTACTTCTTACTGTTGTAGTTAATCATTCCACTTCCAAATCCAAAGTCATAACCACTTGTAGATCTACGATCATATGAGTATCCTTCCCAATCCACATCTATTTAACCAATGAGTTTCAGGATCTTATCCTTCTCATAGAAAAACCAATGATCTACAATGGACTTTTCAATACCACATAATCCGTCTAACAACATCTAGGTGTGGCTTCCTAGGCTTCTTCATGAACTGACTTATGAGCCCAACTACATCACTCAAATCAGGCTTCTGATGGTCAAGTAGATCAAGCTTCCAACCATCTGCCTATACATAGTCACATCATCAATTTCAGCACCAGTGTGCTAATATCCAACTTGACATTTTGATCAAGAGGTGTATCTAGTGGTTTACCTTCAGCCATGCCATATTTCTTCAGCATTTCCATGGCATAGTGTTTTTGCATCGGTCATAAACCATTTTCAGCTTTGATCACCTCAAAACCCAAGAACTACTTCAGTTCACCTAAGTTTTTCATGTCAAATTCAGATTTCAGTATTTTCATAACATGCTATATCCCAAAGCCATCATCACCTGTGATTATCAAGTCGTCAACATAGATGACCAACACTACCAAGCTTTTTTCTGTCTTTTTCGTAAACAGACTGTGATCAACCTTGCCAATAGTAAATCCCAAACCTTGCAAGTAACTATTGATCCTTGTATACCAGGCTCTCAAAGCCTACCTCAGCCCATACAATGCTTTTTTTAGTTTGCATACATAATGCTAAAAAGCAAGGTGTACATACCCTTCAAGCTACTCCATATAAACATCCTCTTCCAAGTCACCATTGAGGAAAGCATTTTTCACATCCATCTGCTGCAATTTTCATCCTTTAACAGCAGCCAGTCTGATCACTATTCGTATGGTTGCCATGTTAGCAAGAGGGCTAAATGTTTCCTCATAGTCTAACCCATACTGTTGAGCAAATCCTTTAGCAACCAGCTTGGCTTTGTACCTTTCTACACTGCCATCCGACTTGTATTTAATCTTATAGGCCCATTTGCAGCCAATGGTCTTCTTTCCTTCTACAAGATCCCAAGTACTATTTTTAGCTAGAGCATCTATCTCCTCATCCAACCTGTGCACCAATTTTTATCCATCACTGCTTCAGCAAATGTGGCATGCTCTTTGACCTCTGTCACCTTTGTCACATAACCAAAATGCTTTGCAGAGTAACCACTATAAGTCAGCCTATCCATAGGGTACCTAACTCTCTGCGATCATCTAAGCTGAGGTGCACTACTCCATTTCCCTCTCATGAGGCAAAATGTACCTGTTCTACCTAGTACTAGGTATATACATTGTCGGAATACCAAACTCACTGTCTAGATTGTTAGCAGTTGAGTCATAACTTGAAGTCATCCTACCAAGTGTCATCACACCATATGTATCATCAATGACTTTTTCTTTTCCTTTGTTGTCTACCACATCATATCTCCCCCTCACTAACATAGTGGTGTCAATGGACGGTGAGCCACAACTCTTCAATCTCGCTATCCATGGAGATACCATCGTACCACTAGGGCCTATCACTGTGGTACTCTATTGTGAATCAACTGTAGAAATATGTTTAGAAGGCATATATGATTATACTGTAGCCGGTGATGCATACCAAGAGGCCATCTCATCAAAGATGACATCCCTGCTCACTAATGTATCCCAAGTAGAGGAATCATAACATTTGTATGCCTTGTTCTCTTGTGAATATCCAATAAAGACACACTTATGTGCTTTCAAATCCAGCTTTTTCCTTTTCTCATCAGATATGTGCACATAAGCAAGACATCCAAATACGTTCATGTGACTGACATCAAGCTTGTAGCCATACAACTTCTCAAATGGTATCATCTCATGAATACTTGTAGTGGGAGACTTGTTCAAGATATACATGGCTATCATAACAACCTCAACTCAATAATAGAGCGGCATACTGCTCTCATTCATCATTTCCCAACTTCCATCAATACCATGTTATTTCATTCAACTACCCCATTCTGTTGTGGAGTGTAGGTGCATGTAAGCTACCTATATATGCCATTTTTAGATTAAAAACTATCAAACTCATTTGACACATACTCCCCACCACTATCAGATCTCAAGCAAGAGATGTAATAATCAAATTCCTTTTCAACCTGCTTTTTAAACTGCTAAAAAACAACAAAAACCTCATCCTTTATTTTTAGTATATAAATACAAGTATAGTGACTAAAGTCATCAATGAATGTCACATAGTACCTGGAGCTTTCCATAGATGCATTATGGGTTGGCCCCCACACATCAAAGTGAACTAACTACAACGATTGCGTGCTATTTCTTACATGCCTAACAAATGGCAACCTTGACTATTTACCAAACTAACAAGCATCATAGATATGACCAATATTTGTAAAGAATCGTGTGGTGGGAGGACTTGCTTGAGCTGCTGTGCCAACACACACTGTATACATAAGAGGAAGCTCACTCAAGAATACAATAAGAGAGATGGAGGCCTAAACATTTTCTTGCTAATTTCTTCTTCTTCTTCCACACACTATACAATGTACACAAAGTATAGATAAGATACAACATAAAGGAAAGTGGCATACTAAATCAAATAATGCATAACAGACTACACTAATTGGTTGGCACTATATCTTTGCCACATGTAGAGGTAGGTGTAACAAACTAAATATAATAAGTGATAAGTCAGTGTCCATGTGAGTATCATAATGACCACGAATGTGCTAAGTGTAGAAGTGTAGACCCATCTAGCCAGGCGGTCCATTATCAATGTCCACACGTGTTGAGCTTGCCATCTCAACACTCCCCCTCAAGCTCAACTCTATATTTGCAACTCCAAGTAAGCTTTGAAAAATTTGAAGCTTCTCTGCATCCAATGCCTTTGTGAAAATGTCAGCTATCTGATCCTCTGTGCTGACATATACCAAGTCAATCTCTCCTATAATTACCTTCTCTCTCACAAAGTGGTAGTGCATCTCAATGTGTTTTGTCCTAGCATGGAACACTGGATTCCCTGCTATCATGGTCATTATCATCATCTAATACATCACCAGCATGTGCATACCAACTACTCATCTCATAAAAAATAACGTCCCTGCTCACTCTGAACTCACCAGTGACAGGGTTATAACAATGATACCCTTTTTTGCTCTAAAGAGTATCCAATAAAAATACATTTTTTAGCCTTTGGATCAAGCTTCTTCCACAACTCATTTGGCATATGAACATATGCAACACAGCCAAATATCTGCAAGTGTGATACATCGGGCTTCTTGCCAATAAAGAATTCTTCGAGAGTCATCCCATGAACTACAGCTGTGGGGGTTTTGTTCATAATATAGACAGTAGTATGGATAGCTTCAAACCAAAAACGTTTTGGCATATTCTCTTTAGCCATTAATGCACGTGCAGCTTCTACAATATGCCTATTTTTTATTTTTGTAACCCCATTTTGCTATGGGGTATACCTGCAAGTAAATTGCCTTTTTATCCCATGAATCCTCAAGAAGCCACTAAACTCATTAAAGAGGTATTCCCCCCCTCCATTCGATCTCAAGCACTTCACTTTCCAGCATGTTTCTGTTTCAACAACTGCCTGGAAAGATTTGAAGTGCTCAAATACATCACTCTTTTCCTTCATAGTATTTGCTACCACACCAAGAGATACATTCTATGTAGGCCCCCAAACATCCGTATGCACTACATCAAGTATATTTCTACTCACTTCTCTATCATGCGAGAAGAATTGTCTTGCCTACTTACCAAACTGTCATGTTTCACAAAATTTATGCAATTCTGCAACTCTGAAAGAAGGAAACCCTGTAACCAATTCTCTGGACTGCATTAATTTCAACCTTTGCACATTTGCATGTCCAATACATTTATGCCATATTTCAATATCTGCAACTACTCCTTTTCCTTTAGCATGCATAGCAGCATCCATTGCAAGAATTCCAACATCTAAAGTGAACATGCTGCCAACTCTACTTCCTTTTGTGACCAACCTGCACTTATCATTAAAGTCTTCTAAAAAACAACCTTTTGCATTGAATCGGACTTGCAATCCCTACTCTACCATTTGGCCAACAGACACTAGATTCTTTGTGATTGATAGCACATATAATACATCTATCAGACTCTTTGTTTGTCCATCATGCAAGGACAAGGGAACCTTTCCAATATGTGAAATTGGGTGGCATGAATCATCACCCATCTGCACATAATCTAGATTTTGTAAGTCCTACATCTCTCCAAACCATTCAACATGACTAGTCATATGATTAGATGCACCTGAATCGACATACCATACATCATCATGTGTCCCCTTTCCTAGAACTACATTCATCATATGCTGCATAACAAATAAGTCCTCATTTTTTTCTTCATCTGTCATGAAGACGATGCATAGTTTCATTGCTGCAATTTACCACTATGAATATCATCCTTCTTAGCATAACAATGGGCTGCAATATGACATGTCTTGCCACAATAATTGCAAATAGTAGGAGAATTTCTAGAACCTTTATTCTGCCATCCACCTCTTTCTCTAGAGCTCCCCTGCCTCTAAAGTTTCCTCGGCCTCCTGAAACCTGCATTTCACCAAATTGGTGATTGAATCTCTTTTGTTGGTTATCGCCAGCACGTCCTATACCACAGCCTCTCGAAGAGGATCTATCACATCCCCTTCCTGAACTTGAGTAAAATGCTTGGACTTGTTCACCATTTCTTTTAGACGAGTCACCCTGCATATTAATCTCTTCAGTAATCATGAGAGAGGCCAACTCATCAAAATCTAGAAATGGCTTTGGTACGTATACTAAAGTAACAAATGATTTCCATGCCTTCTCATTATTGAGTCCACTCAAAGTGGATGAAACCAAATCATCATCATCAGGCATTGCATCAATCGCTGCTAAAGCATCTGCAATGCTCCTCACCTTCAACACATACTCATTGACATATATTTTCCCTTTAACACAATATGAGTGAGTTTGGGAATCTCCCAATTCCCATTTTTTGAATACAAAAAAGTTGGCACCTGGATAACATGCCCATAAGTTTCTCAAAACCATATGATGTGACCTATCATTGGAAAGCGCTTGAAAAATGGAATCTATTGAGCTATAGAGTGCTCGATTTGGAGTTATAATATTCAAGTTATGACAAATCCAAAGATTTGACCACATGTCCCAAACTTATGGAAAATTTCCATATTCTCCAATATGGTATTCTTTCTTCAATGTATTCAACTCTTGCTTGAGTTGAATCTTTCGTGCCTTTGTATTTACTGAAAACATGTTCTCAAAAATTATCCAAGCTACATGTGAAGTTTTTGCATTCTTGATATGTCCCAACATAGTATTATCAATGACTGCAGATAGCCAGTACATCACATTTTTGTCTTTTGCATTCCCCTCTTTCCATGCCTTTAATTTATCTACAGTCGAAGGGATACCCAGCTCTAGCTCCTTTTCTTCACCTAAAACAAACTCATAAAGGCCCTTTCCAATAAGGAAGTTTGTCACACGGAACTTTCATGAAGGGTAGTTATTCCCTGTCAAGCTTCTCAATAATGGGATTTCCACTGTTCTCTACCATTATCACAAAAAAGAATACAACACGGCAAGCTAGGCTTCTGCAGCCTTTCACAACAAGTGCACATATGCATACACACAATGATCGATAGAAAAGGATTATGCATCAACCTGATGGCATGCACATTTCGAGTTGCCAATTGGACAGTCCGTTCATCATGCACATGTATATGTTTACCCACATATATATACATACTTATGTGCACAAACTAAGTGGTAGGAGAAGATTTTCATTCATTACATGCATAGGCCCAACTGCAAATCACTCACACACACACACACACATACACACATTCATACATACACACACGCATTCTACTTGTACATGCTCTATCCCTACATACTTATCTTATGCACACACACACACACACACACACACACACATTCATACATACACACACGCATTCTACTTGTACATGCTCTATCCCTACATACTTATCTTATGCACACACACACAGACTTGGTACATGACCTTGATCCCTTTTTAACCTATATGCTTATGAACATACAAATATATGGACCCATGCATATGCCCATAATTTTTCATTGTTCTTTTCTAGACATTGCATCACACACACTTATACTCTCTCTCTCTCTCTCTCTCTCTCTCTCTCTCTCTCTCTCTCTCTCTCTCTCTCTCTCTCTCTCTCTCTCTCTCTCTGTGAGAGGAACAGAGTCATCAGACAGGAGATATGGCATATTTATATACAGAGGACATGGGTCAGCCCTGCACAGCCACTGCCATCGAAGATGGCACATTATTATACACAGTTCTTGAGCATATCAGAGCAGGGATTCATAGAGATTCTGAGATATATGCAGATCTATATGCCACATCAATTGAGAGTTCTTATTGGACAGCTCAGGGTATCATCACATTAGCTTATGATTGAGAGTGGCAGAGCCAGTGGCATCCCATGGGAGGAGAGGATATGCCCCTTTGCAGATCAGAGGTGGAGAGTGAGGAGCATTTTGTTCTCAGATGCCCGGCATACTCAGAGTTGAGATCTAGATACACATTGAGCAGCTCACTTCAGGGATGTATGACTGATATAGATCAGAGATCATTTGGCCGTTTTCTGGGAGAGGCATGGCACATCAGAGAGCAGAGCACACAACGGGTCCTAGTCAGAGAGGGGCCCACCCAGACGACTATTACACAGTTCTTTCAGACAGACAGAGTGAGAGCTACTATACCAGCCTCCAGCTAGACCTCCGGGCTCACACTACAGCAGGCTGAGGACCAGCGTACCCGACGTCGCACGAGGATCCGGGGGTTTTGAACCCCACAGCCACACCGACAGGGGATCCAGAGGATTCTTGATCTACATCGACAGCAGACTGAGATCCGATGACACTCGACACATTGGATCTCAGATCTCCAGTTTGCTCTTTCTCCACTACCGATGTACCACATCCTGCATCGAGGAGGGATCACTTGCTATTAGCGACTTCGACAACTGCTACTACATCCCAGGATAGTATATCTCCTTGCATCTGTTACATATACACATCGCACCACTTTATCACAGCCGACAGTTGTTCCCCTATCACAGCCGACATTTGTTCCCCTTTTGTAGCCATTATCTGGAGTACCAGAGCTACATACGCACATACACATATACGACACTTATCACACTCACAGCACCGTATTTTCAATTTCCAGTTTTTAGCTTTTCATTCAGCACTTTTATTTTGGATAGCTGGACCTCATCAGTTGTATCACAGTTTGTCTCATAGGCCAGTTTTGGTCTTTAGAAGATGTTAATATAACTTTCTTTCTTTCTTTCTTTCTCTCTCTCTCTCTCTCTCTCTCTCTGTGGCTTTAGGGTCCTACATGCAAAAAATACACACATATCTCAATATCAGTTCATCTTATCCTTCAATACTAATCCACTTAAACATGGCGTTAGGGTCACATGCATTCACCTTTTTCCTACCTAGAGATTAGATATACACTACTCGTAGATGATATTATTAATCAGCATAATATAGAACTCTAGCTTAGCTCATTTGAGATGAAATCATGCTTGTCGGTTAAAACCTATTTTCAAACCAAGGTTTTCATAGCATTCACACTATGTGCTATTGTGTATTGTGTGTATGCATCCATAGCATTCACACTATGATCGAGCTCTCTAGTACAATAAATGAAGGAATAATGGTTGATGATGATCATAACTCATGATTCAAATTCAAAGTCTTCGTGCTCAGCATCGAACTCTCACTAATGATGAACATATGCTTGAGAGTTTAATAATCAAGATTATGCATCTCATTGATTTTGAACTTGCAGAAAGTGCAATCAAGTTACTGTATTGGCAGTGCATGCATATGTTGAGCTTCACAATATGGAATTGGATTATTGCCACTGATTATGGGGCAACATTTGCAAACATCCAATTTAGAACAAGGCTTCGACAAGCCTCACATACGAGATGACCAGTTTAGTATCTCTCCCTTGGTCTTCTTTGATGATCTAGTTTGGTATCTCTCCCTCAATCTCCTTTATAAGATAGGGGTTCTACAGACATAGATTGATGTGATAGCGGTGCCATCTCAGTATGTGTGTATCAATGATGATGACTCAAGACTACGATTGTGGTCTGCTTGAATCCCATTGTTATTATTTAAAAGATATGGGGATAGTCCCCTTACCAACTGCCCATATATGATGGCCTTCTCAAGCCTTTTTCTGCGCTATGGCATAGCATGTCCTAATATCTCACAACCCGGTATATGTCGCGCGCGCGCGCACACACACACACACACACACACACAAGTGCTGATAGGGTGATTATGATGAGCTGTATGGCGTGTGATCATCCATACATTACATTAAATATATGCAATAGCTTATTCTCAACCATCACATTGCATGCTAAAGACCATATCTAGGAAATCCTTATAGTCTTTATGGCATGTTCTTGTATCAATCAAATTGTAACAATAATAGCCATGCTAATGTGCTACAAATGGGCATACAAGTGAAAATATTATGAGTCTATGATTAGTGTGCAGGAAACATTAAAATACATGTTTAAACTATCCTTTGTTTGTAATGCCAGATTGATTCCCGAGGATTTCACTTATAAGAAATCATCTATATAACATGTGTTCAGAGATTATTAGGAAATACCATTTCTTACATGCTAGAAGGCCTTAAAATGATCATTTTTATGTTACTAAACTTATAGATTTTTTTCAAATTGTAATTTGAAAACCCCTTTTGTAAATAGGATCTTGTAGAATTTATTAAATGTGATACCCTTTCTTTTGAACTCACATTGGTGAGTGAAAATGAGCGACCAGGGACATGATGCTACGTGAAGTCAAATAGGGTAACACATGCAAATATCATTTTTTTGTCTTTCTAACACTTACTTGTAGTAGAAGTCAAATTGATAAATGGAGATCCCAAGTGGTACCATGCATGTTCGACACGTGGTTGTGATATGTGAGACACACACTTCATGCAGGAAGAGAAGAAAATGTGTTCTCGTTTCCAATTTTGAGTCCCCAAGTGGAATTTTACGTGGCAAGGGGCATGTTTGCCATCTAACGATTAAGGGGAAGGAAGGGGCAGCTTAGTAAAATAAGGAAAATTTGCAAAAACATGAGTAGTTTTATTTGGAAAAAGAAGAGAAGAAAAGTGTTTGACGCAACACAACAAGCGTGAGAGAGAGAGAGAGAGAGAGAGAGAGAGAGAGAGAGAGAGAGAGAGAGAGAGAGAGAGAGAGAGAGAGAGAGAGAGAGAGAGAGAGAGAGAGAGAGAGAGAGAGAGAGAGAGAGAGGGAGGGAGAAGAAGAATCTTGCACTCTAAAGAAGGGAGAAATCTAAAGCTCAAAAGAAAAAGAACAAATTGACAGAAGAAAGAGACTGTGAAGCTGAAGTAATTGGAGCCATGGAGCATGATGGTAGGGCTATTGAAGTCAGTGGGCTTATGCGAGTTCTTAGTTTTTAGATAATGGTAATAAGAGTCTTCCTTTTGTCTTGTTTTCTTCTACTACTTTGTGGGGCAGAGAGTTTCTAGATCAATTTTGGTGTATGGATATGAGTGAAAGACAACAGAGGATGTTCTTCTTCATGATGAGAGTGATGTTTGTTAGTTGTTGCATGAGGCTTCCCATCAGCAAAGAAGAATAAAAGTAAAGGGCCTCTACATCTGAAATTGGGTATGAGGGGCAGGGAATATGTATTATAAGCAAGTGTTGAATGCATGAGTTTGAGTTAGTGGAAATCTGAAAGGATTTGCAGCCAAGAAAATAATGGATTAGAGTTCATAAAGTTTGAAGCTCCCACAACTCTTCATCAATGTAACATATGTTGAGATGTATCTACTGGTATGCTGAAATGAACAATGTAAAGTCAAAGAATGTGCCTTTCCATTTGCAAGTTTGTGCTTTTGGAATAGAGTAGTTGTGTTTGCTGTATAGAGCATGCATGAATTTAGGACTAGAGACTATGCAGAGTTGTTTCAGGTTAGCAGATCAAGGAATTTAACTCTGAGTTGTTCTGAAGAGTTATAGATTGGAAAGAGAGCTACAACTTTTCTTTTTAAAGCTCAGTGATCCAAGGTCTGGTTAGAAAGTTATGAACTATTCTGTGTAATGCTCTATGAGGCAATTTTTGTGCTCCATGAGAAAACAAGTGAATTTAGCAACATCTACGTCACTAGCTTGGTTTCCCATGAAATTCATCATGATTTTCTATTGCTATATCAATGCAAGCTCTGCTTTGAGGCAATAATGGAAGGTCTACAATGTTGAAATGCTTGTAGCCATTGAATTGGCATGAAAATTTGACGTATAAAGCTTTAGTTACCTGTGTATTTGGATTGTATCTATGTGTGCTCGGAGAAAAGAAGAACAGAGAAGGTCTACAATTGGTTTTTCACTGTTTGAGGCAACCATGCTTTGTGGGGCAGTTTGCTACGTGGAGTTGCCATTCCTAAAAAATAGTTGCATGAATCTGAAAGCTCGTGTTGTCAGAGTCTATGCCATGGCTCTTTCAGCATCAAATTCTCTCTGAAAATGGTAATTCTGATCTTGAAGGTTTGAAATGATTAAGTTGTTGAGTTGAAGTCTCAGTAAGAAGTGAGTGATCATGAATTTTGGATCATGCGTTTAGTGGTGTTGTCTTGTGGGTTTTGTTGAGGTGAGATCCTCAGTCTTTATCCTATTGTGTTGTCTTGGGGGTTGTTAGAGGCTGACTACCCAATTCACCTACCATATATTGGTGCCCCCACCGAGGATCTCTTGTATTGAAGATCTCTTGTGCTGATCTTATCAGTTGGGAAGTGTAAGGTTTGGAAACCAACCTGTACACAAACTCAAGCATGGCAGCTTTTGGATATGAACACTTCTTTGGTACTGAAAATGAGGATGCTAATCAGTTTATCAAGAGATTGGAGTGGATGGCTTACCAAGAACGAAAGGACACTGATGCAGATAAGCTTCGAATGATCAACATGTTGCTTGAAGGTTCTGCAAGATTATGGTGGAACTTGCTGAATGAAGAGACAAGGGAAAATTGGAATGAAGTAAAAAATGAGTTCCTTACAAGGTTTGCAACTAAGCAAACTCCTAAGAGTTTATGGAAATCTTTGGAAAGGGTGTTTCAGGGAAAATGAGGAAGTGTCTAAACTTCTAGCAAGATTTGAAGCAAAGTGGATAGAAATTGCACAGAATATGGAGCAATCTCCCATGATGTTCTTGAAAAAGGACAAGTTTGTTTCATTGCTCAAACCTAAAATTAGAGAAAAGATTTTGATCAAAGACCTTGATACATATGAAGATGCAGTCAAAATAGCCAAAGAAAAGCAAAGGAAAATACAACAAAGGTCGGATCAATCAAGAGGTATTGTTGTGCATGCATTTTGACGGCCTAAGCAAATTGAAAATGTTGAGGGAAATGCAGGATAGCAAGCTATGAATCTTCATGGGGCATTTGAAAGAGCGGAGAATGGAACTCAACAAGGTCATAGAAAACCTGATGATGATGTGATTAATAAATTGCAGGGACAATTGGCAAATCTGAATTTGAATATGAGCCTATTGCAAGCAAGGTAGCCTCAAATGCAACCTAGATTTAGAGGACCTCCAAGAAATAGATGGGAAAACTTTGAATGCTTTAATTGCAGGGAGAGAGGTCATATTGCTCCTGATTTCCCTTATCCAAGAAGAACAAGAGGGGAGATGTATCCCATGCCATAAGGGATGCTAGGCAAGATGCTAGACCTCAATAGGAACAAAGGCCACTTAAACCAGCTAGGCAACAGTTGGAAAGAAGACCTAATGAAGGCTCATCGGGTATGAATTTGATCGAAAGTAGCATGTTTGATGATGGGGAAAATGCAGATGTTTTTGCTAACAAGAAAGGTAGAGAGAGGGATACTAAAACTAAAACTCAAAGGGCAACAAGGATTAAAAAGGGAAAACGGGGTTGCAGACGATCCAGAAACTAGCAAGAAAGCTAGACAACGAACGAAGATTCAAATGGGGGACTTTTCTTTGGAAGTCAATCAAGTTCCTTACAACCTGTTTGCTGGAGAATTTAAAAGGTAAAAAGGCTGATGTTGCATATGGTCAGCTACTGTAGATGAACTCATCTTTGAGGAGGCAATGGCATGGTTTGGTTAGCATCAGGAAAGGGAAAACCCAAATTAGGCATGTTGGAGTGGTATACCTATCAGATGTGAAAGACAATATACCGATCATGGATGCATGGATACACAGAAAGAAAATTGATCAAGTTTATGTTGATGGTGGTGCACAAGTTTGTGTAATCACTGAAGAAGCAATGCTGCAAATGCATCTTAAAATGGCAGGGAAGCCACTGTTTAAGGTTAAAATGGCAAATAGCTCAAAAGTGAAATGTCTGGGAGTCATTGAGAACTTGGAGATTAACATTGGAGGCCAAAGAGCATGTTTGGATTTCCATGTTATGCTCGCAAAACTTGGGGCATATTCTCTCATTTTGGGACGATCGTGGTTGATTGGTATGAGATCTAGACAAGACTAGTATAGAGGTCATTTGGAACTCTATCTAGAGAAGCCAACTCATAAGAGGGTGATCTTTGACATGAAAACAAGGTCTGTCATTCAAAATGGACATGAAAGTGATATTGGAGATGATGAAAGTAGTGATTCAGAAAATTCCAGTCTTAATGAGAAACATAGAGAATGGGAAGCTAACCTACTCTCGAGGGATGTTGAACTCTTTGGGTTGTCAATCTAGGGTTCAAAAAGAGAGAAAAATGTTGTAAATATTGTTGCAAGAAGTACAGACTTCATACAGGACATGTGATCAGCAACCTGAAATGAATGTTGGACTACCTAAGCTTATGAATATGCTGAGAAATGGCTTGACTAATGGTGAAAGGGATGAATATCAAGCTATTTTTAGAAATACCTGAAACTGTTTGCTACAAAATATCACCAATTGAGGGGTACTAATAGCATTGTCCACCCATGGGGGATTCACTAGTAGTAATAAGGAGAAGTCACCTGTGTGCAAGAAATATATGAAAATACCCCTTATCTACCCCCTATTTATGGGACCTTACCTTATAAAATGTACCTTCCTTTCCTTAACTACCCCCCCCCCCCTTACATTCACGTGGTACCATACGATAAACCCTAGTGGACCTCCTGGGTGTGCACCATATCAAATTGAAAGAAGGGTGTAAACTAGTGGCTCAAAAACTTAGGAGACTTGGTACAATTCAGGAAAATATACTTAAACCTGAAATTCAGAAGTTGCTTGATGTTGAATTTATCTATCTTGTTGATGATGCAAAGTGGGTGTCTCCTGTTGTAATTAGACTAAAGAAGAATGGAAAGTGGAGAGTATGCGTTGATTTTAAGCCTCTTAATGCAGCTACCAAGAGGGACTACTATCCTCTTCCATTTCAAGATGAGATCTTGGATCAAATGATTGGTCATGAATTTTAAGTGTGTACGATGGATACTCTAGATATTTCCAAATCAAAATAGTGGAAGAAGATAAGAAGAAAACAATGTTCATTACCCCATGGGGATGCTTCTGTTATAGAGTGATGCCTTTTGGCCTAATGAATGCATACAACAAGTTTTCAAGATGGGTTAGTCGGGCATTTGCCCCTTTCATTGGGAAATATTTGCGGGTGTTTATGGATGACTTTTGTGTGTACAGCTCAAAGGCATTACACTCTAAAAAACTTGATGAAGTTTTTTGCAGACTTGATGAGGATGGTAGTCAGTTGAACCCTGATAAATGTAAGATAGCAAGAACTAGAGTGATACTCTTGGGTCATGAAGTGTCTACTAATGGTATTTCACCTGATCCTAGTAAAGTTGAGGCATTACTTCTTATGGATTCTCCAAAAACTGTAAAAGAAATGATGAGCTTTGTTCAAAGTTGAGGTACCTATCAAGGTCATTCCATATGTTGACTGAATATGTATATCCTTTACAGAAAGCAACTTAAAGGGATCCTTTAGTTTGGATGCAAGTAGAAGAGGATGCATTCTTGCAACTTAAAGAGAAGTTAAGCACTTTGCCAATTCTTATGTCTCCAAACTGGGATGAACCTTTCTTCATTAGTATCAATGTTGGGAAAAATGCAATGGGAGCGATTTTAATGCAGAAGGAAAAAGGGATGTCTTATATGAGGCCGGTGTTTTATATAAGCCGATCCATTGGAGCGATTGAAAAAGTTTGGATAGAAGAAGAATTATTGGTGTGAAAGCTCGTATATGCAGTTAAAAGATGGAAATCATACTTGATTCAAAAACCATTTGTAGTACTTACTGGTTCCCAGTTGCTTCCACATGTTTTGCGATCTACTGAAAATGCTCCAAGTGTTACTAAGTGGCTATTGGCTTTGCAAGAATTTGAATTTACATGTTTGAAGGAGGATATTGTAAGAGCTAGCTTAGCTGATATATTGACTTATAAATAACCTATTGAAACTGCAACTGTTATAAGACGGAAACTGATTTTGCATTCGCAAATTCATGAGGAGATGAAGGATAAAGAGGCTACCTTGTTTTTTAATGGCAATTATAGAAGAGTGATGAAAAAGGGAGGATTGATTTTGTCATTATGGATGGTGAAAATCGAGAAGCCTTTTCTGGAATTCAAGAAAGTAAATGGATACAAAGTAACAATGAAGCTGAATATGTGAGTTTATATGCTAGCCTAAAACAGTGTATTCAGCTGGGATACATGAAGATAGTTGCAAAAGCAGATGCTATGTTGGTGGTCAGACAGGTTCAAAATGTTTGGAAAGCCAATAAAGATATTTTGAAGGACTAGCTATTTAAGATCAAAGGCCTCGTGAGGCAGCTGCAAAAATTTGAAATTTGGCATATTGGTAGGGAGAACAACCGTAGAGCTCATGAATTGGTTGTAAATGCTCTTTCCCAGTATATTGCAACAATGAGGGTGGATAATCCTAGATATGAGGGTAGGGAGAGCCTTCACTTGATTGAAGAATTTCTAAAAATTGGGGGGTTAAATTCATTAATTGATAAATATAAAAGGTATGCCATTTTTAGAAAGGCCAAAGCATATGTGCTCATAAATGATCAGTTGTACATGAAGGGGATTGATAATGTACTAAGAAGGGTGATGGATAGTTCTGAGATTCCTGCTTGTTTATCTTCCTGTCATGTGGTGGTCATTTTGGTTTTGAGCTTACCAAAAGGAAAATTATGCTAGCAAGACTTACTTGGCCTAGTCTAAGTGCTGATGTTGCTCACTGGAGTAAAAGTTGTCATGCTTGCTAGTCATATGCAAAAAGGGTATTAATTCCAAAACCTACTAAAGCCATTATTGCCTATGGACCATTTGAGAAGTGGGGTTTGGATTTTATTAGACCTTTGCTCAGTACAAAAACAAGAAAGTCTTACATCATTATTGCAATTGATTATATGACCAAATGGCATGTAGCTAAGGCTACAAGGAATTGCAAGAAAGAGGATGTAACTCAGTTCCTCATGGAGGACTTCGTACCGACAACGGAGGAGAATATACTTCAAATGAATTCGAAGATTATTGCAAGGCCTTTGGCATTCAACATGAGCTTACCATACCACATCACCCACAACAAAATGGAGTTGCCAAAAGAAAGAATCGTACACTACTCAATGCTACAAGAACTATGCTATCACTAGCTCGTCTGGGAAAAGACTACTGGGAGGAAGCAATTGCTACAACAACATATCTTCAACACAGGTTGTATTCCAACTCCCTACAAAATAACACTCCTTACAGGTTTTGGTTTGGTCACTCTCCTAACTTATCACATCTTAAAGTCTTTGGATGAATTGCATTTCTTATCAATCAAGATCATAAATCCAAGTTTTCTCCTAACACAACTGATCTTTACAGGATATGGAGAGCCACATGGTCACAAGGCCTATCGCTTCTATGATCCAACTAATAAAGTCTTTATTTATGGCCGCAGTGCCATCTTTTATGAAGATAATCTTATTCCATCTAACACCACAACATGCCCATCTCTCACACTTATTCCAGTCATCGCAGAATCCCCGACATTAGATATGCCTCATATAAATCCAAACTTCACTTCGACAAAATCCTCTTCGTCTAGTTCTAGTCACAATCACTCTTCACCTCCTTCATCGGCCTATACTTCTCATACAAGATGCATTTCTCTTAACACATGTGAACACCCCTTATCTACAAGGCATTCAAAGTTTAGAGCCTTAATTAAACCTTAAAAAACAATAAAGTTTACAAGCATTCAATCAACAATAAAGGTTACAGGCTATCAATCAGCGCAATTCACAGTTGTTGACGGCACCACAAAAACGTTTGCACACGACACCACATAGCAGCAAATGCTCCACGACACATAGCTGGCAAATAATACACCTACAAATGGCACCATGTAGCAGTACAAGCTAAAGGATCCACATATGATGTCTTCACTACACGACGCCTTGAACAGTCCCAGGCCACTAGACGATAGGTAGTAGGTGCCATCATTACAATACAAACAATAGCATTTTGTGTAATCAGTCCACTCCAACAATCCTTTGGCAAGCCAACAAGCTTCTATCATTGCCAAAATCAGATCTCAATCTGATACTCTCAGTCATCCACAATTTAAAATTCCCAAGAACATCTATATAAAGGTCAAGTTTCCATTCAACAAACCTCATTTCCTCATGAACACTTTCCTCCTCTCCATGCCTCTACTCCCAACTTAGCTCCATCCACTAATGAACACAAACCTCAAAGGTCTGCTTGCATAGCTGCAATGTTGTCGACATCAAGCAATACTTCTCCTATGGCTCTCATTGTTACGAGTCTATAGCCTCCATCTCCAGCTTCTTCATCAATGTCGATTACTCTATTCAGTACATGTGACTCTAACATTGAAGAGGTATAATCACAATCAACTCCGTGCTTCAAGAACTAACATGATCTTCATCTTCAAGCCAACATTGCTCTTGGCCAAGCTCGAGACTCACCTCCAATCACTATTCCTGAAGCTCCAATTTGTCCTACTATTACTCAAGCACTTCAAAGTACTGAAGCCTCTCAATGGCAAGCTACAATGCTTGAAGAATACAAAGCTCTACTTCACAATAACACTTGGAAATTGGTACCCCTTCCTCCTAGAGAATGTGCAATAAGCTGCAAATGGGTACTTCGCAAAAAGCTCAAACCAAATGGCTCCATTGACAAGTACAAAGCTCGACTTGTGGCTCGTGGTTTTGAAGAAATTGAAGGCCTCCATTATGGAAGTACATTCTCTCCCCTGTACTTTCTTTGTCCTCTTTACGGGTATTACTCTTCATGGCAGCTCATTTTAAATTAATTCTTCATCACATTGATGTTAAGACTACCTTCTTGCATGGTCGCTTAGAAGAAAAAATCTATATGTCTCAGCCACCAAACTTTGTTAATCCCAAACATCCTACACACGTTTTCCTACTGCATAAAGCTCTTTATGGTCTAAAACAGGCACCTAGGGAGTGGTACACTCATATTCATTCTCACTTACTACACCATGGCTTTCGAAGGCTAGAAATAGATCACAACACTTATACTCTTCTTCAAGGCAACATTGTCATTATCTTAGGTCTCTATGTTGATGACATTCCTATTCTTGCCAACACTCCTCATGCAATGTCCAAAGACAAATCTATCATATCTTCACAGTTTGCTATAACAGACTATGGTCCTATGCATTACTGTCTTGGCATTTAAATTGAACAATCAACCACATCCATCAAAATGCATCAATATACCTACATTATGTCTATTCTCTCCCATTATTCCATGCTAAAATGTAATCCATGGTCACTCCACTTGCCCAAAATCTACAACTGAATCCATCCTCCTCCCATTCTCTTTCAACTGATCAGGCTTGTGAAATGGAGACCATTCCTTACATGGAAGCACTTGGATATCTGTGATATCTAATTACTTGTACCCACTCAGATTTATCTTATGCGACACATTCTCTCCAAGGCCATGCATAAACCCACTTATGAACATTGGAAGCAGCTCAAATGGGTCTTGCGATATCTAAAAGCAACATCAAATGTGGAAATTTGTTTTACAAAAGACAGTAATGATTTTCTCTTACGAGCCTATTCAGATGCAAATTGGGGTGGTGATCTTGCTACCCGAAAATCTCTCACTGGTTTTATCATTACTTTAGCAGGAGGTCTCATCTCTTGGAGTACCAAACAGCAATACTTCATTGCACTTTCTACTGCCTGAAGCCGAATATGTGGCATGCAGCATGGGAGCCTAGAAAATAATTTATATGAAGAAACTCTTGGAAGACATCAGTTTTGAGTATTAGCCTCATCAAATTTCAATCTTCACCGACAATAAAGCATCAATCTCTGTCATTCAAGGACCAAAATTGAGCATTAAACTCCACCATATTGATATGAGATATCATTTTGTAGGAGAATTAGTTTAAAGTTCCCATATCATCCTTCAATATGTACCATCATGTGACAATGTTGTTGATTTCCTCACCAAATCAATTCCTCACTTGAGGCACAAATTTGCCATGCAAATCCTTTGCATGATCTGATCGGGATGGGAAAACATTTAGTTGAATTGATGAATTGAATGTAATCCTTTTTTATTTCTCTACAGATGCATATGGAATCCTTTTGAGAACCGATGTTAAGATAAAGTTGTGGATAAGGATAAAATTTGGATAAGATAAGGACAAGTTAGTATGTGGACAAAAAGATCTCATAGATATCCACTTTGTCAATATCTTAGATATTTAGAGATAAGGCTCACCTACCTCATTTAATGTACCTTGTATATATACAACCACTAGCAATGAAATGCTTAACTGCAGTTCACTATCTTTTCTATATTGAATCTATCTCTATCTCTTATTGTGCACATTATCCTCTTATCTTCAAGTTCCTGGTTTTCATTACAGTATATGGTCGAGATGCTTTATTACCTATGAATGTCATGTTCCCTACGATGGAGTTTGTAAGAAAGCATCACTTAGATCAAGCAGAATTGGGAGTTGACAGAGGACTAAACTTGCATACCCTACAATTGGATAGGCAACAAGCAATGAATTGTTATGAAAAATGAAATGTGAAGAGAAGAGAATGGTTTAATATATAGCTGAAGAAGAAGAATATTGCAGAGGGAATGCTCGTTATGAGATATGGCAGTAGCTTGGACTCTACTTTTCAAACCAAGTTTCGAGTTAGATGGGAAGGACCTTTCCTCATCAAGCACAAGTTTGAAAATGGAACTTACTTGCTACAAGATTTAGATGGGACTATTCACAATAGTAGAATCAATGGGTTCCTTCTAAAGAAATATATCTGTAGAATCTTGTAAATAAAGAGGATGTAGGTAATGTACATACTATACATAAAGTAGGTTGCTTCCAGTTTACCATTTGGGCAGATTCAATTTTTTGAAATCTGGTGTTGATCAGATGGTTGTAAATATAGACAACATATTCAAAGTGTGCTTTGTCACTTACTAAAGATCTTTGTCAACTTTGGTGTTGGTGAGCAAGAATGTGAGAATTATGGTCTCTAGAAGGTCGATGTCTAAAGTAGACTGCATGCAGGAATTTAAGACTGCAAACTATGCAAAGTTGTTTCAGGGTAGCAAATCAAGGAATTTAACTCTGAGTTATTCTTAAGAGTTATAGATTGCAAAGAGAGATACAAATTTTCTTTTTAAAGCTTGGCGAGTTGAGGTCTGGTTAGAAAGTTATAAGCTGTTTTGTGCAATGCTATATGAAGTACATTTTCAGGAAAAGGAGTTTGTATTTGTCAAATGTTTTTGAAGCTTTTAATAAAGGTTTGTTCACACTCAGTGTTCCAAACCAGGGGGTGCCTAATCATGGTGAGTGAAAATTAGCGACTAGGGACATGATGCTACGTGAAGTCAAATGGGGTAACACATGCAAATATCATTTTTTAATCTTTCTAACACTTACCCATAGTGAGAGTCGGATTGATAAATGGAGATCCCAAGTGGTACCATGCACGTTCGACACATGGTTGTGATATTTCAGTTTTGAGACACGTGCTTCATGTAGGAAGAGAAGAAAATGTGTTCTTGTTTCCGATTTTAAGTCCGCGAGTGGAATTTAACGTGGAAAGGGGCATATTTGCCATCTAACAATTAAGGGGAAGCAAGGGACAGCTTAGTAAAATAAGGAAAAAGGTAAAAACATGAGTAGTGTTTTTGGAAAAAGAAGAGAAGAAAAGTGTTCGACATAACACAACAAGCATGAGAGAGAGAGAGAGAGAGAGAGAGAGAGAGAGAGAGAGAGAGAGAGAGAGAGAGAGAGAGAGAGAGGGGGGAAAGGGAGGGAGGGAAGGAAAAGAAGAATCTTGCAGGCTGAAGAAGGGAGAAATCTGAAGCTCAAAAGAAGAAGAACAAATTTTCATAAGAAAGAGACCGTGAAGCTGAAGTAATTGGAGCCGTGGAGCATGATGGCAGGGTTGCTAAAGTCAACGGGCTAATACGAGTTCTCAGTTTTCAAATAATGGTAATAAGAGTCTTCCTTTTGTCTTGTTTTCTTCTACTGCTTTGTGGGGCGTAGAGAGTTTGCATATTAGTTTTGGTGTATGGATATGAGTGAAAGACAACATAGGGTTGTTCTTCTTCATGATGAGAGTGATGTTTGTTAGTTGTTGCATGAGGCTTCCCATCAGTAGAGAAGAATAGAAGTAAAGGGCCTCTACATCTAAAACTGGGTATGAGGCACCAAATATGTATTATGAGTAAGTGTTGAATTCACAGGTTCGAGTTAGTGGAAATCTGAAAGGATTTGCAGCCAAGAAAATAATGGATCAGTGTTCATAAAGTTTGAAGCTCCTGCAACTCTTCATCAATGCAAGATATGCTGAGATGTATCTGCTGGTATGTTGAAATGGCAATCTGAAGTCAAAGAATGTGCCTTTCCATTTGCAAGTTTGTGCTTTTGGAACAGAATAGTTGTGTTTGTTGTATAAAGCATGCAGGAATTTAGGACTGGAGACTGTGCAAAGATGTTTCAAGGCAGCAAATCAAGGAATTTAACTCTCAATTGTTCTAAAGAGTTATAGATTGGAAAGAGAGCTACAACTTTTCTTTTTAAAACTTAGTGAACCAAGGTCTAGTTAGAAAGTTATGAATTGTTCTGTGTAATGCTCTATGAGGCATTTTTTGTGCTCCATGAGGAAACAGGTGAATTTAGCAGCATCTGCGTCACCAGCTTGGTTTCCCATGAAAGTCATCATGATTTTCCATTGCTATATCAGTGAAGCTCTGTTTTGAGGTAGTAATGGAAGGTCTACGATAGTGAAATGCTTGTAGCCATTGAATTGGCATGAAATTTTACTGTATAAAGCTTTGGTTACCTATGTATTTGGATTGTATTTGTGTGTGCTCTGAGAAAAGAAGAACAGAGAAGGTCTACATCTAGTTTTGCACTGCTTTTGGCAACCATGCTTTGTGGGACAGTTTGCTACGTGGGGTTGCCATCCCTGAAAAATAGGAGTTGTGTGAATCTGAAAGCTCGTGTTGTCAGAATCTATGCCAAGGTTGTTTCAGCATCAGATTCTCTCTGAAAATGGTAAATCTGATCTTAAAGGTCTGAACTGCTTAAGTTGTTGAGTTGAAGTCTTAGTGAGGAGTGAGTGATCATGAATTTTGGATCATGCGTTCAGTGGTGCTGTCTCATGGATTTTGTTGAGGTGAGATCCTCAGTCTTTTTCCTATGGTGTTGTCTTGGGGGTTGTTAGAGGCTGACTACCCAATTCACCTACCAACGTGGTGTCTTACATGTTTTATAATGTGGACTCCTCGCATATTGATTAAACATGGTACTCAGTCCTTCATGAATCCCAACATGGATCTTTAGTATGTAGGGTTATTGTGGATGTTTGAAGTCATGAATTTAGATTGACACGGCAAACTATGAGAGTGATAGTTAATTCTACAAAGGTCTACCCTTAAATACTTTGATTGTCTTGCAATGACTACAGCAAGATTGAGTGTATGGGCTCTTGTGCTTCAATTATTGATTTTCCTCTTTTGCTTTGAATGATCATCTTAAGATTTACCTTGATTGCATCAGCTAAAACACGCCTTGGTTCCACAAGTATATTTAATATCCCTAATAGCTTCCTATTATAATAGCTTATGGGAAATGAAATTCCTCTCTACACTTTGATGTGCTTTGCATCACCTTTCCTAATAGATTAATATTATAATAGCTTATGGGAAATGAAACTCCTCTCTACATTTTGATGTGCTCTGCATCACCTTTGACCAAGCCCTCCTAGTTGGATTTCTTCTTCGCCTATACCTCAATCACAAATATGGTGTGGTAAGTTAGCTTATATGATCTAGTTACCAACCATGAGCCACTTGTAGTATAAACAAAATATGGTGATTCTTTGGTGACTTCATACTAACTTTAGATTAGGTGCATTACCTAAAAATGACTAAAACTTATCTATAAGACAATAATAGAATATGTGTCTATTGGTTATCTCTATTAAAGTGTTGCCAGATAAGTATTTTAATGAAATTATCATTGAATGTCTTGCATACTTTTTTGCTTTTTTAATCTACAAACTGTTGTGCTATGAAAATATTAGTGTAACATGGTCTTTGTAATTTCAAAATGCCATTGCTAAGAGTGGCCTATTTTTCATATCTCATGTTTCTAACTTATCAAGTTCTTGAGCATGTGTGTGCACCCACTCACACACACAGACATGTACACATACACATACATACAAGGATCCATTGCTTAGCTTTCAAATGAAGTAATAAGTATTACTAGTAAAATATTGCTAGATATATTAATATGTTTAAGTAATTTTGGATCATTAGACTATAATTTTACTTTGATTTTGTCACTTCAAGTTCTACGTTGATGTGAGTAATCTTTATGCACACTTGTAAGATTGTTTCATAATTGTGCAAACATCATGTTCATGCTTACTAAGTTCTTTAATAAGTTTGAATCAGTCCCATCGCTTGATTTAAGTATACCCCTCAAGCACACACAAAGAGAACATATCTTTCTCTATCATTATCACACACTTACACACTTACACAAACACATAGAGGGTTACTTTGTGGTTGTGCTATGGTAATTACTTACGAGGTATATACAAGGAATAGTTTACTTTGGTCCCTGTATATTTACAATCTTTATATTTTAGCTATTGTAGATGGTGCATCCTTAGTTGCCAAGCTTTTACATGCAATACATTGTTAATAAGATTTTTCATTTATCGGTAATAAGTCCTTAAGGTCTAGTTTTTTCTAACATCTTTGTAGTTATGATTGGGATGACAACTGAATCCCATGACACCTGCAAAATAAGCATCAGGTAGTAAGGTCTTTATCGTCATATTTTTTACAAATGTAGGGAATAGTTGGACCCTTCACCCATTCAGGCCAAGAAAAGCTACTCCTAGGGACTACTAATTACAAAAATTTTGTATACTTATAGTTTTTTCGATGGTAATTTATCCTTTAGGAGCTTTGTGAGATTATAATTTTCAAATAACTTTTAGATTCATATTTTAGATTTATCCTTCTTATTTATTTCTAATTTTTTGTTTGATGTGGTTGGTTTAGTTACTTAATTATATCTTCAAAATTTTATGAATTTCTACTTTCAAATTTTAATAACATGTTTTATTGTACTCATATTTATCACTATTTAATTATATAATTTGTTTTTTTAATATGTGGTGATATTTTTCTCATTACAATGTATATATATTATTTAGTTTCTTATTTGCTTGCTATTGGATTGATTATTTAATGTAATATGATTTGTTAAATTACTTATTTAAGGTAATCTATTAATCTTACAATAATATATATGATGCAAGTCTTTTGATTCAAGGAAATCTTACTCAAACACACACACTCTCGCTATCTCTACTAACCCTTGATGGCTTAGTGTCATATAGATAAGTGAAAAACTAATAGATTATATTAACACATAAAACTCCTAATCTAGCTTTTACACTAACCAAATGGTTTTTGCAAAAGATATGGTCCTTGATTCGGGTCTGTGCTATTGGGGGTGTTAATGTTATATTTACATAAGTGATCCTAAAATTCTAGCTCGGCATTAACCAATTGGTTCTTGCGGATGCTATGGGTCTTCTAGATCCTAGTAATGTTTTGAAGGGTTGTCAGATTTGTTTAGAGTACTAACTTTGCTCTCATGTCTTATATTTCTAGGACTTTTTATCTTATCTAGCAAACACCATTTTTATTCTCATATTTTATAGACTTATAGAAATACATGGCCTTTGAGGTGGCTCTACGAATAGAAGAAAATATGTCACAACATTTTCCATTGGGTATATCTCTCTCTCACCCCTAAAAATTTTATTCTCCATAAAATCTTTCAAACACATGGACCCATATTGACACAACTCATTGAAACATATATTATACATATTGATGCATTTTTACTGTGAGAAAATTATGCATTTCTTCTTAATGGGGAATAAGGCCACTTGGTAGGCCCTGCTCCCCACATTGTGGCTCTACCCCCACATATGGGGTGCGATGCGCACACACACTTACTTAGATATGCAAGTATATATATGATATGCACACACACACACACACACACACACACACACACACACACTTATTACATGACCTTGATCCCTTTTTAACCTATATGCTTGTGAACATACAAACATATATGCCCATCCATATACCCATAATTTTTCCTTGCTCTTTTATATATATATATACATATATATCACACACACACACACACACACTCTTGTACTCTCTCCGGGGAAGTTACTATACGTATATCCTCTACATCATGTGCATTCAAGGCCTCTTTATAAATATCCTTATCTATTATTATTTTCTGAATAAAACATAACCCTTTTCTATTTAATCTGTAAATAACCCCTTTATATTATACCCTTCTATATGTAAATCTCTCTCTCTCTCTCTCTCTCTCTCTCTCTCTCTCTCTCTCTCTCTCTCTCTCTCTCTCTCTCTCTCTCTCTCTCTCTCTCTCTCTCTCTCTCTCTCTCTCTCTCATCCCACATACAAAAAATACACGTATTCTAATATCAAATCATTTTATCCTCCAACATTAATCCACTAAACATGACATGAGGATCACATTTTTACATCCATTAACTTTTTCCTGCCTAGAGATTAGATATTAACTACTGGTAGATAAGCTTATTGATAAGTATATAGAACCCTATATACATATATATACTCTAGTAAGACCCCAATATCTAACATCAAAGTAAAGTGGTCACTTTGCTTTAAATTGTGAAGTTGTGCCATCTAACCAAACCCAATGTTTCATGAAGTTGAGCTCTTTATCTCTCAAATCTTGAGCATCTAAGCAACAAGCATGCTACAGAAATAAGGTGTCATGTAGTTTGTCTTCTACAATAAATTGACTTCTTTAGTCCATTTGATGTGATGTGAAAATAAGTGATCATGACAAAAATAGTGACTTGCTTAGTACACCAATGCATTGATTGGAGTCTAGATCTCATTTTCCTCTTTCAAAAGGAGTAGCTCTCTGCAATGTCTATGATAGAGGCCACCACCTCATCTAGAAACAAAGAAATGTAGTCCTTGAATTGTTATATTTTCCACCTAAATATAAAATCATGAATGACATACTACTCTAAGTGGTCTTAGTACACTTGTAGAAGTTTTGTAGGCAGCATTTTCTTTTGGAAAATATCTTTCATAGTGCACTTCTTTCCTTCATTTTTTGATCCACCACTACTACCCAGTATATTTGGAAAGGCCATAATAGGTATTTTCTTAGTTTTCTTGAGATCTTGTCTTCGAAAGAACTGAATTTTACTTACATCGCATGTATTGCATGTCCCTATTAAGTATTTTTGGAGATGAAAACTATGATCAAAAGGGATAGGACTGGTATAGACTCCAAAGTAAAGTAATACTATTACTTGTATTCTTGGATGCAAGACATCTACTCTTGAAAACTCCATCATGACAACTACATTGAGACTACATTAAAAATAGTTGCATGTGTAGTAAGAACCATGAATATCAAAACTTTGAGTCTATATGTGATTGATAACTACTTATTTTGAGCTATTTATACATTATTTTTCATGCAAACTAAAGAGCTTTGGCTCTATATTACACAATATTTATCATATAAACTTAATATAAATAAGATGGTAAAGCCCTATTTGATCATGCTGAGGTAGAGTTAGAAGTAAAGAGTTGGGACATTTTAGACATGAAAATTTAGGGAGTGAAAAAGTAGTAAGTTATAGAAAGCGAATGCGGGGAAAGATTTTTAGTAAAAAGTGGAGATTTTAGAGACAAGAAGAAATGTGGCTATAATTTAGCATGCATACATATATTTTAGATTGAGTAGCTGGGGGCAAGGTCAAAATTAAGTCAAAAGATGTGAAAGGGCGCTAGAAAGATCCGATTCAAGTCGGAAAACCTTAAAACTTGAAAATAGGATATTCAAGAAGTTGGAGGAGGATATCATGGGAAGTGGGGGTTGAGGAAGATGAGAGAAAAACACACAAAAACAAGGCACCATATTACATGAGTGCATTAATGATTTTATTGTAGCACTTGGCCTCATTTTCAGCATCATTTGGTCAGACAATGACTTCTCTCATCTCCTTTCTCATCATTCAATTCTTGAAGAGCATTCTTGGGTATAAGAAGAGAGAATTTTCTGCTAGATTAAGGGAAAATTAAGAGATATTAGAGAAAAATGTGGGACATTAGAAGACTTGAAGATTGTTGAGCATGAAGGGAGAGAAGGAGCAAACGCCAAGATCATCAAATACGGCTCAAGTTCTTCCTTTCTCCCATTAATCAAGTACGTCAAGTTCTATTAAAGATTAAATGATTTGGTATTGAATACATTCAATTTATGATCTTTGAGTTTCAAATGGATGAAAAGGAGTTACATTCTTGCATTGGGTGGATTAAAATGATTTTAAAATGATGTAAAATATACTAAAATTTGTATTTTTAGACTGTAATTGAGGAATATTAAGAATTCTCAATTGTATTAATAGAAAATAAATTGAAATAAGTCAAAACACAATGAAATGAATCTTGGGATGAATTTTTACCTTCTGGAGATGAACTCATTAAGAGATATAAGTATTATAGTGATAAAAATTGTAGTTTTGCCATATTTTGAAAAAATTAGGAATATTTAAGGGTGAAACATTAAAAAAATAGTTGAATTACATTGTGATGGATATCCTTATCAATTCTTAGCTTCAATGGATCTTTAGAATTAGAGATATCTATTTAGGATTGGAAATGGTAGTTTGTGGGTGTATTTAAGAGGTAATTAGTGAATATTAAAAGTAAATGAGGGAATTTATTAATGCCAAATGGGGTATGGGCTGCATTAATTGTGGAGAATGTTTGTTAAGAGGTTTTAATATTTTAAGTTTAGAAATAATCATTATGAATATTTCTATGTTTTTGAGAAGAAATAAAGAAAAATTTAATAATTCTCGATAATGAAGGAAGTAGTGAAATTTTTTTAAAAGGCTATAGTTTATTTTGTGTCCAAAGCTTGCTTTTAAAATTTCATGGCTAATGGAATCCATTTGCAAGTACTTCTTTTGTAAAATGCTATTCAAGGAGAAAATAACAATTAGTGTATATTAGTGGTTCTGCTAAAGTATTAGCAAAGGTTAATGGTGAATTAAGACTTTATATATATGTGCTTTCTCTAATTTAAATGTCTAATAAAATGGGTTTGATGAGTTAGGATTTGTAGATAAAAATAAGGGTTAAGTAGTAGTATTTGAAAGACCGCAAGTAACTTAAAGGGGACTATTGCATCAGCTAATAGTTGGACAACATAGGGGAAAGATAGAATCCCTTTTATAAAAATAATTTGGAGATAAAGAAGAGAGCATATAACTTCACTTCCAATCCTTAGTTAACATAATGACTTCACATATAATCATCTTGCTTGTTTATCTAGGGGCTTCTTAGGGGGCCATCATTTTGGTGTCTTTGCTCAGAGGAGCAAGTGTGTTGATTAAAGAGAAGAGAGGGTGGTTTTGTAAAATGAAATTAAATAAATTTTAAGATAGAGATGACACACTAGAAAGGAATAAAACATGGAGGGAAGATCTATGAGATCTTTCAATTACCTGAAACCAAACTTCTTCCAAAGTTCAATATCCTGAAAGGGGCCAAATAATAAACCACCACAAGTATGGCAGGAGCAATATATAAGGATTCTTCACTCAAAGATGGGGAGAAGCTATAGATCTTAGAATTAGAACTTTACACATGTTTGACCTTGTTGCACGACTTAATTAGTTATTTTGAGATTAAGCAAAAGAATTATCGACCTAAGTAAATGAGACTCTAATAAAGCAATTATAATGAATCTTTCTTCCAAGGCTTATTCCTTGAATTTCCACATGATATTTAGCGCATTATCATAGATAAGGCAAGGGATACTGAGTTAGGATGGAGGCAAACACTTTGGACCTCAACTGTGGGTTGATGTCGAGCAATGGTGCACTTGGAATTGGATGTTTCAAGATGAAGCAAAGGGGATTAGCCTATTACCATCACATTTTCAATTAGTCGATGAAATTCAACTTAATACCATTAGTGTGAACCACCATTTATGACTAGTTTTCTAAATAAGCATACAGGCAACCTATGCATTGTTAAGAGATACATTTTTAACTAAGTTTAGGAGGTAAGGGCTTCAATACCATTTAGGGTTAGAGTTTGACTATTTAGTACAAAATCCTGGAGAAACTGTGGAACATTACATCAAAAAGATGGAAACTTTAATTAGAAAGATGGGACAAAATGCTCCTTTAGAGGATATGCAAAAACGAAAATTTATTGGGAATTACAAGAAACTGTGAGGGAACATGTAGGCTTTAAAGGACCAACTAATTTGGTAGACACAAAGACAGAAGCACGATGATGGGAGAAAGTGCAATTAGGGTAGTTGAGGAGGGAGAGGTTATACAATAACTCTAGATTAGTTCCCTCAAGCATGTCGCCATTCATGGCAGCTGGCACACCATATGTAGGAGCTCTAGTAGCTCCTCAAGCTGCATATATGACAAGTGAAAGTGTGACACAATCATCAATGCCATATTCAAGACTAAATCCGTATCTGGTGCTCTAAATATATCCACTGCCATATCGATAGTCACTGCATCTATAGGACGGAGTCTAGATGAGTTTAAGGTGGCCAAGCTAATAGTGAAATCTTTGGTAGATATGAAGAAAGAGATTTTAGTTGAAATAAATCCCAATGTGTGAGGAGTCTATAATGTTACCATCCTGCTAGTGCGACATGATCAAATCAAGCATCTTTTCAAAGGAATCCCACACCACCAAGGTCCAACACCTGGTGTGGGAAATGCCATGGTTTCGAGCATTTAGCAATAGAATGCCCCACACCAAAGTAGAGTGGTTCTTGATCAGCCAAGAATTTTGATTTGCGGGTATTGCTTGAGAAACAATCCCATGAAGGATCAATGTTGGGTTAAGCAAACTCATTTATGACAACAAGCAATCCAAATGCAAACAAATTATAATTACATGGATGGTCAAAATGTGACTTATCTAATAGGACCTCCTAACATGCCATTTATGCCAAAAGGTATGCCAACCACCCAAGGGACACCTCCAGTGCCTAGAAATTAAGGAGAACAGGGAGGATATTCTAGAAATGAAAAAAGACATTCACTCAATAGAAATCCTAATTTCAAAAATAATAATAATGCAAAAAAAAGTGTGGTTTGTTGGAGATGTGAGTAACCTAGACATGTGGCTAGGTTTTTTCCTAGTGAGCAAAAAAGAAAGGATTATGTTCCTTTATGTGCCAAGTGTGGTCATGAAGGTCATTATTTATGGAAAGGAAAGGTACATCTTCACAAAGCCAAGATAAGGGTAAAGGCACTACTGACTTGACCACAAACCTAGTAGAACTTGTAGAGGATTTGGAGGAAAGACCAATTAAGAAAAAACATGTCACTTTTAACTCGGATATAATGATTGGTGCAATCACTCGTTCGAAATCAAACCCAACAATTATTCTAGATAAGGAATAGGGTCCAAGTTTAACTAAGCCTAATGGTGCTACACTTGAAACTTCGAAATAGGAGAGATCTTTACCAAAACATTTGGAAGATCATGATATAGAAAAAGACACGATAGATTCACCACCTAATTCAAAAGATCAGCCTACTTTGCCCATTCCTCTAAATTCCTCAAAGATTAAGGAAGGAGTGGTGATGTTTCCTCAAAGATTGAGAGCGTAAAAAATAGTTAAAGATAATGATAAGAAGAAAGAAAAGTCTTCTAATGTATGGAATGTCCTAGAAAGTTTACACTTGTCTATTAACTTGAGACAATTACTAGAAATTGATCCTACTTGTAGAAGAGAGATATATCACACACTAGTATGGTGAAGTGCTAAAGGATAAATCCTATGAATGTCTCGCAAAATATAAAAGTTAGTAATCCGGATAAAGGTGTCCAATCTGTAAGAATCGTGGATATTCAATCTGTAGGCTCAACTTGTAGACATGGAAGTGATGAAAGCACATGATATTTGGGGATTAGTTGGATGGCGAAGCGGCATGAATTTCATAACATAAGAAACAATTCTTAAATTAGTGTTGTATGACAAGAAGGAGATTACAAGTATTGTTCTATGTTTAGCTTATCAATGGAAAGTGACATCGTTAGGTCTCTTACATTGAATTCCGACTATGATAGTAGGATTGGACTTTAGCATTAACTTTTTGATAGTGTGGCCTATTCAAGGAGCTACTTCTTACCCAATTCTTTTGGGCGGCAGGACCTTACTTGTTGCAGTCTCGGTGCAACCAAAGCTAGCACAAAGGTATTATAACGATAGACCCAAGCATGATTGGGCACAATTGAGAGTTGTGGCCAGTGAGTTTTTGCATGAACCCATGGAGGAGAGCACAGATATGAATCAATCTAATGGCCCCAGAATAGAGGATGAACTTAATGAGAGCTCAGAGACTTAGCAAAATTATGCTTGATTATATAGGGCTTTGTGTCCTAGAGCCTCATTAAATGGGGATAAGACAACAATCAATATGGTGCACCAAAAGAATGTTGCAAAACCCTTAGGAATTTTGCGCACTATTCTTTGAAAGATGACAATGATAGTGATATAGCTAATTGGTTGACTACTTTTGATAGTGCCCCATCCAATCTACTAGAAGTTTCTATGGACGAGGAAAATGTGGAAGAAAAATGGGAGACTTCTAGTCTTGATGTTGGAAGCTAGTGAGGGAGCGTATAAGCTCAACTATTAATGGAATACAAGAGCATGATCATTCTCATGATTTCTTATTTGAGTTTAATTCTTGAGTCATTACACAAGAAGAAGAATCGAAGAGATGAGGTTGTAGAGGATAGCAATCTCATTCAACCACTATTGAATAAAATCACTCAACTACAAATAGATAAAGCTACTACAGAGCATGAAGTGTTAAAGAACTAGAAGTTGGCTCAATCCTTACAATTATATTATAGCAAAGAGATGAATCATTTAGAAGATATTGTGATTTAGACTAAGAATTTTGTAGAGTAGGTATTACAAGAGAAGTGAAACATGGAACAAGTACAATTTCAATTGATGGACCAATTAGCTATAAGGGATGCAACAATTAGTGCCTTGCAATCAGGGGCAAAATCAACATTCAAAAATGGAAGAGTCATGATACCTACTCATAAGGGGTAGGGGGCTACAAATGTCCCTTGGCTCTATCATCAATTATGTCGACTAAATCATCCCAAATGGGAAGTGTCCTTAAGATCGAGGATGGAAAACTTATCTACATGAGTAAGTGAGGAGCGGGGTATAAGAAAGATTTTACCACATCCTACCAAAAAGATTATGGACTTTACAATTTATGGTTATGGGGTCAAACCACATCTCTCACAACACAAACCACTGGCTCCAAAAAATTTCATAGAGCTTGATAATCACCTTCCAAGCATCGCAAAACTTGAGTAAGGGAGGCTGCAAGTACTCTTGTAGACCCAAAAGACCAGAAAAAAAAGCACTCCTAAACCTTCTCTTACACACAAGATCTAAACTATGAACCAAATGCACATAGAAAATTGAGATAGACATTACATCCTCACTCTCTCCCTCTCATAAGATTAAACATGAAGCACAACAGAGGAAACCAAGAATTGTGCAAAGACCAAGAGAGAGAGAGAGAATCGTGTGATTAGCAAGATAAAGAAGAAAGGAAATGCAACCACCTCTTCCAACCTCCTCTCATACGACCCCTCTAAACTCCTTGTTTTTTATTATTTATTAAAAGAAAAATACAAAGCTCTTTTTCTACTAAGGTCCATAGTACCCTCTTCAATGTCTTATGCCAAGTGCATATGACTAATACATGTCCAAAACAATTTACAACTTGCATTACATGTAAAGATACATAGCATTGTACTTAAGAGAAATTTCGCACCAAAATAAGGCATCATCAAAGGTTAAGAGGATTATTCACTATTTAGGTTGTTGTATACAAGAAGAAGCAAAATATTCACTTGTTGATACTTCAATTGCAGCAAAAGAAATGGAGGTGGACTTATCATGATCAACAATGTCTTGAGTGTGTCATAATCAGATTCTACAACATTATTGCCAGAATTTGCATGACCAAAGTAAGAATAAATATACATGTATAATGTATTGTTTAAAGAACTCACAAGCATCAATGGGGAAGCAAGATGTGTTAGATCATTACATAGTTGAGATCATTGAGTTTTCACCACTAGAGGAGTCTTACAAGGCATTAATTGTGTATCAGATGTCCTTTAGACCTCCATCTTAAGATTCACCATCTAAATTTAATGATGGGTAATGTACAAGAGTAGATAATAGGCTCTATCATTGGTGCATAGATCGGATGCCGTAAGCGCGTAGTGAGCATTAGAAGGTCCCCAAGAACAAAAGAACTCTACTTTTTGCACACAAATCAATGTAGAAAGCTTGCACGACATGAACAAGAGACCAATTGGGTGCAATCTCCCCCCATACCTTGTGTGAGCGCTCCACAAAGCATGTATTTCACATATTATTCATCTTCAAGCTCAAAAAATAGCCCAAATTACAAAATAGCACGCTTTAGCTTTTGAGTTTGCTTTTGTGCCAATAAATAATTAAAGCTAATGGATGCCCAAGAAGTCAGGTGTACCCAAATACAAAATACAAGTATTTAAATCGTGCGCCCATGCGCATGCAAAAATAATAAATAAATATCAAGCGCTTTGATAAATAAGCGTGACAAAATATAGGCGCCATGCCTAACATCGCGCCCATCAAAATATTGATGATAACTTGAATACACGCTATCCTCCAATGCTTTCCACTGCCAATGCTACTCGCTCTACACATCAACTGAAGCATTCACAATTGTTAGAAAAATAATACAATTAAACCGACAAAAGTGAATACCTAACAGTCTTCAGCTACATAAATAAATTGGTTAGAAATCAATCCTAACCTTAATTTATCACAAGTGTGCACTCTAAACTCATAAACATTTATTAATTTAAATATGTATTTTGCGGAATCATCCGCTATGGAATCACCCATGTACACATAAAATTAATAACAAAATGCCCGAAAAGGATAGGCGTCCCCATCGACTTCTCGCACAAAGAATCCACTTTGTGTATGAGCCCCTGTAATAAAAGTTTACGAAATCCACCGTAAAACCTCACGAATCCACCGTGGCACGGAATCCACTGTGGAATATGCCTCCTGGCATCATATCCCCGGAGTGGGATAGCAATTGTCCTCAATTGCTATTAGCTCAATGTGGAGCTAATAGAGTGGAGAAAGTATTTAAGTCTCTAGCATGCATCCATTGGGCCTCTTCAACTGGATGGTTTTTAAACTTGACCAAATATCTAGAATATCTACGGCCAGTTCTAGTGGTCATAAAGTCAGTATCTATAATAGTTTCAGGCTCAAGAATTTTGGTTTCATCATCTAGCAAAGGTGGGTTTTCATAGACAGGGTGTACAGGTAATTGGCCTCTAAAGGGTCGTAATAAACTGATATGGAAAGTGTTGTGGATTTTCCAATGTTGTGGTAGTTTTAGTTTAAATGCATTGTCATTGACTTTGTGTATGATCTTGAATGGGCCATAAAATCTAGGTGCTAATTTCACAACTGGGTGTTTATCTACACTTTGTAATCTACGTTTTTCTATTTGTAACCAAACATAATCATCAACTTTAAAATTCATAGCCTATCTTTTCTTATTTTCTTGTTTTGTATATGATTGCTGGGCTGGCAATCATATCTTTAACTTCATAAAAAATAGTGGCATGTATGTTAGCAAAATCATCAGAAGTCTGAATTTTGTTTGATAGTGATGCAACATGTGTAGGCAATCGATATCCATAAATAACTTCAAATGGTGCTTTCTTTGTAGCTGTATGTGGTGTATTATTATATGCAAATTAAAGTAAATGTAGATGTGTATCCCATGGATGTGGTTTTGAAATGATGTAAGCACGTAAAAGATCTAAAATAGTACTGTTAATAGCTTCTGTTTGTCCATTTATTTCAGGATGAAATGTAGATGAAAAATCAATCTTTGTTCCTAAGTTAGCAAACAAAGTAATCCAAAAATTATTACAAAATCTAGAATCACGATCAGAAATAATGTCTTTTGGTAAACCATGATTAGTGAAAACAGTTTTCAAAAATAATTGAGCAACTTGAGATGCAGTTAAAGTTTTCTTGCACGGAATGAAATATGCCTGTTTGCTAAACCTGTCTACAATAGTCTAAATCATATCATGGTTAGCTTTAGTGTTAGGTAAACCAGTGATAAAATCCATTGAAATCTGTTCCATTGTCGTGATGGAATAGATAATGGCATTAGTAAACCATATTGTTTACCGTGACATCTTTTAACTCGTTGACAAACTAAACATTCAGATACAAAGTTAGATACATCAGTGTCCATATGTGGCCAATAAAAATCTTCAGTCAATATACGCAAAGTAGATATAATTCCTCTATGACCTTGATATGGAGGACAATGAATTTCATGCAAAACGAATTATCGAAATGGAACAGTCACACATAATCTTTTTTCATAAAACATGAATCCATTATTGTAAGACAGTGAATCAATAGGAATCCAATTATTTGCAACTAATTTATTCCAATCAGCTTGAAAAGTATGATCTTGATGATAAGTATCTTTCATAGGGATAAGGGAATCAAATGATATCACATAAATATTATGAATTGTCGGTCTTCTACTTAAAGCGTCGACTACAACATTCTCTTTTCCTGGTTGATATTGTATAAGAGGATGAAAACTTTGAATAAAAGCAGCCCATTTAATGTGTCGGTCAAATATTTGGGGTTGACTAAGGAGATGTCTAATGCTTTGTTGGTCAGTTTTGATCATAAATTCAGATCCCATTAAATAATGTTTCCATTGATATAAGGCTTGTACTACAACTAGCAATTCTTTATCATAGGTAGAATATTTAAGTTAAGATGGTTTGAGTTTACAGCTAGAGTAGGCTATGGGATGATTATCTTGCATAAGGACAGCTCCTATTCCAGATCCACTACACTACTAAAAAGAATGGTCTATTGAAATCAGGTAGTTGTAATACACAAGCATGGGTTAAAGCATGTTTCAATAAATCAAAAGATTTTTGTTGATTGTAAGTCCAGTTATAAACAATACCCTTCTTTAAAAGTTTAATCAAAGGTAATCCAAGTAATGAAAATTTCCGCACAAACTTTCTATAAAAACTAGCAAGACCTAGAAAAGAACGTAACTCATGCACATTTTTGGGTATGGGCCAATTTAAAATTGTGTCTATCTTTTTAGGGTCGACTTTAATACCTTTTGATGAAACAATATGTCCTAGATATTCAATTTCTGTTTGGAAGAATTCACTCTTTTTCAGATTAGCATATAATTGATTGTCTTTTAACAACTTGAAAACTAAAGACAGATGTTCATAATGCTCATTCTCATTTTTACTGAATACTAATATATCATCAAAGAATACTATGACACAATACTAATGTTTCAAAAATATGCGATTCATCATTCGACTAAATGTAGCTAGTGCATTAGTTAGACCGAAAGGCATAACTAGAAATTCATAGTGTCCAAATTGTGTTCTAAATGCAGTTTTGAATATATTAGATTTATCCAATCTTACTTGATGATAACCAGATTTAAGATCTATCTTATTGAATATGATAGATCCTTGTAATTTATCCATAACATCATCTACCCTAGGAATCAGATATCTATTCTTAACAATAATTTTATTTAGGGCACGATAATCAATACACATGTGATAAGTATTATTCTTCCTTTTCACTAATAAAACATGTGCACTAAATGAAAAACTACTAGGTCTAATTAATCCTTTGTTATGCAATTCTTCTATTTGATTTTGAATTTCTTTCTGTTCAATTTAGTTATGTCTAGATGGTGCTTTACATGGTGGTTGTGTACCAAGAATTAGATCTATTTTGTGATCTTCAGGACATGAAGGTGGTAGTCCAGGTGGTAAATCAGTAGCAAAACAATCTTGAAATTGGGTAAGAAATTGTGTATGCCTAGGATGCATTTGTTTTTCTTTAGCTTGAATTTCATTCACCCATATTAAATAATATTTGCTACTTTTACGTAATGCACGTTTAGCCTGCGTATGAGTAAGTAGTGAAAAATTATTATAAGCATGCATACCATGCAATGTGATTTACTTTCCTTGAAAATAAATTTTAATTGAATGCATAGAATAATCTATGTCAGGATTATACTGATGACGCCAAGGCATTCCTAAGATAATGTCACTAGATTGCAAAGGTACAACTAGGAAATTTCTTCGTTCAGTATATTCACCAATTTTAATTTCTAAATTATGCACTTCTTGTGCTCCATTATATCTTGTGCCTAGGAATGCAGCTTTGATGCGATAATTTGTAGAAACAGTTTATAAATTCAATTCTTTCACTAACTTTGCAAAAATAAAGTCATGTGTGCTCCCATCATCATGTAAAATAGTCTTTTCTTTACCACGCACAAACATTTCATTGTTAACAAAGAATGGGGAGTTGGCATACCTGGCAAAGTATCCGAAGTAGTACCAATGTCGTCATCATCTTTCGTAAAGTCACTCATTTTCTCACATTCTTCTTCTTCTATTGTGCCAAGATAATTGATATGGACAGGTGGCTTTTTCGATTGACAATTGGCTGCTAGATGTCCAGGTTGATGGAATTTGTAACAAACTATGGGTTTGGCTTTAGATACATTATTGGTAATGGCAGGAAGCTTAGGAATATTGGGATTTGACTATGAGGATGGCTTAGGGTTTGGATTGGTATTTGATGGCAAAGTAGGTGGTTGTGTCCAAGATTTACGGAATGAAGATGGAAGAAAACGACTTTGATTGAATCTTCGAAAATTTGAATTGATTTGTTTGGAACCATAGTTACCATTAGTTGGAAATTGTTGTGGTCACTTGTCTCTTCTACAAATCTTGTCTTCAGTGTCATGAGCCAAGGAAATTGCATCTTCAAGAGTTGTTGGCTTGAACATATTGACTTCCGCATAGTAATGTCCAAGTAGGCCGGACATAAACTTGCGTTTGTGAGTCGCTTCAAGTACATCTTTGAGCATTCGGAGTTGCAGTAGAGCATTCCAGAAACGTTCAGTGTATTGGGAAATAGGTTCACGATCTCTTTGCTGTAGAAGATCCCATTGCTTGATGGCTTTTTCATGGAACTGAGGAGGTAAGAAATTCTGCAAAAACTTCTTTCGGAAAGTCTCTCATATAGTGGGACAATCAATGCTCTTGCGGACCACAGTCCACCACAAGGATGCTCGATCAACTAAATGGTTAGTGACACATTTAATTTTTTCTTTCTCAGCATATATTTCTTCATGGAAGTAATCATCAAATTGACTGATAAAAGCAAGTACAGTCTTTCCATCTCAAGATCCATTGAAAGTACGAAATTTGAAGTTTCTTTTACTTATCTTTGTTTCTTTGCGGATGGATTGGGCTTCAAGTGTCGCATCGATGGTACGTCGTATAAGATCTTCGGACTGCGGTCCATCTTGGTCGGCGGTAGATCGTTGCAAATTGGCCAATTGAACTTGCAAAGCTTGTCGGGCTCTTCGTTCTTCTTCAAGCTGCATCATAATCAAATCCAACTTTTGCTCCATCGTTGGTTCGGGTAGATCACCTTCAGCCCCATAAGATCGTCCATATTTGGAACGGTCATCCTATAAAATTCAAAAGACCTCACACTCTTGAAATCTGATTAGTGGGATGAGCGTAGCTCAAAGGCGGGTATACAAGGCTTGTATATTTTGTTTGGCTTTTATGGTCTTTGTCCTTTGCAATTGCGGTATTCGTTGTCACAACCATCTTCGTAGAAACGGCGTATAATCTGCGTATGGCCTGCGTATGACCTTCTGTATTTGCTGAAACTAGTTCAGCAAGTCTACAAGTGTGAACAGGTTCTACTATTAAGCTTATTAAACTTTGAGATACAGCTTTTAAGCTTTTTGGCTATGGAGCTTACTGTTTGAAGACAACTTGATGTAGGAGGTATCCACGTGGTCCTCCGCCTACACAGGCCGATCCTTTGCGATCAGAGAGTGCAAAAGGGGGGTTCTTGACTACCAGGAACACACTGGTATCGACCGTTCGCGACAAAATTGATTGTAGAGCTCGATCATTCCACGAGCTCCATCTTCGCGCAAGATGGTAACCGATTGGAAGCTCTCGATCTCAGCTTCGCTCTGATACCACTGGTGCACAGATCGGATGCCATAAGTGCACGTAGTGAGCATCAAAAGGTCCCCAAGAACAAAATAACTCTACTTTTTGCACACAAATCAATGTAGAAAGCTTGCACGACATGAACAAGAGACCAATTGGGTGCAATCTCCCCCCATGCCTTGTGTGAGCGCTCCACGAAGCATGTATTTCATATATTATTCATCTTCAAGCTCAAATAATAGCCCAAATTACAAAATAGCACGCTTTAGCTTTTGAGTTTTCTTTTGTGCCAATAAAGAATTAAAGCTAATGGGTGCCCAAGAAGTCAGGCGTACCCAAATACAAAATACAAGTATTTAAATCGTGCGCCCATGCGCATACAAAAATAATAAATAAATATCAAGCGCTTTGATAAATAAGCGAGACAAAATATAGGCGCCATGCCTAAGATACGCGCCCATCAAAGTATTGACGATAACTTGAATACACGTTATCCTCCAATGCTTTCCACTGCCCACTGCTGCTCGCTCTACACATCAACTGAAGCATTCACAATTGTTAGAAAAATAATACAATTAAACCAATAAAAATGAATACCTAACAGTCTTCAGCTACATAAATAAATTGGTAAGAAATCAATCCTAACCTTAATTTATCACGAGTGCGCACTCTAAACTCATAAACGTTTATTAATTTAAATATGTATTTTACGGAATCACCCGCTATGGAATCACCCATGTATACATAAAATTAACAAAACGCCCGAAAAGGATAGGTGTCCCCATCGACTTCTCGCACAAAGAATCCACTTTGTGTATGAGCCCCGGTAATAAAAGTTTATGAAATCTACCGTGGCACAAAATCCACCGTGGAATATGCCTCCTGGCATCAGTCATGTACCCTTGATGAGATCTATTGAGATACCATTGATTAAGCCTAATAGGGTTCAAATAGCTTATGTATGCAATTTTGAAATTGAAACAACACATTTTGAAGTGGCGCCCAATAAGTTTCTATTATTGGATAGTCAATTGCAAGGTGTTGCTTTGAAGAAATTATAGAATATTCTTAAGAAATACTCTCATGTGTTTGCTTGGAGCTATACATATTTAAAAGGCATGAAACTTGAACTGTGTCATCATTATATTAATATTAAACCTAGTGTTAGACCTATACGCCAACGTCAATGGCACACAAATCCTAATTATGCAAACAAAGTGCATGTTGAATTACTAAGTTGTTAGATGTGGGTTTTATCTTCATGTCACATACAATGATGACTGGGTTTTGCCTATAGTCATTGTTTCCAAGAAGAACTTTAGTAAAATTTGCATATGTGTGGATTATCACATACTGAATAAGCACACTCATAAAGATAATTTTCCTTTGCCCTTTTCTGACCAATTGTTAGATCAAGTGGCAAGACATCAATTATGCTCTTTTATGGATGGGTTCACGGGATATAATCAAATTCTCATTAAGCCTAAAGATCAATCCAAAGCTACTTTAACTACAATGGAATCCAGTGAAGTGTGTTTTTGGAGTTCCATGGGGCATATTATTAGGCCATTTAGTTTCAAGTGATGTCATTGCAATGGAATGGTAAAAGTACATAAATGTGTTGATTTACCTGCACTGCAAAATTTGAAGCAATTATGAGGTTTATTGGTCATCTAAATTTTTACAAGCATTTTATCGAGTCGTTCGTAGTAGTAGCTTCACCTTTAACCACCTTACTCAAGAAGAATCAACCTTATGATTGAGATTCAGCATGCCAAGCTACATTTGAGAAACTAAAAATTAAATTAGTGGAAGGATCAATTTTGGTTTCACTTTATTGGAATAAAGAGTTTCATATTCATGTTGATGCTTTTATGGATACATTAGGAGTTGTTCTGTGCCAAGCAGGCAAACGACGATAAGAATATCAATCATCCAATTTATTACGCTAGTCGTAATTTAAGTAATGTAGAGAAAAATTATACCACAACTAAGAAAGAGTGCTTATTGATAGTGTTTGCCATTACTAAATTTCGACTTTATTTATTAGGCAACAAGTTTATCTTCTATGTGGATCATAAAGCATTGAAGTACTTTTTAAATAAACCTGAATTTAGTGCTGAGTTATGAGATGGATGATGCTTTTTCAAGAGTTTGATTTTGAAGTAATTACTTGTATCGGTTGATCACATGTTCTTGCAGAGCATATGTCTTGGCTAATTACTGAGATGATGATACATAGAAGGGTGTAGATGATGATTTACCTGATGCTCAGTTATTTGAAGTTTCTATTGTAATATTGTACATATTGCCAATTTTCTTAGTACGGCTAAATACCCTCCAAGTATGACTAAGTATTAATGCCATCATATTTTATTGTAGTCACGATCTTACGTTTTGATGTCATGCTATCTAAATACCCTCCAAGTATGACTAAGTATTAATGCCATCATATTTTATTGTAGTCATGATCTTATGTTTTGATGTCATGCTATCTATATAAGTATCTTCCTCATTTGGAAATTTATCAAAGGTGTGTTCATGAAGAAGAGGTACCATGAATCTTAACTACATTACATGATGGACCTTGTGGTTGCCATTTTGCATGAGATTTAACAATAAGGAAAGTGTTTTTTGCTGCTTAGTGGTGGCTTACATTATACAAGGATGCATATGAACATTGTGAAGTGTGATAAATGTCAACATATTGGGTGACCAACTAAACACTTTGCAATGCCATTAACCCCCATATTAGCCCTTGTACCTTTTGAGAAGTGGAGTATAGATTTCATTGGTCCAATTGATCCACTATATAATATTGTTCTAATAGATATATTTTGATATGTATTGATTATGTAACTAAATGGGTGGAAGTGAAAGTGCTTAAGACTAATCGGGCAGGAATGTCACTCTATTTCTTTATGAGAATATTATTGCTTGCTTTGGCTATCCACTAAAGTTAGTTAATGATTATGGATCTCTTTTTTTGAATAATTTAATTTCAGAATTGATGGATCTTCATAAAATTAGACATTGAAAGTCTATCCCTTATTATCCTTGATCCAGTAGTGTTGTGGAGGTTACTAATCATATTGTGATAACAATCTTAACCAAAATAGTAGCTGAGAATAGACATGATCGGGATGAGGGCTTGGTAGAGGTACTCTGGGCATGTCGGACCACCTACAAAGTTATGTCTAATAACACATCTTTTAGTTTGGTTTATGGGACTAAAATTGTATTTCCTATTGAATTAGAAGTTCCTACTTTGTGTATTGCATTATCTAATCACCTTAGAGAGCGGGAATCTCTTACTAATCGCTTGTGTAAGTTTGTTAGTCTTGAGGAGGATCGTATGTTTACTTTACAACATATAGAGGCACATTATGAATGACGAAAAGCCTGGCATGATAGACGCTTGAAGCTTAAAGACTTTCAAAAGAATGATTTAGTTTTATTGTATGATAGTCATTACTATAAATTTCCAGGGAGACTTCATATCTAATGCTTAGGCCCATTTCAAGTTAAAGAGGATTATGATGATGGTTTAGTGGATATTCAAGACTTAGAAGCCATATATGAATCATTTTGAGTTAATGGTCTTCGTTTGAAACCTTTGGTGACTTGATTGGGAAGTGTGGGTCAGATGGTGTAGATAAAATCATTCAAATGTTTTTTTTGCTCATTTTGGTGTTTTGCTTTGTTTTGTTGGGCGAGGGGGGATTCTTCATGGGATGCAGGTATGGAGATTCTATGAATGGATGCCCCCAGACCTCGCCTTGATGTCGATAGTCTTGATCCTATACATGCGAGACCATATAATATTCCTCGATTTCAAATGCACAATAGGTTTTTGTATGCTCCATGGGGTGAGATGTGTTATGGTGTACATTTTGTGACTATCTTTTGTTTATAGTATTACCCCTAGTTTAGTTGTCGACCATGTGAGAGGTATCTTTATGTACACACTCAGTTATTGTATTGGTAGTGTCACATGTATTTTCAATGCTGTGGTACCATTGTTCTGTAGGAAGCTATTGGTTACACTTATCAACATCATGATTATGCTAGTGTTTTTACCCCTAATCATGGTATTCATCAGTACTAGATGGATAGAGAGCATCAAGAGTTTGCAAGATATCAAGTTGATGTCTACAATCAGACTTTTTTATATTTAGACCTTGAATTAGATTATAGTTGTTCTTATTGGGACCACATTTGTCAGTGCATGGATGCGATGGTGGGCTGCTCTTTGGGATGTTCACCCATGGTACCGATACCTTATGTTCATGATGCAGTTGATGCTCCACTCCATAAGATGATGGATAATTCTAGTGATGCACGTGATAGCGGATCTATGATCTCTGATGTGCATGTATTAGAGGCCATTCAAGAGCATCCTATAGATAGTAGTTTAGCTTATCAGTTTGATTTTGATAGTGTTGATGGTTTTGGGTTATGTTTATTATTTGTATTAGAGGATCTTAGAGAGTGTGAGGATTTAGGTTTAGATCTTTTATTTTCTTTGATTCTTTTGTGTTTATTCTACCTTATTTCAAGAAAAAAATAAAAACAAAAGTAAAATTAAAAAAAGCAACAAACCCTTTTATTTTTTAAAAATAGTAAAACTTGTTTTATGCTTTTTTATTTTAGGTTTTAGTGTACTTTAGTTTAGTTAGTATCCAGTTAGTTTGTTGCATGCGAATTGGGGTATTCCTTCAGTGCTATGAGTTCATGACAAGGAAGTTTGTCTAGGTGGCCAGTTTTCTAAGGGAGTTTCACTCTTTATTTATCTAACCCGTTAATAGTTTAGTGGTTAGTGGTTGAGTTCTGTGCACATTTGATGATTGTTATAATCTAAAAGCCACTATGTTCTTATCTTAACTATACTTTGGAGTTGCAATGTCACCTTTATGAACATGTTATTTCGTTACTTAACTTAACAATATCTATGCTTTCTTTAAAAAAGAAAAAAATATTAATTAGTTGGAATGATTCAACATTTTTGAATAGATAATTCATGGAAAGAAACCAAACTAGAAATACCTAAACACATGAAAGATTAAGTATATAAGCGAGTTGCACTAGTATGGGATTGGATATTAGCACTATGAAGTGATCTAAGGGAGTGGTGTGGGTGCATGACCTAGTGAATTTCATTATATATGGTGATTGATTAGGACTTTAATAGAGTCTATTTCCTTTTCTTTATCACTTCTTTCAATGATGTAGGGTAGCTAGGCAACAAGATTCTCTCCATGAAATTTTGACTAGTAGTGGCATGGATGAGATATGTTGTGCTGGTGGGTATATTTGCTATCATTTCCCTAGGAAGAGTGACTAATATTATGTGCTAGATTAGATTCCTTGAGTGAAGCTATTGAGCTAAAATTTTTAAACATTCAATTTAGTGATGAATTCCTAGCCTTCAGTTGCTTCCTTTATGAACAGAGACTTAAACTACATTTAAATAAATCAAGTTCGAATGAGTCTATCTATTAATTATTCCAAACTAAGAAAGAAAGAAAAAACCAAACACCCTAAAGACAAGGATTGAAAGAAAAAAAAAGGACCAAAAGAAGATAACCATCGTCTCTGAGGTCCTGGTAGGCTGCATGGATTTCCTTGACAAGTGCCTTACATCCAATGCCTTGTATCTCTTTGGGGTGGGACCTTTTGGAAAAGGAGAATAAATATATATACTCTTTTGACTTCAAAAAAAAAAAAAAGAACCTAAAAGACAGAAAGAATGAAAAAAAAGTCAATTGAGACAATTGGGAGTTAGGGACCATTGACTGGTTGTTCTAGTAGAACATGGAGGATTAGTAGCTAAACCCTAGGAGCCCTATCTGATATTGTAATATTAGCTTGCCTTGTTTGGGGTCTTTGTTTGGCATGGACCTTATTAGTGATGCTATTTTAGAAGAAATATTTCTAGTAGGAAAGTAGTGTGGCATTTTCTTGCCTAGAGGGATTATTATTACTTAGCGGCTCTAGAATGCTTCCTAGTTATTATACTACATGGAGTGAAACTCAGTTATGCACTTTAGTGGGGAGAGTAAGGGGACCGCTAGTTTGCACCTATTTCAAACTCTTTAAATGATATCTTTACTTTGTTTTTTTACTTTATAGCGCAAGCACTAGTCGATTTTTTTAATCTTTTTAGTGTCTACTAGCCTTTTATGTGTGCTTTTGTAAATCTTGTAGCTGTGCTCATGGGGATGCTCACGGCTTGGAGAGGGAGGGTATTTATTTTTCACATCACAATTATTGGCTCATTGGCTTTGAAGCTTTCATGGATGATGCCACCATTGAAGCAGTTCTTGAAAACTGGAGTAGTTCCCTATTTATTAGTTCCCAAGAGCTCACTAAAACTAGTGAGCTTAGAGGAATGATAACGGCTTATTTTGAGCTATTTTTACACTATTTTTCATGCAAAGTGAAGAGCTTTTGCTCTGTAATACATAATATTTTTCATAAAAACTTAATACAAATAAGATCGTAATGTTGTATTTGATCATGCTAAGATGAAGTTAAAAGTAGAGAGTTGGGATATTTTAGATAGGCAATTTTAGGAAGTAAAAAAGTAGTAAGTGATAGAAAGTGGATACGAGAAAAGATTTTTAGTAAAAAGCATTGACATTTTAGAGATAGGAAGTCCTGCGGATATAATTTAGCATGCATACATAGAATTTGGGTCAAGAAGCCATAGCCAAGGTAAAAAATAAGTCCAAATATTTGGAAGGATACTAGAAAGATCTAAATCAAGTACTAAACAAACCTTAAAATTTGAAAACTTGATATTCAAGAAGTTGGGGGAGGATATCATGGGACATTGAGCAAGAAGAGAGAAAAATACACAAAAACAGGGTACCATATTGCATGAGTATGTTGATGATTTTGCTGTAGCACTTGGTCTCATTTTCAACATCATTTGATTGTAGAATCACTTCTCTCATGTCCTTCCTCATCATTCCATTCTAGAATAGCATTCTTGGGTGTCGAGAGAGAGAATTTTCAGTAAGATTAAGGACGAATTAGGATATATTAGAGAAAAACATGGGAGATTAGAATACTTGGAGATTGTTGAGCATAAAGGGTAAGGAGGAGCAAGCGTGAGCATCATCAAATACAACTAAAAATCTTCCTTTCTCATTAATTGGGTATGTTGAGTTCTATTAAAGATTGGATGAAAAATGAATAGTTTGAATGATTTGGTATTGAATGCATTTAGTTTATGATCTCTGAGTTTCAAATGGATGAAAAGAAGTTGAATTCTTACATTAGATGGATTAAAATGATAAGAAAATGATGCAAAACATGCTAAAAATTGTATTTTTAGGGAAAATTTGAGGAATATTAAAAATTCTAAGTAGTATTAATGAAAAATGAATTGAAACATAATAAAATTACAATAAAATAAACCTAGAGATCATGAAGTTTTACCTTTGGAGATGAACCCATTAAGATATATAAGCATTTTAGTGATAAAAATAACAATTTTTTGTCATAATTAAGAAAACTTAAGAATATTAGAGAATGATGTAAGAAGCTAGGAATACTTAGAATGCTAATAATATGCCATGTCACATTGACACTGGTATATAAGGAGAGAAGTTGTAATCTTTCACATCTTTTGGACAAATCAATACATTTTACAATCTTTCTCTCCCTTCTTGCTCTAAGCTTCCATGGCTTCTTCATCTTTCTTGTCTTTTTCTCTCCAATTCTAGTCTTTCTCTCTCCTCATCACTCTATTTCTCTCTCTTCTTGCAGTCTTTCTCTCTCCTCTGCAGTCTTTCTCTCTCCTCTTTCTCTCTCCCTAGTTCTCTCTCTGACAAGTGGTATCAGAGCTTCAATCTTTGATCCATTATTTTCTTCCATTTTCACTCTTATTTGCCTATTTCAAAATCAATTTCAGACAAAAAATGCTACAAGACAGTGACTAGTGGAGTGCTGCAGTACAACTACAGTTAGCAATGACTACATCTGGGGATATCCAAGGTCAGATATGGCGGGTAAAGGCTTAAATGGCTGGACGTCATCAAATTTTATGCAAAAATGGAGGTAACTAGGGTAAAGGATGGTTAACCGGGCTTAGTTTGAGAACAAACTGTGGTTACTTTGAAAAGAGGGGTTTCTTTTTCCCCTTTCCTGGAGTTTCCTGCAGGTTTCATGGAAATTCAGCCCTGAAGATCAGCTCATATCTCTCTTATCCCTGAGTTTCTTGGTCAAGTACCACATGGAAATGATTCCTCAGTTCAAGACCTTTAGAATGAGCATAGGGTTGCTCAAGCTTTTCACTGCCATGGAGCCAGAAGCAGCCCCGAAAATTGCGGCGCAATTTTCGGGCTAATTCCAGCCTTGCCCTACTTCAAACTTGCTTCTCCTCAGCTCTGGAAATCCTCTTGATCTATTTCAAACATAAATCCTCAAAATGGTGAGATTCTCAGCCACATTCATGGATTCCTCAGCTCTCTTGAACCCTAGGTGAACAGTCCATGGGCAGCCATGAAAGCTTCAGCCCAAGCTTCCATTTCTTGACAATTTCTTGAAGATTCTTCATCCTTTTGGCCCGTGGAATCATTTCAGCAAGGATTCTTCAACAAATTGCAAGGATTAAGCATGGGATGGCTAAAGATTGAAGATCAAGAGCTTCTATGGAGCAAAAATTTGGGGGAAACGGGTTTAATGCTTTAATTTCAAGCATTTGAAGCTTCAAGATTGGTCTCAACCATCAGATAAGCAAGCCTCATGGATTATTTTGCTAACATTGGACAACCGGGAGCCCTATCAAGCATTTGGCAAGTTATTTTCAGCCATGTCAAGGTATTTGTCTTCAATTTTTAATCTCTCTCATTAATCCAATTGCTGAGCTTAAGCCATTTGACTGAGAGATTAAAGAATTGAACATTTTCATCAAATTCTCAGCCAACCTTTGCTTGAATTCATCTATTCAAGAATGCAACGCTTGCCTAATGCATATTAGCTTCAATCAGTGAATGAAAGGCCTCAATCTGAGATTTCAGCATAACATTTGAATCTTATTGATTGAATACATTGATTGATTCCTTTGTTTACTCTAATCCAATTGATTGGTTGATTCTCTTTTATCTAAATTGGAAAATTGTAAAAGGGTAAGTACTAGCAATCAGTGAGTCACTGAATTGCATAGGTAAAACCCTTCTCCCATCTCAAGTTTTCTTATCTCAATCAATTGCATCTCATGAAAGGCTGAATGGATATTCTTTCAATTGCATATCATGCTGATTTCTTAGCACACTAGCCTCTGCCATGTTGATATTCCCACCGAGGAAAAAGGTGGATGCCGGGGGAGATAGTGGGACAAAAGAGAGGTGACCCTCCCTCACTATCGAAGATCCCGAAGGGGTGCAACCAACTGACCCGGGGGGGACTTTGCCCACCTTCCGGTGATTTGGAGCCCGTGTAGGGAGCCCGTCCTGCCGTTTTATCCCTCACACAGGTACAACGAGTGGAGAATTGAAGATTGAAGACTTTCCAAAGACTCAAGTACCTACTGGATTAAAACAGGGTAAAACATGGCATTTTCAGGTTACCCATAGGGTATTTATAGGTGGATACAGGTACACCCTTTGATACTGAAGCACAGGTGCAGGTACTACAGAGGTACCCACAGGTCCTATATACCCCTTTGCAGGGTTTGGTAGCCATTTGAGGTTACTTTCTTGCATTACAGGGTCAAAACAGGGCACTTACAGGTCTAAACAGGGTGCAGGACTGGACAGTTCAGACTCTGAAATTCAGTTACAGAATTTTCTGTCCTAAACTTGTTATAGCGTGCTATAGCTCATCTCGAAGAGGGCATTGTAAGCTTCGATTCGCACAAAAAAAATTTGCAATCGGAGTTTTCTAGCCAAAGTTATAGCCGTTTTACTCACAGGGGGTACTGCAGGACTGCACTAGTATAGCAGGACATAAAGGCAAAAATAAGGTCCATGAGGACTATGCACAGTAAATCAAGGATTCTATGATGGAAAGCACACTTCAAGAGAACCCTGAAGAGCCTCAACAAGGAGAGATTAGTATACTCAATGACGCTTTGTGTGCCCATGAACTGAGACATAAGGAACGTCATGAGACTATATTGTCGGCAATGGAGCATATGATTTTATCGTTTGATCAAACAAAGTCTACTGTTGAGAAGATGATGGAATCAACTAACTGAACCAATGCTTCCATTGATAAGTTGGTAGAATCTAATGCTCAACTTATGGCACAATTTTCTCAACTCATGCAGTCACAAAAGGGATCAAAAGAAGCAAATGAGAAGGCTTGTTCAAACAGTGACCCCTCAATCCCACTTCAGCCATCCAACCAAAATGGTTATGGAGATGGGATCATAGGAAGAAGAGGCATACCAAATAGTCAATATGAAGTGGGAGAAGCTTCATAAAGGCATGATGACTATTTGGGCAGTTTGAATGGAGCCAATACTCAAACTTTTGGACTGCATACTCAGAATTCTAGGGGTGCTTTACCAACAAGAAGATTACATGGTAATTCTCAACCACCTGTTGGAAGATTTCAGCCTCATTTTAGGGGTTCTGTACTTAGAAATTCCGATCAGCCAGTTTTGGGATAGCAACCATTCCATGATAGAGAATTCAAGGACAAAATTGTTTTGTCCAAATTCAATGGCCAGTCATCTTCACCATCAGAATTAGAGGAATGGACCTCTAAGATGGAGTCTTATTTCGACATATTTCCTAAAACTGATGATATGAAGATACATTTTGCCTCCCTCCACTTAGAAGGATTTGCTCACACTTGGTGGAGGTATATCAAGAAAGAGAATGTACTTATTGAGAATTGGGAAGCTTTCAAGGCACTTATGGCTGAAGTCTTTGTTTCACCTCTTGAAAAAGAGAAGTTAGAACGAAGATGGTATGGCTTGGAACAAAGGAGCCTAAGTGTAAGAGAATATACAAACCAATTCCTCAACTTGACCATGTATGTGGAAAACATCAGTGATGAGGCCAAGTTACACAAGTTCATATATGGTTTAGAACCATCCTTGTCAGCTGATGTTATGGCGCAGAATCCTACTTCACTTTTCAAGGCTATTAAGCTTGCAGAGCGCTTTGGAAGGAAGTATAGGAAAGAGTCTTCATTTCAGCCAAGTTATGGACAGCCAAGGACTGTTTTAAAGCAAGGGCAAGTTGGTAACAATTATGGCAGCAATCATATGCCTAGTGGGAGCTTACGGATACCAACTTATCCTCCATTTAATGCTTCTAGGCTTCAAAGCAATTTCAGGACAGCAAACAGTCCAAAGGTTGAATTTAAGCAAGGTGACAATAAGCCTAAGTCTACTTCAACTAATACAAATTCCAGAAATATTCCCATGGATCTTTACAAGGAAAGAAAGGACAAAGGCTTATGCTTCAAGTGTGGAGAAAAGTATACTCCTGATCATGCTTCAAAGTGTGTATACAAAAATGCCAAGCCAAAAATTCAGAGTATGCTAGTTCTTGAGGACCTTGAAAATGACATAGATGAAGTTAATGCAGTCACAATCAATGCTGAAAATGAAGATTTCGAGGATGATGGTGGACAGGAATACTTCTATGATCCATCTGACTCTTTTCCTTTTGATCCAAGCGGTGATATCCCATTTGATCCGGGTGGATTTTGTAATGAGTTGCCTGCTGCCACTAATTGTTCTATCTCTATGGATGCTTGGACGGGATCTAAGAACCCTAATACACTTCATATGAAGGGAAGCATATGTGGAAAGCCAGTGTTCATCCTGATAGATAGTGGCAGTACCCACAGTTTTGTCAATAAATCCATTATGTACAAGTTGAATTGTGTTCCCACCGACTTACAGCAGCCCATTAGAGTACAAGTGGCTAATGGTGAAGAGGAAATCAGCACACAAATTTGCCCACAGGTTTCTTTGCAGATGGCTGAAAATTTTGAAGTTAAAGTAAACCTGATCACTTTGGAAATGGGGCCTATAGATATTGTACTTGGTTGTGATTGGTTGATGACCTTAGGCAGGATTACTATGGAGTTCTCACAGTTATATATGGAGTTTTTCTCCAATGGACAGCTCATCCATTTACAGGGAATCCCTAATAAATCTGATTTTCAGCTTATCACCATTCAACAACTCAAGAAAGAGTTCAAGAAGCGCTCACAGATATTTGTATTGCATTTGAACAAAGAAACACAGGATCAACCCAATAATTCAGCAAACCATCCAGCCTTGACAGCTCTTCTTGAGGAGTATAGAGATTTATTTGAAGTACCTACTTCATTGCCTCCTAAGAGAGCGGTGGATCACCCCATTGATTTGGAACCCAACTCAAAGACAATCAATAAGCCACCTTACAGACTATCAAAATGTGAACAAGAGGAAGTAGCCAAGCAAATCAAAGAGCTTCTTGAAATGGGATTCATTGAACCAAGTTCTTCACCGTATGCATCCCCAGTCCTATTAGTCAAAAAGAAAGATGGATCTTTCAGAATGTGCATTGACTACAGGGATCTTAATAAGATAACAGTGAAGAATAGGTATCCTATACCCAGGATAGATGATTTGCTTGATGAGCTTAAGGGGGCTCGATTCTTCACGAAGATTGATTTGAGATCAGGGTATCATCAGATTCGCATGAGAGAGGGTGATGAGGTCAAGACTGCTTTTAGGACTGATCGTGGGCTCTACCATTTCTTGGTGATGCCATTCGGCCTTACAAATGCTCCGGCTACCTTTCAAAGCCTGATGAATAAGATTCTACAACCTTTCCTCTTTCAGTTTGTCTTAGTGTTCTTTGATGACATTTTGATCTACAGCAAGACTTTTCAGGATCATTTGTTGCATATGAGGAAGGTTTTTGATGTGTTGAGACATCATAGGCTTTTTGCTAAGGAGAAGAAGTGTTCTTTCATACAGACTGAAGTGGAATACTTGGGACATATAGTCAGTGAAAAAGGAATACAGGCTGATCCCAAGAAGGTGCAATGCATAAAAGATTGGCCAACGCCTACTACTACTACCTCTCTTAGAAGATTTCTTGGTCTATCTTCATTCTATCGCAGATTTATAAAGCATTATGCGGCAATTGCAGTCCCTTTAACTGACAGGTTGAAGAAAGAGGCTTTCTTTTGGGATGCTCTTGTAGATAGCAGCTTCAACCAGTTAAAGGAATTACTTACCTCTGCTCCTATTCTTGTATGCCCGGATTTCTCTAAAGTGTTTACTATACAGTGTGATGCTAGTGGCCGTGGCATTGGGGCTGTTTTGCTTCAGGAGCATGGAGTAATTGCATTTGAAAGCCGTAAGCTTACTGATAAGGAGATGGCCATGAATGTTTATGATCAGGAAATGTTGGCTATTCTACATGCAATCAAGAAATGGCACCATTACTTATATGGCAGCCGATTTAGAGTGCATAGTGATCATCGGGTACTCAAGTATTTCCTTACTCAGTCAAATCTTACTCCAAAGCAACGACGATGGGTAGCAACATTACAAAATTATGACTTTGACATCACTCATACAAGGGGCAAAGATAACATAGTGGTTGATTCTCTCTCTCGTATGTGGACCTGCAAAGTATCAGCCATGACAGAATTGCATAGTGATTGGATTGAAGAGCTACAAGAGGCATATCTCTTAGATGAGGAATTCAACCAAATCTTTCAGAAATTACAGCAAGGTCATATGGAAGAAAACTCACATTACCAGCTTAAAAATGGTCTTATTTGGTGGAAGGGCAAGATTGTTATTCCCTCTACTTCTTCTTTCAAGCGAAAAATTATGGAGGAGTTTCATTCTTCGCCTTTAGCTGGACACTTGGGAGTTTTCAAGACTTATGACAGGATCAGCAAGAGCTTTTATTGGAAAGGACTGTGGAAAGATGTCAAGGACTTCGTTATGAAGTGTATGCCTTGTCAGCAAAATAAGGATAGCACCCATAAGCCAAGAGGTTTGTTGCAGCCATTGCCTATTCCTACGGGTAAATGGACTCATATTACTATGGACTTTATCACTGGCTTACCTACTACCAAGAAGGGGTGGAATAGTATTTATGTGGTGGTTGACAGACTCACTAAAGCAGCTCATTTTATCCCAACAAAAATTCAGTTTACTGCTTCTCAGGTGGCCAACCAGTTTATGGAGCATATTTTCAGATTACATGGATTACCGCAGGTGATTGTCCATGATAGGGACTCAAAGTTTATGAGTAACTTTTGGCAAGCGATATTTACATCTATGGATACCAAGTTGGCTCCATCTACAGCTTATCATCCCCAAACTGATGGACAGACAGAGAGAGTTAATAAATGGTTGGAGACTTATCTTCGCCATTTTTGCTATGATGTCCAAACCTCATGGGATTCTTGGTTACACCTGGCTGAGTTTGCTTATAATAGTTCCACTCATGCGAGCATAGGAGTTTCACCCTTTGAGGCTTTGTATGGTTACAAGGTGCCCCTACCCACATTCATTTTTAACGAAAAGATTAATCCTCATGGGAAGGAAGAGTTGGAAAGAATGCAGACCCTTCTTTAGCAATGCAAGGTGAATCTAAGGAAGGCTCAAGATCAGATGAAGATGTATGCTGATGAGAAGAGGAGGCCTTTAGAGTTCCAGGAAGGAGAGCTGGTTTTGTTGAAGGTGCCCAAATCCAAGTACTCTACATTGAAAGATGGATCCAGTAATAAGCTTGCTCACAGATTCTATGGCCCTTACAAGATCCTTAAGCGGATTGGAGATTTGGCATACAGACTAGAGCTTCCCTCTTCTACAAAGATTCATAATGTCTTCCATGTTAGTCAGCTCAAGCCCTATTATGGTGATCCAGTGGATTTAGTTGATGAGCTGCCACCTATTGATGAAGATGGTATCGTTCAGTACATCCCAGAGGCTGTTATAGGTCAGCATGAAAAGAAGCTTCGATCACGTTCTATTGTGGAATATTTGATTAAATGGAGAAGTTTACCCTCTGAAGAGGCTTCTTGGAGACCTGATTCAATATTGGATGAGTATCCATACTTGAAGGATACATTGGTGGTTGAAGCCTATTGTTTATGGAGCTAGTATTGGTGCAGACTGGTTCAGGACAACACATTGTTTTAGAATAGTTTTTGTCGTACTTCATTTTCAGAATTGAGCTATCTACATGAGCTTAAAGTAATCTCCAAGAGATTCGTTTTGATATGTGGTACATCTCATTTGGACACTCCTATCAAAAGTTATGGCAGATTTGGTCCAGCAGGGACTGTTATTTCAACAAGCTGTCTACTTTCTTTTGGAACTATTTGTTGAAGATTCTATGGCTCCAATGGCTTCTAAAGTTCTTCAAATCATGTATATAGCAGCGTCCTCTTTCCGTTCTTCAAATTCATCCCTTGTAATGATAATTTTTCACTCATTCCCTATCTGTAAAGCTGTAAAACAGAGTAGTACTCTGTTCTATCCATCTTTTCTTTAGCTCTTTCTAGGTTTGTTTTTTAGGACAAAAACTTTTGGGAAGGGATGGATTGTAAGAAGCTGGGAATACTTAGAATGCTAATAATATGCCATGTCACATTGACACTGGTATATAAGGAGAGAAGTTGTAATCTTTCACATCTTTTGGACAAATCAATACATTTTACAATCTTTCTCTCCCTTCTTGCTCTAAGCTTCCATGGCTTCTTCATCTTTCTTGTCTTTCTCTCTCCTCGTCACTCTATTTCTCTCTCTTCTTGCAGTCTTTCTCTCTCCTCTACAGTCTTTCTCTCTCCTCTTTCTCTCTCCCTAGTTCTCTCTCTGACAAATGATTAAGAGTAAAACATAAAAATAGAGTTTAATTGCAATATGATGGATCTCCTTATCAATTCTTAGCTTTAGTGGATCTTTAGAACTAGAGATATATAATTTTTAAGATTAAAAATGACAATTATTTGTATTTTTAGGAGATAATTGATGAATATTAAGAGTAAATGAGGAAATTTACTGATGCCAAATGGGATATGCACTTCATTTATTGTGGTGAGTATCTAGTTGAGAGAGTTTAAGGTTTTAAGTTTATAAATAATTATTATGAATATTTCTATTTTTAAAGTAAAAATAAAGAAAAACTTAATAAGTCTTGATAATGAAGGAATTAGTGAAATAAATGAAAATAGACTATATTTTATTTCATTTTCAAAGTTTGTTGTTAAAATTTCATGGTGAATGGAATCCATTTGCAAGTACTCTCTTTGTAAAATACTATTTAGAACAAAAGTAATTAGTGTATATTAGTGGTTTATTGAAGTATTAGTAGAGGTTAATGGTGAATTAACACTTTTAGATAAGTTGTTTCTTTGATATAAATGCTAAATAAAATGGATTTGATATGTTAGGAGTTGTAGTTCAAAATAAGGGTTAAGTAGTAGTATTTGAAAGACTGCAAGTAACTTAAAGGGGATTGTTGGGTGAGATGATAGTTGGACTGCATGAGAAAAATAGATAATGTCTTTTATATTGATAATCTGGGGATAAAGAGGGCACATAACTCCACTTCCAAACCTTAGATAGCACAATGGCTTCACATATAGTCATCTTGCTTGTTTATCTAGGGGCTTCTTAGGGGGCCATCATTTTTTATGCATTTGCTGGGAGGGGCAACCATGTTAATTAAGGAGAAGAGGGGGTAGTTTTAGTTGCTTTATTAATTTAATCATGAACTAAAATGAAATAAATTTTAAGGCAGAGATGACACACTAAAAAGGAATAAAACGTGGAGGGAAGATCTATAAGATTTTTTGATTACCTGAAACCAAACTTCTTCCAAAGTTCAATATCTTGAAAGGGGCCAAATAAAAAATAATCGCCAAGTATGGCAGGAGTGCCAATATACAAGGAGTCTTCCATGAGAGACGGAGAGAAGCTATAGAGCTTAGGATTAGAACTTTACACCTATTCGACTTTGTTGCACAACTTAATTACTTATTTTGAGATTAAGCAAAAGAATTATCGACCTAAGCAAACTAGACTCTGATAAACCATTATAATGAAGCTGTTGTATGATGCTTCTTCCTTGAATTGCCAGAGGATATTCAACACATTATTGTAGATAAGGCAAGGGATACCGTGTTAGTGGATGGGAGCAAACACTTTGGACCTCAACTATGGATTGATGTCAAGCAATTGTGCACTTGGAATTGGATGTTTCAAGATGAAGCAAAGGGGATTGTCCTATTAGCATCACATTTTAAGTTAGTCTATGAAATTCAAATTAATACCATTAGTATGGAATTAGAAGTCGATAGTTGGGATATTTTAGATGGGAAATTTTAGGAAGCAAAAAAGTAGTAAGTAATAGAAAGCGGATGCAAGGAAAGATTTTTAGTGAAAAGCATAGATATTTTAGAGGAAGAAGAAATGTGGGTATGATTTAGGATGCATACATAGAATTTGGATCGAGAAGTTGTGTGTGTGTGTGTGTGTGGGGGGGGGGGGGGGGGTTCAAAAATAAGTCTAGAGATGTGAATGGGTGTCAAAAAGATCTTGTTCAAGTGAGAAAACCTTAAAATTTGAAAAGAGAATATTCAAGAAGTTGGAGGAGGATGTCATGGGAAGTGGGGGTTGAGGAAGAAAAGAGAAAAACTCAACAAATAGGGTACCATATTGCATGAGTGTGTTGATGATTTTGCTACAAGACTTGGCCTTATTTTTAGTATCATTTACCTGCAAACAATCACTTCTCTCATCTCCTTCCTCATCATTCCATTCTTGAAGAGCATTCTTGGGTGTAGGAAGAGAGAATTTTCAATAAGATTAAGAAAAAATTAGGGGATATTAGAGAAAAATGTGAGATATTAGAATATTAGAAGATTTTTAGCATGAAGGGAGAGGAGAAGCAAGTAGTAGCATCATCAAATATGGCTAAAGATCTTCTTTTCTCTCATTAATCAAGTATGTCAAGTTCTATTAAAGATTGAATGAAAAATGCATAGTTTGAATGATTTAGTATTGAATGCATTGAATTTATGATCTTTCGGTTTCAAATGGGTGAAAAGAAGTTGAATTTGCATTAAATGGATTAAAATGATAACAAAATGATGCAAAATCAGCTTAAATTTGTATTTTTAGGCCATAATTAAGAAATATTCAGAATTTTGAGTAGTACTAATGGAAAATGAATTGAAACATAGTAAAAATGAGCCTAGGGATGAAATCTTACCTTCTATAGATGAACCCAGTAAGAGATATAAGCATTTTAGTGATAAAAATGATAGTTTTTAGCTATAATTAGAGAAAATTAATAGTATTAGTGAAGGATTAAGGATGAAACATAAAACTAGAGTTGAATTACAATATGATGGATCTTCTTACCAATATTTAGCTTTAATGGATCTCTAGAATTAGAGATGTATAATTTGTAGGGTTGAAAATTGCAATTTTTAGTTATTTTTAGGAGGTAATTAGTGAATATTAAGAGTAAATGAGAGACTTTATTGATGCCAAATAGGGTATGGGTTGCATTAATTGTGATAAACATCTAGTAAAGAGGGTTTAATGTTTTAAGTTCAAAAATTATTATTATTATTATTAAAGTAAACATAAAAAAATTAATAAGTCTTGATAATGAAAAAAGTAGTGAAACGAATGAAAAGAGACTATAGTTTATTTTATATTCAGAGCTTGTTGTTAAAATTTCATTGCTAATGGAATCCATTTGCAAGTACTTCCTTTGTAAAATATTTTTCGAGGAAGAAGTAATGATTAGTGTATATTAGTGGTTTTACTAAGTATCAATAGATGTTAATGGTGAATTAGGATTTTTTGGATAATTTATTTCTCTGATTTAAATGTTGAATAAAATGGGTTTGATATGTTAGGAGTTGTAGTTCAAAATAAGGATTAATTAGGAGTATTTGAAAGACCGCGACGAGTAACTTAAAGGGGACTGTTGGATGAGCTGATAGTTGGACTGCGTAAGGGAAAGATAGAATATCTTTTGTAGTGATAATTTGGGGATAAAGAGAGTGTACAACTCCACTTCCAATCTTAGTTAACACAATGACTTCACATATAGTCATCTTGCCTATTTATCTAGGGGCTTCTTAGAGGGCCATCATTGATTTACAACCTCTTTAAGAAAAATCATACGTATATACATAATATAGTAGCGCATGTAGCAATCCCTCAATTTTTGGACAAAGAATTGTTTCAAAGACTCAAAAAAATATTCAAAAATCTAGATATATGCATACTATGCCTTGAATCTAACATAAAGTGTAATGTGCAATAAATATACAAGTACAATACTATTGGTAATGAGTAGCAATAGTCACTTCTAGATCACCAATTAAAAGAACTCAGCACCTCTAAGAACTACATCCTTTAGAAATGTTTTGCTTATAAACTAATACACCATGAATAGTAAGGAGGACCCACTAAAAATTATTCCAATAGTACTACCAAGTGGTTTGGCACCACAAGAGGTTGATATGGCAACATTAAAAGAAAAATCACACTACTTAAAAGTGATATTGATGGTACAAAGAGGTGGGTAAAACTTCCAAAAGGTCAATAAATGGTAAGGGATGATATTCAAAAATAGTGATTTTTGAGCCCTAAATTGCACAATGACCACTTTATAATACTGTTCAAATACAAAATCTCAATAAAGAGTGTAGATTTTTGTTTTAAACTAGCCATTTACCCATATGAAAGTGCTTAACAATCAATGGAAAGTATCGACAGATGAGAAGAATAATGATTGAGCAATTGAAAGTGATGGCAACCCACTCCTTCTAACTAAAGGAGTGGGTTGCCACTACTTGAAAAGTGAGTAACCAATCGATAAGGGCTGATTTGACACTTTTCCCAAAATTCTAAGTTCTATGCTTGAAAGATGGATCTTCAATTATCTGTCCTTCTTATTGATTCCTTCAATAATACTTGATGTATTGATGAGAAGCCTTGTAGTCAAATAGTAAAGACTTCATTAAGAATCTTGGAGCTCTCTCAAAGCTTTTTAGGTTTTATAGAAGCAGAATGCTCAAATCAAGAGAAAGGGGCTCAAATGTATGTCCAATGGGCTACCATTTGAAGGAAAAATGCCTTGATATTGAGCTTGATGAAGAATAGATCTTCAAACAGATTTTATGTATGTTCTCCTACTTTCTTAGGTTTGTTGTCCTAACTTTATCAAGGTTTGGGAGAGGAGAAATGATCCTACTTTCTCAAGTTTATTATCCTACTTTCGTTAGGTTTCGGCGGAGAGGATAAATGCTTAATATAAGAAACATGGAAGCTTCATCATATCAAGAAGAATGGCATTTGTTGTTTCTAACATATAGGCATGGAGTAACGAATGTATATCTTGCTAAAGATGGAGCTTACCATTAGTGAAAATGTAATGCAAATTGCAATAATTGATGTTTCCTCAAAGGATAATATTCTGCAAAGCGGTGCTTGACAAAAATCAGTTGATGGCTAGTGAGTCATTGTAATGATCTTTGATTCCTTGGATCAAGAGATCAAGAGATAGAATTTGTTTTCATCCATGGAGGGTGAAGCAATCTTGAAGAAGAGGAGAAAGAAGCCTCTCTTCAAAAAGTAGCATTAAAATTGGTTATCTCAAAGTCACGTAGCCCCCATTTTTTTAAAATGGCCTTCAAAATTGCTTGGAAAATAGTGACTTGATTCCAAATATGTCATCCTTCCACCACTTTTCACCTAGATCTGTAAAACCATTGTTAACTATAGAATGCATACTAACTACAAGAATGTGGATGTAACCAAACTATGTGACATTTTTTTACTGAAACTAGCTCTAGATGTGCTTCTAAATGTTAAGCTCCAATATCGTTGAAATGTAGCATGATTCTAACCAAAACTAAACCATAAATTCTAGCAAAATACTAACTAAGTATGATAAAGAATCATAATTCACAACCATGAAATAAATAATGAAACCATAGCCATGCCATGTATTGATGAAATGCACATGGCACTATGACTCCATATGGTAAAGATCAAAGAGGATACCATACAAATGACTTAGGAACTTGAAGAAGCCATAACTCTTGCATGAGAATACACCATCATGCTAGGTGGACATGAGAATTCACCGTGATGTAAGGTAGGAGGTGGAAGAGAGATCCTCAACATAGGAGAGGAAAAAATGATGTGTTAAAGATGTGCATAATGCTAATTTCCTACATTTTATACTTAACCCTAATTTCATAGAGTTAGTGAAAAAGCTATGTTGAATGCTTCATGCCATTTCATAACCATGTTGAAGTTCAATTCAAGGAGTATTAGGAGACATCTAGTGTTATGGCCTATGTTGAAGTTCAATTCAAGGAGTATTAGGAGACATTTAGTGTTATGGCCTATGGTACATGGCTTTTTACTGAATAAGAAAAAGCTTATTGGTCTATAAGTAAAGTAAAGGGGATGGTTAGCATGTAATGGTAGAACTTCTTCGCAGTGTAAACCATATCAAGTGTCATAAAGAAATATTTAGCATTAGTTATTGAGAGATTTTACAATAACCTTAGAGAATTAGGGATCCATATAAAAGGAAAGAGGTTGCCCTTGCACATAACTTTTGATTATTTCATTTGAGAAATTCCATCCTGGTGCTGGAGCCCCAAGAGGAACACCAAGGAAAAGGGAATTCTCTTGCAAGAAAATCTATCTTGTAACATCAACAAGCTTGTTTATTAGGTTTCATATGATCACAATGAAGAAAAGAACACCATGCACAACAAATCTTCATGCAGCATCATGTAGATCTCCCACGGATTTGATAGAATCAACCATATTCTTCAATATCTTCACAAAATCCATCAATATAACAAAGAAAGCAAAGGAATACACCATCTTTGAATAAAAATACATCACACAATATTTATCTTCAATATCTTCATAGTCTTCTCTCTCAATCTCTCACATACAATCACTCTGTTTTAGTAGAATTGACTATCTCTGACTCTCTCTCTCTCTCTCTCTCTCAATCAATAATACATCATATCCTCACTACAATCTCTCAAAATCACTCTCAATAATCCCTCTTAGGTCGTGGATACCCCTCCCAAGAGGTATGTTTGATATGAAGAGTCACCAGAGCCGCTACAGTGTCCTTTCATAGCTCACTATTGTCACTTTACTCTAGTCTTCACTTGAGTCTTCAACAGCTACTTCTTCCACTTCTTTCAGCTCTTTTGCACTTGTATTCATCTCTTTCCAAGGCTAGAAAACTTTCCCAAGCTACACTCTCATCCAACAAAACACATACAAAAGCATACAGAACAGTCTACAGAACAGTACTAGAACAGCTACAGTATAGAACGGAACAGAAACAGAAGCTCTACAGAAGACCTACAGAAGGTTGCAGAAGGTCATCAAAACCTCATAACTCATACTCAAACCATTCCAAACTCTCAAAAACTATTCAATAAGCTTTTACAAGATCTCAATCTTCATCAATCAATACTCCATCCCTCCTTACAGAAGACAATCAGAACAAAACAGAACAAAACAGAAGCTATACAAAAGGTATACAGAACCAATCAGAACCTATCAGAATATCACAAAACCTCATATATCTACTAATAAACATCATCATGAACTTCCAAAACACAATCAATATCATCCAAAAAACTCTCAAACCACTTCCAAACCAATCAATCATCTCATAAAATCAACCATTCAGCTCTTAAAAACAACAAAAATCAGCCAAAAAACAAATCAGTTCAACACTCAACATATCCCCACACTTAATAAGGAAGCATCCTTGCGACCCAGGAAAAAGAGAATACAAGTTCATTTAAAATCGCAACTTTGATATTCAATATCGCTTCAAAAATAGTCCATCACACCACGACCTGAACTTATCACCTGTATCTGATATAAAAATACAACGAAAGGAAAACCCTTTATACATTAACACTTCTTATCAAACTAGAAAATCACAACATACTTGTAAAGGATATAAGAGTTTTCTTCTTCTTCATCAGCATCAACTTCAACTCTCCAACCACAACCTCATCACCACAATTCTCCAAAATGTAGCTCACACACAAAATCCAATCCAATAGGCAACCACTACGTTCTTTTTACATTAACTCACAACACAAACACTACACATAACACAACCATCTGAATGACTCCTCTAAAAAGAGAGATTTTCATTAAAAAGCATCCACCATACATTGGAAAGGTATCAATGAAGATGATCCCTCTTGAAAGATTGATGATTTCGGAAACGATCCATAGACAAGGATTCATCTACAAATGTTTTGGGAGGATTCTGAAAAAACTGAAGCTAGCACATCGTTTCCAACAGGACCAGGTATCTGCTAGGCAAACAAAGGGCATGAAAATACAATATATCCAACTGCTGGGAATCAATGCTCACATTGACATTCATGCACAACTTTGGAATAGGCTTGGAATCATTATGAGAGTGCCTATGCATATACGCCAAGTACCAAGCAAAGTGAGCAGTTAATCTCACTGAAGGATCTGCAGACTGTGAATACTACTGAGCAAAATGAATATAGTTCTGATAAGCTTGACTGGCAGCTATCCATTCTCCTGGAATTATTGGCCAATTGATCTGAGGTCCTGTAAGGGAATCATTCGAGCTCCATCCCCTTCTTCTAGAAATCTAATGATCAAACCCGTCATAGTCACTAACCAAATGAGGTGGTTGAGATATAGAAGTGTTAGGTGAGGGAAGTGGAATAAGGAAAAGTGTATGAAGTGAGGGATATGCAAAATCATAAAAGGAAGAAAAGTTTAAAGAAGGAGTGGCAGAAATTTGAAGGGAATCACTTAAAAAGGGTGTTAACTGATAAATAGGAAATGTGAAAGGTACATGAATGGATGGAGAAGGACAGGGTGGAGAAGGGGAAAATACTCTATCCTCAATAAAGGAACAATATGTAAAAATGGGAATTTGAGGGAAAGATGAAGGTTGGAAAAGAACGGGTAAAATAGTGGTGGAATTAGATTGACAAAGGGAAAGATATAGATTATATTGATGAGCCATTTGTTGGTAATATAGGAGGGTAGGAACAGAAGGTCCTAAGAGAGATCTTCTATGATAGGCATCAAAGAAGGTAGAATCAAACGGATTATGTTTTGAAAGATAGGCTAAGAGATCCATCCTCAGTTGATTAGTACTCTGGGCATAGGTAGGAGCTGTGTTCTGTCTTTGATTCAGGACCACAAAATCAATCATGGTATGCCAGGAATTATCATGACAATTAGCCACTTTGGAGGAGTAACTCTGAAACATGTCAGCTATGCGCAACTCCAAATGGTTGACATACAAAACAGCTTGTAGAACCACGTCTCCCACATACCATGCCATATCCACCTCATCTGGAATTAACAAGTCTCCTCGTAAATACATATAGGACATTGGTAGCATTACCCCTGGTGACTTTGACGAAATGTTGATCCATTTTAGTGAGGAGGTAAGTGCTCCAATCAATAGCAACTCCTTTCAACACCATCCTGGAAGCTGTGAAAAGCTCTTTGGACAAGTACTGGGATGGCATTTTGGCAGGCATAAACCTGTCCTGGAGAAACGGACAGACCATCTTCCATACGGGATCAGTGATCATAGAAAAGGAAACTCCTGAAGAGTTTATCACCTTCTTAACATCTAGCATTTTCCTTGTATGTTTTTGTAACAGCTTTAGAATCTCTTCATTAGAGAAAAGTTGACGAGTGGTAACAAAAGGTTCTCCTTTGGAGGGAAGAGACATAGCCTTCCCTAGACCGCGAGGTATCAAAGTCATAGAAATTCCCTGGACTAGTCCTGACTTCTTGCTGTAGGAGGCCAGAAACTCATCACATAACGACGGATCCTCGGGAAGAAATGGAAATGAAGTAGCCACAAAAGCAGCAAGTCCCGCCTTCGTGAGAGGCTCAAAAGTGGGTAGGGAAGAGTAATCCCTACTAACTAATGGGACATACTGGATAGGAGGAGGAGCGTGAGAAGGCGCCATTCAGATGGTTACACACACACCACAAACACAGACAATCAAGGAGAATGCCTGCAAAGCAACAGACAAAAAACCAAGGATAAGAGAACAACCAAAAAAATAAAACGTGACTCGACCAACTAACCCCAAGCAAACCACAGCCTAGAAAAAATTCGACATGACCTTGAGACATATGCGACCGAAAGCTTCATGCAATGCATCATACAAACACCCAGAACCCCGTATCAGGCAATAAAAGAAAAAACTACACACCGTACCCTTAACCGTAACAAAGACACTAAACCAAAACATCACCACAACCAACACACATCAAGACTACATCGTAGATAAACCAGTGTGTGACTATGGAAAGAACTCCAATGACTGCGCATACCCATCCCACGAAACGGGTTCGTTAAAAAGGGGAATTAAGTGCAGTGAGGGGGAAATTAATTTAATAAAGGGTTTATCCTAATAAATTATTAAGAATGGGTGAAGTTTTATTAAGTGATAAACCTTAACAAGAAAACGGCGTTTCTTTCTTAAAAATTGAATTACCAATTATTAGGTGAAAACGGTGCTTTAATTCGAATCCCGGACTTCGATACCTAGACTGGGTCTCTAAATGCAAGTTCATTGATTACAAATTAAGGTGATGTGGAGCGTTTTTTTGCCAGCGCGTGCTCTTGTGACAGCTGGTTCATTTTAATTAAAAATTATTAAAGTGCCTCTTTAGCACACTTAGCACGTGCTAAGTGAACGGTGGATTTATTTTAATTAAAAAAATGGTGTGTTTAGCACGAATGCGCGTGCCATGATGGTGTTCAGGGTTCATTATTTTTAGTATTTGTTTATTTTGTTTTTGTTTCTTGTTTGTTTTTTATTGTTATATTAACCGTGGGTTTTGGGGGAGCTGAAAAATAACAAATAAAAGGGAAAAATACCTGGTAGTGGGTGTATGGAAATGCAAAGAATGCGCCCTCCTCAATCCAAAAATATCTGGATTTTTTTTTCGAGATGTTTAGTTCATGTTGGATAAAAAAAGATTTTTTGTTATTTTATTGATTTGTGTTTTTTATTGTGAAGGAATTTAGGTGTGAAATGAAAGATTATGACAGCTTAGAAAAATATGCCAAAAATAAATAAAAATTTTAATGGAAGTGTTAGAAATTTTCAAAAAATTAATTTAGAATTTTTTAGCATTTTTAATGAATTTTTTTCATATTTTGTGGGGTATTTTAAAAGATTTTGGAATTTTAAAATGGGCAAAAATATTTTTTCTAAAATTTATAAATTGAGAAAAATATAGCCATGGGTTGCAGAAATAGTAAGAAAGTTTCCTAGATTTTTATGTAAATTTTTCAGAATTTAAAGTACTTTTTTAATGATTTGTTTGTATTTTTTAATGTTTTTGTTTTTTGTTTTCTTTTAAATTTATTTGAAAAGGGTTTGCGGTTTTGTGAATTAAAAATTTGGGAAAATACCCAGAAAGAAGCTGCGTGTCAGCTGCCGACGAATGATCTCCTGCTCACGAGCCCGCACACGAACATGCACAAGCAATCTCAATCACGCACTCGCGCGTACACACCTGCGCGTGTGTCGACGTCTCGAGGGAAAATCGGGGTTTGGATGGGGTTGTTTGCGAGTTGCTGCGTGACGGGGGGTTAAGGAGGGGTCAGGTGCTGCGGGGCTGCTAGGGGCTTACAGAAGGGTAGGGGGGTGGGTGTTGAAGTGTGTTAGCTGGGGGAATAGGGGTTTAGGTGGGGTGGGTTATGAGGGTGTGAAGGGGGGTGAGGGTGTGAAGGGGGGTTAGTGGGGGGGTAGATTATGGGGGTGGGAAGGGGGGTTAGTGGGGGGGTGGATTATGGGGGTGGGAAGGGGGGTTAGTGGGGGGGTGGAGGGAAAAGGGAGTTTGAACGGGAAGTGAAGGCGGGAGGTGGCGGGGAGAAGCGGAAGGCGACAAAAGGCGGGCACACAGGCGGCACGGTGGCGTGGGGGGCGAGGCGGGCGATGGCGGGCCAGGCCACAGAGGCGACTGGAGGGCGAGGCGGGCGCGAGCGCTGTGGGCGCTGCGAGGCGGGCGCGGGCTGTCGGGCGACTTAAGGGCGAGGCAGGCGCGAGCGCTGTGGGTGCTGCGGGGCGACGAGGGCAGGAAGGAGAGGAAGGAGGGGAAGGAGAGGGGAGGAGCTGCAGGGCAACGAGGGCAAGAGGGAGAGGAAGGAGGAAAGAAGGAGGAGAAGAGGAGGAGGGGAGAGAAGGAGATGGAGGGAGGGAGGGAGATGGAGAGAGATGGAGATGGAGGTAGGGGGGGGGGGGGGGGGGGGGGGGGGGCACACAGAAGGAGTGGGAGAGGGAGAGAGGGAGGGAAGGCAGTTAGGGTAGGGAGGAGTCGGGGAGAGAGAAGGTGGGGAGGGTAAAGGGATAGGGAAGGTTGGGAAAGGGCAGGGCCCAGGGGGGGTGCCCATAGGGGGATGGGGGTGGAAATGGGCAGGGGTCCATGGGAAGGGGGGGCATAGGGAAGGGCAGGGCCCATGGGGGGTGCCCATAGGGGGATGGGGGTGGAAATGGGCAGGGGTCCATGGGAAGGGGGGGCATAGGGAAGGGCAGGGCCCATGGGGGGTGCCCATAGGGGGATGGGGGTGAGGGTTAGTGGGCAGGATGCCCTCAAAGGAGGCGCACCCCCTCGTCCCGCGCGCGTGCATGGGGCGGGGGTAAAAAAATTTGCCGTGACGGGATTGAAAGGGTGCCCGGATACAGGGACGAGGCACGCAGATGCAACAGGGCGCGTTAACATATGTAAAATTGAAAAAGGGCGCGTTCACGCGCGGGACGGGGTGCGTAAAAACACATAAAAATAAAGAAAAATTAATAACTCCCAATCCGGACGTCAAAACGAAATGATGTAAAAATAAAAAGTGGGCAGGACGGCAGGGGGAAGACAATGAAAATATGCAACCGAGATTCGGGGGGGGTAAAGGACGGTCATGTGCAAAAAAACACAAAAAACGGGTCAAAAAATGCAATTAAAAATTAATATCAAAAAATCCCTGCATCGGAACGAGGTGCAGGAAAAAGGAAAAATGTGCAGAAAGATGTGCCCGACAATCCTATCACATCAAAACATAGTTCCGACTGAGATAAGATGCATTCACATGGGAAAAACCCAAAAAAACCCGAAAATGGGATCGGAAATTAATATTGGACGAACTGTTCGCCGGAATGACATGCAATAAGAAGGAAAAATCTCCGCAGGAAGGAGTGGCGCAGGGTTGTCATGTTAAACCACAGTTCCGGTGGAAGTAGGAGGGGTTCACATGCGAAAAACACCAAAAATACACCCGAAAATGCATTTAAAAATTAATATTAAAAAATTCAAAAGGCAGAATAGGGGGGAGAAAAAAGGAAAAAGGTGGGGGAAGGCACAGGAACACGGCTATCAAATCAAATTGGAATTCCGATGCAAACAGGGCAGGTTCACATGGAAAAATGTCAAAAAGACACACGAAAAAGTCTTAAAAAACTGGAAAATTAATACTCGACAAACCGTGCATCGGAATGACTCGGAGTAAAAAGGAAAAATATCAAGGAGAAAGTGGTTGTCAGGGCTATGATGTCAGATCACGGTCCGAAGCAAGAAAAGCGCGTTCACATGGAAAATCGGTCAATTTACGCAAAATGCTTCAAAAATTAATAACTCAAAAACCGTGCACCAGAATAGGGGTAGGTAAAAAGGAAAAATTGTCATTTTAGAGGGAGGAATAGGGCTATAAGGTTGGATTTGGACTTCGGTGAAATTAGGGTGCATTCACATGGCAGGACAATAGAATCAGGGAATGAAGGAAAACTGCAAGGGGCAGCCCCAAGGGTGGGTGGAAAATGAACGGTTGGGTGGGAAGGGACCCCATTAGGGTAACAGCAAGGCATGGCATAGAGGCATTAGCAGGTTGAGGCATATGCAGAAGGGTATGCAATGTAGACGCGCAGAGACGCGTCCCCACACTTAAAACCTTAACAGATAGGGTTAACCGAGCAATAGGGACCTAGGACCACGCCATAGACCATCCACTAACGTCCCCACACTTAAAACATGAAAGTCACTGAGAAACAGAAGTTGTAGGTTTAGAAAAACTTGGCCCATTTTGTCAAGAATCAAGGTTGAGTGTCGATGTCACTTCCTGTATCGTTGTTGGCTACTGGAGGTACCAAGGCATCTTCTCGACACACGTCCTTCATGGTAGGGACCACGCGGCAGCACCCAGGAAGGTAGCTGGTTGAAGGAATCACAGGAAATTCGTCGATGATGAGGGATATGACACTCAACTCACAATCACTCAAATGGAATGAAAAAACAGTCACTCGCCCCATGACTAATAGCACTCGAGGAAGAATGATTGAAACCCATATATCGTACCCGGTTTAGGAATCAACAAGGGGATGGTGCAGAGGGAGTATGCTAAGGTCCACAGTTGATGGTGCATTAGTGCATCCAACCCGTCTGGCATAAGTGCAAGGAGGGAGGCAAGGGAGCCTTAGAGTGCAGTGTACAGAATAGGGTGATGTGTCTTGTGTTGATGACAGAGACCCATCCCATGCGTGCATAGGGAAACGGGAACATACCTAACTCCAAGTGTCGTAACGTCCCTCAATCTCACCTCTCGGTAATTGATTGAAGAAACTCTAGTCACACTCAGTCCACCCTCTGTCTCACGCTCTGTTGATAGATACAGGAGGGCAGCCCTTTCTTGAAACCCATTGATGTAATCCTCACAGTCACTTGTGCAAGGGTTGTATGCCTTGTGCGCATTCGATGGTGCAACTGTGCATCCCGCCCTGTGCTAGCATACGGTGCGAGAAGGAAGGCCAGGGAGCCTTATGGTGCAGTGCACAGAAACAAATTTGTGCTTTGTGCATTGAGAGGCCCATCCCGTGCGTGCAACACTTCATTCACACTACTCACCTCTCATTTGATTTCAAGGGAAAAGGCTGGTCTCTCAACCCACCCTCTATCTCACTCTCTGTTGATAGTTACAAGGGCAACCCACACTCACTTCCCCATCCGGTTAGGATGAAAGCTCACGTCACTCGATTGTTTGTCGATGAAGATCGCGTCATCAGTTTTGCTGAAGAGGCGTACCCAGGGAGGTAGCCATCAAATCGAACATTGTGTTGGATAGGACATGTCGTCTGCTAGAGGACAGTTAGACACTCTGCAAAGAGATCCAGGACACAGCGTACCAAGGGAGGCAGCTTTGGAATTGGATCCTGGGGATATCAATTGATGAATCCACTTTCTGGACTGCTGGGGTTGCCATTTTTTCCATAGCCAGCTTCCCGCCCAAGGGTGTTTGCTACCTTTTCTTGGAACGAGGCCTGCTATGACAGGGAATTGCTTCCTTTTCTCCCATAACAAATTTTTTCTCTTTTCTCTTTTTTTTTCTTCTTTTGTTTTTTTTTTCCGTTTTCCCCTATTCTCGAGGGTGTTTCCACCTTTTCTCGAAGAATAGGTCGACATGACAGGGACCTAAGTCCTTTTCTCCCATGACCGATATATATATATATTTTTTCTTTTTCGAATTAAGCAAGGGAATGGTAGAAATACCATTTGTCAGAACCCACCTCGCCACTGTCGCTGGTGGAAAATAGAGGATAAGAGATCACGGCTGGAAGGTGGGATTGAGGGGACAGAGGGTTGTGTCCGCCTCATTAGGAGTGGCTGAAGAACGGCTATTAGAAGTAACATCATAAGAAGTACAGTGCCGCGCCAATTAGGGAAAGGATCAAGTAACCATGATTGTCAGGATCCCCAAGGAGGGAAGTACTTCTTCAGGCGATATCCATTGATCAGAAAGGGATCATCAAAGGCATCAATGGTCTGCACTTGGACAGAGCCATTAGGGTTGACGGCAAGTACCTTATAGGGGCCCATCCACCGCTGTTGGAGCTTGCCAGGAAACCTGCCAAATCGTGAATCATAAGCTAGGACCAAATCACCTTCTTTGAACTCCTTGTGCTTGATGAAGCTGTCATGGTAAGCCTTACATCGAGCTTGCGTGGCTTCCATGCACTGTAGAGCCATCCTGTGAATTTCGTCCAAACATTACAGGTGCAGGAGACGGCGTTGTAGTGAATCATCGTCCTCCAAACGCTCTTTGATAGCCACTCTCAAAGAGGGTAATTCCAGTTCAACAGGGAAAACAGATTCTGTACCATACATCAGCTGGAAGGGTGTTTGTCTTGTTGCTGCTTTATGAGAGGTTCTGTACGCCCAGAGGGCCTCTATAAGTCGATCGTCCCAATCACGACGATGTGCGGCAATCGTTCTTGTCGGGATCAAGCAAAGGATGCGATTGGTGACTTTGACTTGGCTGTTGGCTCTGGGGTAATAAGGAGTGGATTTGTGATGGCGGATCTTATACAACTCTGTCAACTCTACCATGACTTTGTTAAGGAAATGAGTACCTCGGTCACTTACTAGCTCTAAGGGACTGCCAAAACGGGTGATGATATTCTCGTACATGAACAGGGCCACACTGTTACCATCATCCCGCTTTAGGGCTTTAGCTTCACACTACTTTGTGACATAATCCGTACATACGAGGATGTATCGGTTCTGCTTCCTTCGGGTAGGAGGATCGATTGGACCTACGAAGTCGATTCCCCACTTCTCAAATGGCTTTAGGGGAAGGATAGGTTGCAGTGGCATGGCACTTGTCTTGGTGGGTTTCCCCATTCGCTGACAAGCATCACATCTTTTACAGTAATCATAGGCATCCTTATGAATGGTAGGCCACCAGTATCCTGCTAGCAGAGCCTTCTTGGCTGTAGCTTCTCCTGCAAAGTGACCTCCACATGGCTCGTCATGGCAAGCCTTCAGAACAATCCCAATCTCATCTCCTGCAACACATCTTCTGAGCACTTCATCTTTGCCTTTCTTGTACAGTGCACCGCCTAGCAGGGTGTAGGGGGCTGATTCTAGCATAAGCTTCTTCCTCTCCCGACTAGAGATACCAGGAGGGTACTGTTGGGTTGCCAGCAGATTGGCAATGTCTGCATACCAAGGGATTACAGTTTCTACCAGGAATAGGAAAGCATCAGGGAGGTCTAGATCATCTTGCTCCTTGTCTGCAGTTTGTGGGATACGCGACAGATGATCAGCCAGAATATGGGAACAACAAGGTTTAGTAATCACCTCGAAGTCGAACTCCTAAAATAGAAGGAGCCATCTCATCATTCGTCCTTTCACATCCGCTTTGTTCATCAGGAAGGACAGGGCCTCATGATCCACATAAAACTTAAAGTGGGTAGATAGTAGATAGTGGCGAAACTTTTCTAGGGCAAACACCATTGCCAAGCACTCAAGCTCTGTCACTATATAGTTCCGTTCCCGATCAGTGACTTTTCGGCTTGCGTAATAGATTGGTTGATCCAGCTTTGAGGAACCCTTCTGGCAGAGAACTACGCCTAAACCTTCAATTGATGCATCAGTGTGTACATGGAACTCCTTCGTCCAATCAGGAGGTTGCAGAATGGGTGCCTCAATTAGACACTGCTTCAGAGTGGTGAAGGCTTTGTCACATTCTTCCGTCCAAGTAAACTCTGCATCTTTCCTCAGAAGCTTATGCAAGGAGGTTGCCTTTGTTGCAAAATGGGCTACGAACCTTCTGTAGTAACCCACATGGCCTAGGAATCCCCTCAACTGTTTGAGGTTGTTGGGTGCTGTCAGAGCTGCAATCTTTTCGATCTTTGCAGGGTCTGTTGATATCCCTTGTGCAGAGACAATGTGGCCCGATAGAACTCCAGAAGAGACCCCAAAGATGCATTTGTTGGAGTTGAGGGAAATCTCATATTCCCGGCATCGGTCAAAGCATTGTTCCAGGTGTCCCCAGTGTTCACGGATCAAACTATAGACACAGAAGTCATCCAAATATACCTCAATAAAGTCGTACATATGATTTTGGAATGCGGCCATCATGACCCGTTGGAAAGTAGCAGGGGCATTGCAGAGCCCAAACGGCATCACTCGGTAAGCGTAGGTCCCCCATTCTGTGGTGAATGTTGTTTTGGATTGGTCTTCTTCTACTATCTGCACTTGGTTGTATCCACTGAATCCATCCAGAAGGGAATAAAGCTCATGTCCTGCCACTGTGTCCAACAGTTGGTCTGTGAAAGGGATAGGAAAGTGATCCTTCTTCGTCTTGGAATTGAGCTTTCGGAAGTCAACACATATTCGCAATTTGCCATTCTTCTTGGGTACAACCACGATGGGTGAGACCCATTCACTATTTGCCACTGGATAAATGAACTCGGCTTCCAGAAGCTTCAGCAGCTCTGCTTTCACCAATGTGGAATAATTCGGGTTCATTCGCCTCTATCGTTGCCGTACTGGCTTGGCATCAGGCTCCAAGTCAATATGATGCTGACATATTGTGGGATCAATCCCCTTTAGGTCTTTGTAGGACCACACAAATACGTCCAGATTTTCTTTCAACAAGTTATACAAGGTTGACAACTCCTCTTCTGGGAGGCTGCTACCCACCTTCAAGTGCGTTCAGTGCCATCTGCATCCACAAAAGTTAACTGCCTTTTACCTTCTACTTCATGGATGAAGGTCCCGCGGACTGCTTCTGGATACAGTTCCAACTCCTTCAAGGGAGTGGTATCCTCTTCTGATGTCCCACTAGAATCAACTTCTTCTTTTGGTGAAGACTGAGGTTGCTCCTTGAGATGTTGAAATGGGATTAGAGCCGTTTCGGGTTTGGTTTCACGATTAATTACCTCTTGGATTGAAGCCTCATCTTCTGATGACACATCCAAGAATGTCACATAACAGGGACCCTCTGATTTCTGTTGGGTTTGTGAGACTGGTGCTTGTTGGCACGGTGCATCATCATCATCTTTTCTTGGCAAAGGTGGTGAGGGCGGCAAGAGCCACTGCTGAAAGATGGCTTATTCTTCTTAATCCATTTCATATAAAGATTTTGCATATGAGAAGATCCATTTACTAGACCCAATGGTACCATCGTCATTTTATCCCATAGCATGAGCTCGTCTGCTTCTGATGCTTCTGGAATTTCTTCTTCATATGTATTCTCTTCGGGTGGAATAGACTCTTCTGTATCGCTTTCATAACCTTCTTCGTCCATATCATATCCATCCTCTTCTGTCTCTGCCTCTATCTCTGTCTCTGCTTCTGTCTCTGTCTCTGTCTCTGTCTTTATAGGAGCTCTGTAAGAGAAGAACAGGTTCTCTGTTTCATCTTCTGCCTCTGTCTCATTAGGGGAGTTTTGAGGTCTCGAAAATGCCTTTTAGGATGTGGAGAGAGAGTGCTCTAGACCAATAAGAGCAAAGCCTCCGTAATGGAACTTCTATTTAAAAAAAATTAAAAAATCATTTTACAAAAATATATAAATATGATAATATTATGAATTTGTATTTTTATTATGTATTTTTAGTCTCTTATATTCGTGATTATGACATCTTTTGCATTAATGGCATAGAGTCTCGGCTACTTTTATTTAATGATGTTTCTAGATTAATGATAATGGCTGATGTAATCGAAATTCAAATTGGTGAAAAGCATGGCGCTCAGTTTTTTCCCTCCTTTCTTTTATTCCTCTATTGTTTTTCCCTCCGTTATGATAGCCTAGTCCTCTCTCTCTCTTCTCTCTCTCGCTCTCTGCATGTATCTCTCTCTTCTACCATGGATATAGAAATTCGACCTTCAACAAGGCGTCAAGCTCCCAAATCACATCCATATCAGTGTTTAACTCATTCCAAACTGATGGAAGATGGATTCCTACTATCATTAGCAAAGGTAGTTGGATCACCATGCAACAAGCAAAACGTGGAAAAAGGCAAAGACATGAGAGCTCGTTTATCTCTGCTTGGAAGGGCAGAATTCGAGATTTTAAGCTTGGAGCAAATAAGAATAGTATCAAAGAGGTACTAGTGCAACATGTGTTCATGCATAGAGAGCTATGTTTGAAACCTGGATCTTCAAAGCTTCCAATGCATAGACCAAATTGTAAGAATTTGATTCTTAAAGTTTTTCATTTCTTAAACATGGTTTAGGTTTTTCCATTATAATATTTGTTTGTCTTGTAGATGTCTATCCCTCTAATCTTGAGGAATGGCAACCAGTGGAATCTATTATTGATGTTATTGATGTTATACATGGTTCAATTGGAGAAGAAATGTATAGAGGTAGAAAGAAGACAGAGCTTGCAGAGAATGGAATATTCTTTTATGACCATTCTTATGTTATTCCTATGCGGCATTGCCAATGGGGATCAATAAAACTCCTTCCTTTGCTAGATTTTTCAAGCTTTGAGTGGCCTTTGCCAAGTCCAGCTACTAGTGAGGGCTATAGATGTAAGATATTTTCTGAGATCTAGAAAGCACTAAAATCTAATATCTCAAGTAGGCTAAGCAAAGTTACTTTATTTATGCCTATTAATATATTTATTGATTTCTTCTCTAATATGGAGATAAGAATAACAAAACCATGCTTTCAGTGAAGAGACTAACATATGATCATATCATATAATTTGTTGATGAAGGATACAAGGACAGAAGGAAAAATTATATGTAAGATAGATCAAGACTCTATAGCTTGTAAATATATGATTGCTACTCAAAATTTTATCCTTAGCTTTTACTATAGTCGATGGCATTTTGTTGGTAGTAGTCTAGTTGCTTTAGACCAGAATCTTAATGATTTCAGCAAGGATCCTATTGTGGATCTTGATATTTGGTTCAACGAGGATATTATTGCAATCTTAAAGATCAGAAAATCATGTACGCTACATCAAGTGAGGATGGATTTACAAAATGAAGACATTGAACTACCATGCTCCTTTGTATTCCAACTTGACAAGAAACGAGTAAGTTTTCACATCATATTATATGTACTTAGATGTATATCAAGATCTCACTTTCTAACTAACAAACATTTGTAATTTATTTTTTGCAGATATCGAAAAGGAGAGAAAATAAAATACACTGCAATGACATTCAAGAAAAGATATCTTTGCTATCAATATAAAATACATGTACAAATTTTGTAGCAAATGTCTATCTGCCATCTCTATGAGATATACAAGGACTGAAGGGCAAATTTCTATATTTGAAGGCCTACAAGGCGATATGGCAAAGCTATTTCTTTTTTGGAGAACTATCCTTTCTAGGAGTCCTTTTGCCTTTCTTTGATGTCTTGGGTATAGAAGGTGTTGAAGTTGTGGATTTGCCTTCTGTGGTTATAGGCACCGCATCTCCTTCATGGTGCAAATCCCCACCAATCTCTGTTGTTGGTTGTATACAATTGACCATCATATACTTCAAGAGCTTTGCTCTGATGTACCAAATATGCTCAGATGTATAGCAATCCTTCGAAAACTGTCACACATTTATAGAAAAAAGAGTTTTAGTTCATTATTGTTTTTACAATAGACTATATTTTTATCATCAATGGACTATTTGCAATTAATATCTATCTTAAAGTTTAGCATCTTTCATATTACCTTTACATGTTTATCATCATTAAGATAAACAAAGTTAACCATTCTTCTAGCATTTGCAATCACCCTCCAGCCACAAGAATGGCTATCATCTTGATGGGGACACTGCAACCACCAACACAAAGTAAAACTATAAAGAGGACGAATGGTAGTTCATAGAATAAACTCATGTTTCAATTATTTTAATGAATAACTTACTGCAACTTGTCTATATTGCATTGTTGCAAGCAAATCAGCCATAGGGGGTCTTTTCTCTAGCTCTTCAATTAATCTTTTGGCAACTCTATATATAAAATATGTTGAAATTTAGAGTACTTACAAAAAAAAGAATTGAAATATCAAGGAGCCCTTGGATAATATAACTTACAATTTAGCATTTCCATGGCTTCCTTTCATAGAGTTGATTAAAAAGCATTACTTATCCACAAGGTCTATTGCAATCAAGCTCCAATGAGAACTAAAAGCAATCATATATCAACAAATTAGTAGGATAAAATCTCAAAAACTCTAATAGAATATTGAATCACTTACTTTTCATTATATGGAATTATAAGCAGCTCCAAAGTATCGAAGTCAATCAAATTGAGCCAGTGCTCAATAAAACTTGCATCAAGCTCATTCCTCATAAAGAATGAGATAGATGGATCAAAAACCTCAATTTTTTGTTGTATATCCAAAGGAAACTCATGCATTATACACCTAGAAAAGGCATAGAAATAGTGAGTATAAACAAGAAAAATCTTATTGCTAAAAAAATATCAAAAAGTATAAGTAATTATGGATGGACATACCTTAGGCCAGTAAGAATAAGACTGTCATTTACTTCTCTTCTTTTATCCTTAAGAATCTGAACACATGTAGCATCAAAGGAGATAATCTCAGTTCTTTTGCCTAAGTCACTAGGTAAGAAACAAAACACACTGAATCCTTTTGGATTAGCTGCTTCAAGAAGGGTGGCTAGCTCATTTTCAAAGGACTCTAGTTGCTCTATTTCCCTTTCTTAAACCCTTTGCCTCCTATGCTCTCTCCATTTATCTGCTTGTTCCTCTTTAGCCTTCTCCTCTTTTTCATGTTGCCTTGTATCCTTCTCATGGGTGACATCCTCAACCCTGACACCAGAATCATCTTTCTTTCTTCTAGCTGGGGGCACATTAAGGATATTAAATGTTTTCATATCAGTGAGGAGAATTGGCTCAAGGACCTTTGAAAATCTATATCTTAGCCTCCTAAGAATTACCATGTCCTTGTCCATGAGTGTGAGCTTATGAGCATGAGCAGCACAAATGTAGGCATCTTGGAAAAACTCAATTAGAAAATCCTCTGTGGCTTCTTGTATACAATTAAGAGCTGTTCTTGTCCATCTGAAACTATCCAAACTATATCTGTCACAAATTTTCCTGAAAAGCCTCTGAAAAGACAACTTTGGAATTGCATTGTCAAGAGCATTTACTACCTTCCTAATCTCCCTTAGACACCTGACATTTTGAGAAAACCTTCTCCTTGGCTTTGATTTTCTAGAGAGCTTTTGAGGCTTTGAAGACTGATGAATCTTTGATGCTAAATCCCTAGGATCAATCTTCTCTTTTCTTGCTGTTGCCTTAGTCCTAGCCATCTGCCAAAAAAACATATGTTACTTCTTCTCCAACATGTAAAGCAAAACGCGAGTCCCAGACAAGAGTTATCTATGCTGCATGGCATTTTCTCGTATCAGCTCAATTTTTCTCGAGCTGTCTAGTGAAACGCGAGTGTCAAGCAAGGTGCCTCCTTGCAGCTACTTCTTTTCGCGTTTCACCGGACTTGTTGTCCATTGTGTCCAGTGAAACGCGAATTTAAGCCAGGAAACCTGCTTGAAGTACCTTATTTTCGCGTTTCACCGGACAGCTCATGAATAGCATAAAAATTGAAAAAACCAAAAAAAAGAGCTTTGAAGGAAAGCTTTTAAGATTGCTTCTGTTGTGAGGCGATTTGCAAAACCCTAGGTGATAAAACCCTGAATATTCCATGGGAGTGCCAAGCAGTGACGCTTAGATTCACTTCTCAATAGACCGCTAAAAGTGTGCCTAGACAGCTGATGGGTGGGCACCTTACAGTTGGTATCAGAGCCAAACTTCGTAATGATGTGCATGATTGATTAGTGTATGGTCATAGACATATCCTAACTAGAATAACCTAAATGGTATGACTTGATTGCTAGGCACCTCCTGCACCCACAAATGCTGACATGCAAGAGAAGAAATTTCTTCTTAAGCAAATTATGACACCCAAGTTTGATGGAGAAGGAATAGACGTCACACCAGAGGCGGAGATATGGATTGAGTCAATGGATGATTATTTATCTGCTTCAGGAACTGCCTCCATGAATCAAGCAATGATTGGCAAATTGAAGTTAGTTGGCCAGGCTCGGTTATGGTGGAAGCAATGGTGCAAGGATCAAGGTATTTTTGAAGCCGCTGTCACATGGGTTCAGCTGAAAGATGCTGTACGCAGACGATACCTTCCGCCGACCTACCAGACTTTAAGGATGAATGAAATTTTCAAGCTCAAGCAGCTGGAATTAAACTTGGAAGCTTACTACTCAAGGTTTATAACCCTACTAAAATATGTGCCACTAATGGATATTGGCAGCAAGTATCCAAGATTTTCCATGGCCCAAACACTCCTTTGAACCACCGTCTTGAAGCAATGCATCCAACGGACTTGCAAGATGCATTACTCCGAGCAAATCTAATCGTCTAAGAACTTAAATTGGGAAATTGTAGCAAAGATGATTCCCAAGATCTAGGTAAGAGATGCCACACATGCGGAGAGATAGGGCACATCCGTAGGAGATGTTTCTACCATCAATGCTTCCATTGCAATGAGCTAGGGCATGTCCAAGTAGACTGCCCTGACTTAGGTCCGAAAGACATTAAACCTCTAAGAAAACAAAGCTACACAAGTGCAGTCTTCGGATATATAGAGGAATCAGATGAAGACAAAGACCTAGAACCGACAACACCTTTTCAGGATGACTAGAAATCCAAGAAATTTTATCGGCATGAAATACAACTTGTATTGGAATAAACCTTACTCTTGTAATTACAGTTAACATGAGTAATATGAGTTGCATCTATTTTGAGCCTAGAACTTGCAAATGATTAGAGATACTCTGGCAAGGAATAATAGTTATAACGTGCAATGAATTTATCTTAAGTTGTTTCTTCTCAACTAATATAGATTGGGTCTTACCAGAATGTTGAATCTTGGAAGTATTCTTTAGTATTACAAGCAAAGCCAATTGTCCATTAGTGGCAATTTGGTCTAAAGGAGAAAATCTAAGAAGAGGAAAATTTGGGAACGTGGTTTCCAAGATAAAGGACCACTCCAATCTGATAAAAGAATCCTAGGACAATTTGGTCTAAAGGAGAAAATCCTACCAAGGACAACCAAGAATCTTGTGACCACAAGTGAAAAAGTTCTGTGATGTTTCTATTGCAGGGAGTTAGGTCATTTCAAAAGGAAATGTCCAAAGCACCCTAAACACCGATGCTCCGAGTGCCACAACATAGGACATAACTACATCAATTGTCCCAATAAAAGTCGAAGAGAACTTGAGCTTGAGCTTACAAGAAATGAAGTTGTACAAGCTCCAGTGGTCTAGAATATACCAGGTGCTTAGGAAAAACCTAGAAGATATCCATGAGATGTAACTACAATAAATTTTCTCTTGTAATCAGACTCGGATATATCAAATACAATAGGTTGTTTCAAAAGACCGCATGCCTACGAGTGATCATAGTAGTGCATCAAAAGCATGGTGGGCCCATAACCCACAGGTTCCATAATGATGCCCCTGGTTTCTCTTGAGATGAAGACATCTTGATTTCTCTAAGGGGAGGAGGATGTAAAATTTTCACACAATAAAAGTTAGTTGGTTAGTTTGAAAGTTAGTTAGTCAATTAATAAGTTAGTAAGATTACTAACTAAAGTAAAAAACTAACTAATGTTAATAATTAAGGATTTTTATTCAATTAAAAATATGTGAAAAAAAGATCGAGAGTCATAAGCCACCTTTCACATAAGTTACAACGTGAACGAGACTTATGAGCTATATTAATCACTAGTATTAATGTGTATAGTTTGGATGATCCAAAAATATTAGATTTTGGGCAAAACTAGTATATTTTAGATATTTTAGATATTATCCAAAAAAAGATATGGAGATTTCTAGAATTGGATGTTATTTAAAAAGAAAAGGCAAGTGATGTTTTAGTAAATTGGAGATTTAATAAAAAGGAAAAAAAAAAGAGAGGATTTGTGAAATTGTGCGCACCGTGATCGCAATCTACAGGTAGTAGACAACACTTCGAAATAGAGAAAAGAAGAAGGAGTGAACTAAGAGTTGTATAATCAAGTGTCTTGTGGTTTTACCCCCCCTTTCAGAGCCAATGGAACCATCAGATTTATGATCTGAGCATCAGATCACTGATCTTTCCAAGATCCCCCTCCACAAAGAGCTCCACTTCTTAGCCACAAGCCCTCTTCTCTAATCCACTATAAATATGGCATAGGGAGGCACAAGGAGCATGAGTAGACCCCAAGAGGCTACGAGAGAGAGGTACAGAGAAGGATACCCCTCCAAGATATTGTGAGAGAGAGCTTGAGAGAGAGAGAGAGAGAGAGAGAGAGAGAGAGAGAGAGAGAGAGTTAGCTCAATTCCCTCTATCTCGACCTTGACTTAGCCACCTTCTCGTATGCTCTTCCATCTTGAATCTATTCCGCCTTCTTAATCCCTTGAGTCTACTTGCAGACAATGGCCCCCAAGCAAAGAATGTCACGTGTGGATGGCAATCCCATATCCAACAATGAAGCTTCGGGCGAATGCGTCACTATCAATCCAACTGCGGTACCAGTCATAAGTAATGTATTTCCAAATTAATAGATACTTGTTTTGATTCTCGTATGAGATACGTTAGGTCCATACTATGATATACAAGTATAGATCATTTCATCTCACATATTAGTAAGATGGAGCTTGTGAAGTGTATATATCAAGGAAAGTTAATTACACCTAGTTGCATGTGGCTTATTCGTTGATAGAGAAATTACAAGGAAGAATTGGTCAAGGGTTATGAATGGCATAATCATGACATTAAAAATTGTGCATACAAGTGTTAAGTAAATTTGATTTAGAATCGCTCGTTGATCCTAAGGGGGAGAGCAGATATGCGATGGAAATGTTATCGCGACTATTCTTGCATTGTTTGGGAAGAATGCAATTGGTTTTGTTGGTTGATTGAACAACATCCTAAATGCTTTTACATTTAGCTGGTTGTTATTTGTTGTTTGGATTATTATTCCAAGTGCTTGTGATTTATGGTAAACACATGGCAAGGGTCTATGATGACAAGTCGCCATGGGAATAAAGGAATGTTTTCTTGGAAAATGATATTAGGACTGAATGCCTTGTTTGTGCTTGATTCTTAAAGGATTTAATTAAGAAATGATATTTTTCATGGGTGGATTACTTGCATGATCGCACTGCAGATTAACCCGAAAAGGGCACTGCTCAATTCATGGGCTGAAGGTCAAGTGGTGAAAAGGCCGACCACGGGAATGATGTTGCTCCTAGAGAGCTTGTGGGTCAGTTGGAGCTATGGACACCCGTTGCTAGGTCTAGAATGGAGTTGAAGACCTCTGTGGCCCCCAACATCTAGGCATGTTGAGAGATCCTATTCTAGATAAAGGATTGAGTTTGTAGTGCCATGAGATTTGGACTAGTTACTTCTACAAGGCCAAAGGGATCCTTCTATTGGACAAAAGGGATACATAATTTCTCCTGTATGGGCGGGAGACAAAGATTAACTTGAAGATAATTTAAGGAACTTGTTTCTCAATAGATTGCTTGCTCTCTTTTTGTGTTTGTGCTATAAGTTATGTGAACGAACCCTGTTTCCTTAAAGGCTTAATTAATGAAGCTAATTTTAAGTATCGCACATAAATGTGGTAGGAACTAATTAAAAAACTAAACTATCAAGGGAAGTGGGTGGGTAGACCCCCGACGGGTTTGTCCTACGGCAGGGTTGTCCTAGAGAACTAGGAGGCTTCTCACAAGGTTTTAGCAATGCCCAACAACCCTTAGGAGTTGTTAGATTAGAACCATGATTCATACCGTTTTAGGGGACCGGAATGGGACTATGCCCTATATGGGTAGAGAGGTTGAGCAGTGCATCCCTCTCGTTTCCCATTCTCTTTGAACCAAGTGTGGCATGGGTCTGCTTCGGCTTGGGTATCTCTATGTAAAGTAGGATGTCCAAGATCTGATGCTAGAATGATGTTAGGAGACCTTGGCCACTAGGACCCCAAATTTTAGGTCGATTCTAGTGGGTTTGGCCATGAACATTTTGTTGCGAGGCAGATTCGGGAAACCCTGGGCGACAAAACCCGAAATATTCCATGGGAGTGCCAAGCAGCGACGCTTAGATTCATTTCTCAATAGACTGCTAAAAGCGTGCCTAGACAACCGATGGGCAGGCATCTTACAACCAAGCCCTATAAAGGTGACTACATTGATCAATAATTTAATGTTGAGCACCATGTGACCTAGCTCAAAGCTTATGGAAATTAGGAACCAATTGTAGTGTGCCATTTGTGCATATTCTTTCACACATTTCTAATGCATGTGCATTACAAAAAGAGATGAAAATGATCCACTTTCTCATAAGGTATATGTCCTAAAATAAGCATCAACATACTAAGTGTACCTTTGAAAAGCTTCAACATAACTAGTCTCCAAAGAAACATATTAAAATTATAGAAATATGTGGAATTTCATGTTGGTAAGGTTAAAATTTTTCATTTTGCTCACATATGTAAGCTTGTTGCACTTGTTTTAATTAACAATCACCCCTCTTAATTCTCAATAAATGCTATAGTAAGAAGTGATTACAATGGGACAAAGGAACCAATAAGATGCTAGAACCATGAATGTTCAAGCCTAGCATATAGATAAGATGTGCCTCAAAGACAACACACATAAGACTTGTTGAGTATAAAGCATGGGATAAGAAAACAAGTCCCTATATGCTCAAGTCTTGCATATAGATAAGACATGTCTCGAAAACAACACAAAGAAGGCTCGTCAAGTATGAAGTGTGGGATAAGAAAAAAACTTTGTACATGTGGTAGCCCACAAATGTTCAAGATGTTCTAGGTGAGAGATTCTCAAAGCTCCAAGAGGACTATTTCAACCATATGAAGCATTTGGAAGGACACATAATGTCAAAGAAGATTCAAGCCCCAAGCTATTGATCATAGTAAGGACTAGACTCATGAGTCATCCCTTGTTGAGTGTTGAAATGACTTGTTTTTTGGCTGATTTTTGTTGTTTTTGAGAGCTGAATGGTTGATTCTATGGGATGATTGATTGGTTTGGAAGTGGTTTGAGAGTGTTTTGGATGATATTGATTGTGTTTTGGAAGATCATGATGTTTGTTGATGGTTCTGTGATGTTCTGATAGGTTCTGAATGGTTCTGTATACCTTCTGTTTTGTTCTGTTTTGGTCTGTTTTTGTTCTGATTGTCTTCTGTAAGGAGGGAAGGAGTATTGATTGATGAAGAATGAGATATTGTGAAAGCTTAGTGAATGTTTTGTGAGAGTTCTGAAATGGTTTGAGAGTGAGTTATGAAGTTCTGATGACCTTCTGTAACCTTCTGTAGGTCTTCTGTAGAGCTTCTGCTTCTGTTCTACTTCTGTAGAGCTTCTGCTTCTGTTCTGTTTCTGTACTGTAACTGTTCTGGTACTGTTCTGTAGATTGTTCTGTAAGTGTTCTGTGGAATGTATGTGTGATTTTGGGAAAGTTTTCTAGCCTTGGAAAGAGGTGAATACAAGTGCAAAAGAGCTGAAAGAAGTGGAAGAAGTAGCTGCTGAAGACTCAAGAGAAGACTAGAGTGAAGTGACAGTAGTGAGCTGTGAAGAGACACTGTAGTGGCTCTGGTGACCTTTCATATCAGACATACCTCTTGGGAGGGGTATCCACGACCTAAGAGTGATTATTGAGAGTAATTTTGAGAGATTGTAGTGAGGATATGATGTATTATTGATGGAGTGTGTGAGAGAGAGTCAGAGATAGCCAATTCTACTAAAACAGAGTGATTGTATATGAGAGAATTGAGAGAAAGACTATGAAGATATTGAAGATGAATACTATGTGATGTATTTCCATTCAAAGATGGTGTACTTCTTTGCTTTATTTGTGATATTGATGGATTTTATGAGGATGTTGAAGAATATGGTTGATTCTATTAAAAACCGTGGGAGATTTACATGATGCTGCATGAAGATTTGTTGTGCCTGGTGTTCTTTTCTTCATTGTGATCATATGAAACATGATAAACAAGCTTGTTGATGTTACAAGATAGATTTTCTTGCAAGAGAATTCCCTTTTCCTTGGTGTTCCTCTCGGGGCTCCATGTTTTTGGTGCGCAGCCGGGGAAACTTGCCATCAACAAGCACCAAAAGAGGCTGAAAATGAAGGAAATGGCATTGCCAAGAAGAGAAGAATTCAATGGATGTTTGTAAAGTTCCTTCTTCCACTGAAGAGTTGGAATTCCTCATAATCAAAGCCACTTTTCACAAGAAGTTCATCCCACAATGGCGGAAACACATCACCATCATGATGCATGCTCTATGTAGTGGACAGTTTCCTCTTCCTATTGAAGCAGCAGAAACTTGCATCTTGGTGGCAAACTGTTTGGGAACAAACTGAAGAGCAGAAACAGAGAGAATGACCATCCATGGAAGATTTGACATTCATTGAAAAGTTTCCAGACATCATCAAGTGGGAGATTGTGAAGAAGCTACAGGAGTCTTGGTCTGTAGAGGTTCACAGAGACAAGAAGGAAAAGAGTTGGAATTTGTTCGTAGATGCTCAACAGCAAGATACATGGGATGCTTGGTGTACTGATAATCTTCTGTTTGTTCAATTAGCAACCCACTGGAAGTTGGTAGACAGAGTGTTTTTCACAACATACACTATTGAAACCATCAGAAGCTGGCATTACTATGATGATGGCACCACCACCATGCTCAGACGTATGCATTTTGACACCTTCAGAACCGAATACCTTCCCCTGTGCAGTGGCATGAAAGCAGAATTTAGGGACGTTGAGAGGAAAGAAGTAGAAGAAATGTTGGCGAGAGAGTCCTCCAGAGACTGAAGCCTTCTGTTAACCCTCTGTGGAGCACTAACAACATAGTGGAGCCAACCCCCTGATGAATGACGCAATAAAAAGGCAAGCGTTAGAACGAGTCCAGAGGTACGTGAGAAGAGAGAAAGCAAGAATCAGAGCCGAGAGCGAGCTCGCAGCAGAAGCCGCCTTTGACGCCCTTGCGGAACTCTTTACAGAAGTCCCAATGGCACATCAAGCCCTTCCTCCTCCTGCTGGAGGTCCACTTCCAAGCCAGATCCGTCCTGGAAATATTGATGACAGACCAGCGAATGTAGTCCCATTGCCAGTTTTTAAGGGAGAGTACAATGAAGACCCCGATCTTCATGTAGCAGAGTTTATGGTAGCATGTGTGGCTAACAATGCCAGAACCCCTGAGCATTGGTTAGCAATATTCCCCGCCACTTTCAAGGGCGCGGCGTTTCAGTGGTATGAGAGACAAGCAGCAGGAACTTTTGGCACATGGGACGACCTGAAGTTGGCCTTCCTCACTAAATTCAGGCGTGAAGGTTTTGAAGAGCGGATGAGAGAGGAATTTATGAACCTAAGTCAGTCCTCTGGAGAAAGAGTGGAAGCCTATGTCTCACGAATGGAATCCATCCTGAAAAGATGGACTAACCATAATCTAGATGATGGCATTCAAAAGGGGGTATTTCTCAGAGGATTACAACCAGAAGTCCGTAAGTTTGTGGAGCTACAAAGACCAGCCACCCTGCAAGCTGCAACAGAAGGTGCAAGACTGTACGATGAAGTGGAAGCTAGATTAGCAATGAATACAGGAAGAGGAGTCTTACCTCCTCTGGCGCCAGGAATGATGTACCCACCAAATGCAGTCCCAGGGACTGTTCCTTATCCATACCAACAGATGCCCCCGGTCTCACAGTACAGTGCACCAAATCCACAGTGGCCACAATCCATGCCTCAAATGATGGCCCAACCACCACAACAACCATGGTCCCAACCAATTTCCTCAATGCCAAATCAGCAGCAACAGTGGAACCCTACCAACTGGAGTCAACAGCCAACAGTTCAAACAGGAGCTCTGAATCAGAACCAGAACAGAGACCCCTCTGTACCAGCCCAACCCGTTTATGCAGTGATTACAGAGACTCCTCAAAACCCTCCTGTCAGTACGTCTGGAGGAGAAAGCTTGAAGGATTATTTATCCAACTCCGTTGCAAACATAAAAAAAGAGTTGATGGATGTGATTACAGAGCAACTACAGACGCTGAAAGTGAACACAGCGAGCATATCCAACGTTGCATGAGCAGGAAGAGATGTGATGCGGTCAAATACTTGGTGTGGTAAGTGTCATCAAGCAGGCCATTTAGCCACTGAATGTACACGGAAACCAACTATCCCTGGAGCCTTCTGTTCCTATTGTTTGCGGAAGAACCATACAGAGGACATTTGCTCCCTAAAAGAGATGCATGATAGGAGAAGAAAGGAAGAAGACGCAAGATTTAACTTGCTGGAATCCAAAATGACAACACAAGATATTGGACCCAAGCCTAGAGAGTTTGGTCCTAATTTCGGACCCAGAAGATTTCCTTCTCAAAGTTACAGAGGAAGACAGTCTGGCGGTGGTCAGAGGTCAGAAGTGGAGTGTTACAGATGCGGAGAAAAGGGCCACATCTCACCAAATTGTCCAAATCCTCGAAGGTCAGTGGATTACAAGCCCTTATGCAGTCGATGCAAAGGAGAAGGCCACACTGCAAAAGACTGTCCAAGCCCAGCCCCAGTGAAAAACAGTGCTACTGATAGTCCGTCCAAGGCCCAAGAGCCTACCTCCAATTTGGTAGAATTGGAAGTTGCTGCCATCACGCGTGCAAAGCAGAAGGAACCACCTACCCAGAAAGAAAATAACCCTCCTGCCAGAACAGTGAAGTTCAGTCTTCCACCAGAAGAACAGAACAGAACAGAGCCTAACAGTGTCGTACAGAGCCCTACAAAGCCACAGAGAGTTACAGAGACAGTTACAGAGACAGGACCAGAGGTCCAGGATACAGAAGAGGAGGAAGTGCCAGAAGTGGTAGAAGAAGTTTCTGTAATGCCTCTGTTGGAAGAAAGAGGGAAAATGAAAATGGGTGTTGCCCCATTTCCTAACCGGTTAGAGAAGCCAGTGGATCCTATTAAGGAATACGATCTGGTTAGAGATCTAGATACCTTTAAACCAAACCTCACATTCCGACAATTATTGATGTTGTCTCCCAGTTGCCGGAAAAGATTCAAAAGTATACTGACAAAAAGACGTGGTTTAAGGATTGCTCCCTCAATAGCAACAAAGTCCAACAAGGCTCCAGAGCCTGTAAAAGAAGTGGATGTGGCTAATGCTTTCCTAGATCCGGGTACTCCAGAGACTGGCGTGTGGATAGAAGGCTGCTTCATTGCAAATGCACTGATTGATGGTGGTTCATCAGTGAACATTATGACGGATGTGACGATGAAGGATCTAGGCCTACAAGGTGTGCAACCAACCCAATGGCTCATCAGACTGGCGGATCAGAGTAGAATCAAGCCTTTGGGCATTCTTCCATATGTGAAGACTACAGTGGCTGGAAAAGATTATTGGCTAACCTATCTGGTGGTGAAGCCAAACTCTTATGGTACATCCTTTCCTCTGTTACTGGGCAGACCATGGCTTTTTGAAGCCAGAGCAAGGACGGATTGGTTTAAAGGAACTTTGACCTTGGGTCGAGGACCCAACAAAGTGGTGCTGAAACTGTATGGTTCTCAAAAAGGACATGGCTCCACCTCCTTGGAATTATCTTCTGATTCCCCTAACGAGGCTACAGATGGAACGTCAGCAGACGAAGATACTGTCAAACAGATCCTTCCTAAGAAAACAGTGGCACATTCTTTAACAGTGGATACTGTAAGCCGACTTCCAAAAGATGCAAAGCCATTATCAATGGGTGAATACTTCTTGCCTGAACTAGGAATGTCTTCTGAAATCACTTCTGACAGTGAGATAGAAGCATGGATGTACTGCTCTCCCTGTTACATGGTCACAGCAGAAGCAGAAGCAGAAGCAGAGACAGCGGCAGGAGAGGAACCAGAGAATCTGTTCTTCTGTTACAGAGCTCCTACAGAGACAGAAGCAGAAGCAGAAGCAGACGCAGAAGCAGAGACAGAGACAGAAGAGGATGAATATGATATGGACGAAGAGAATGATGAAAGCGAGCCAGAGGGGTCTATCCCACCTGAAGAGGATACATTTGGGGAAGAAGTTCCAGAAGCATCAGAAGCCGATGAGCTCATGCTATGGGACAGAATGGCGATGGTACCATTTGGTCTGGTAAATGGATCTTCTCATATGCAAAACCTTTATAAGAAATGGATGAAGAAGAACAAGCCGTCTTTCAAGTGTGGCTCCTGCCGTCCTAACCCATCCTTGCCAAAGAAAGATGATGATGATGCACCGTGCCAACAAGCACCAGTCCCATCAACCCAACAAGCATCAGAGGGTCCCTGTTATGTGACGTTCCTGGATGTATCATCAGAAGATGAATCTTCAAGCCACGAGGTAATTAATTTTGAAACCAAACCCGAAACGGCTCTAATCCCATTCCAACGTCTTAAGGAGCAACCTAAGTCTCCACCAAAAGAGGAAGTTGGTTCTAGTGGGACATCAGAAGAGGACATCACTCCCTTGAAGGAGTCGGATCTGTATCCAGAAGCAGTCCGCGGGACCTTCATCCGTGAAGTAGAAGGTGAAAGGCAGTTAACCTTTGTGGATTTAGAAGGCACTGAACGCCACTTGAAGGTGGGTAGCAGTCTCCCAGAAGAGGAGTTGTCAACTTTGTACAATTTGTTGAAAGAGAATTTGGACGTGTTTGCATGGTCTTACAAAGACCTAAAGGGGATTGATCCCACAATATGTCAGCATCATATTGACTTGGATCCTGATGCCAAGCCAGTACGGCAACGACAAAGGCGAATGAACCCGAATTATTCCACATTGGTGAAAGCGGAGTTGCTGAAGCTTCTGGAAGCCGAGTTCATTTATCCAGTGGCAAACAGTGAATGGGTTTCACCCATCGTGGTTGTACCCAAGAAGAATGGCAAATTGCGCATATGTGTGGATTTCCGAAAGCTTAATTCCAAGACGAAGAAGGATCACTTTCCTATCCCTTTTACAGACCAACTGTTGGACACAGTGGCAGGACATGAGATTTATTCCCTTCTTGATGGATTTAGCGGATACAACCAAGTCCAGATCGCAGAAGAAGACCAGTCCAAAACAACCTTCACCACAGAATGGGGGACCTACGCTTACCGAGTGATGCCATTTGGGCTCTGCAATGCCCCTGCTACTTTCCAACGCGTCATGATGGCTGCATTTCAAAATCATCTGCACGACTTTATTGAGGTATATTTGGATGACTTCTGTGTCTATAGTTTGATCAGTGAACACTGGGACCACCTGGAACAATGCTTTGACCGATGCCGGGAGTATGGGATTTCCCTCAACCCCGACAAATGCATCTTTGGGGTCTCTTCTGGAGTCCTGTTGGGCCACATTGTCTCTGCACAAGGGATATCAACAGACCCTGCAAAGATCGAAAAGATCGCAGCTCTGACAGCACCCACCAACCTCAAACAGTTGAGGGGATTCCTAGGCCATGTGGGTTACTACAGAAGGTTCATAGCCCATTTTGCGACAAAGGCAACTTCCTTGCACAAGCTTCTGAGGAAAGATGCAGAGTTTACTTGGACAGAAGAATGTGACAAAGCCTTCCACACTCTGAAGCAGTGTCTGATAGAGGCACCCATCCTGCAACCTCCTGATTGGACGAAAGAGTTCCACGTACACACTGATGCATCAATTGAAGGCTTAGGTGCTGTCCTCTGCCAAAAGGGCTCCTCAAAGTTGGATCAACCGATCTATTATGCAAGCCGAAAAGTCACTGATAGGGAACGGAACTATACAGTGACAGAGCTGGAGTGCTTGGCCATGGTGTTTGCCCTGGAGAAGTTTCGCCATTACCTCCTATCCACCCACTTTAAATTTTATGTGGATCATGAGGCCCTGTCCTTCTTGATGAACAAAGCAGATGTGAAAGGACGAATGATGAGATGGCTCCTTTTATTCCAGGAGTTCGACTTTGAGGTGATTACTAAGCCTGGTCGTTCCCATGTCCTGGCTGATCATCTGTCGCGTATCCCACAAACTGCAGACGAGGAACGAGATGATCCAGACCTCCCTGATGCTTCCCTATTCTTGGTAGAAACTGTAACTCCCTGGTATGCAGACATTGCCAATCTGCTGGCAACCCAACAGTACCCTCCTGGTATCTCTAGTCGGGAAAGGAAGAAGCTCATGCTAGAATCAGCCCCATACACCTTGCTAGGTGGTGCACTGTACAAGAAAGGCAAAGATGAAGTGCTCCGAAGATGTGTTGCCGGGGATGAGATTGGGATTGTTCTGAAGGCTTGCCACGACGAGCCATGTGGAGGTCACTTTGCAGGAGAAGCTACAGCCAGGAAGGCTCTGCTAGCAGGATATTGGTGGCCTACCATTCACAAAGATTCCTATGATTACTGTAAAAGATGTGATGCTTGTCAAAGAATGGGGAAACCCACGAAGACAAGTGCCATGCCACTGCAACCTATCCTTCCCTTGAAGCCGTTTGAGAAGTGGGGCATCGACTTCGTAGGTCCGATCGACCCTCCTACCAGAAGGAAACAGAACAGATACATCCTCGTATGTACAGATTATGTCACAAAGTGGTGTGAAGCTAAAGCCCTAAAGCGGGACGATGGTAACAGCGTGGCCCTGTTCATGTACGAGAATATCATCACCCGTTTTGGCAGTCCCTTAGAGCTGGTAAGTGACAGAGGCACTCATTTCCTTAACAAAGTCATGGACGAGTTGACAGAGTTGTATAAGATCCGCCATCGCAAGTCCACTCCTTATTACCCCAGAGCTAACGGCCAAGTCGAAGTCACCAATCGCATCCTCTGCTCGATTCTGACAAGAACAATTGCTGCACATCGTTGTGATTGGGATGATCGACTTACAGAGGCCCTCTGGGCGTATAGAACCTCCCATAAAGCAGCAACGGGACAGACACCTTTCCAGCTGGTGTATGGTACAGAAGCAGTTTTTCCTGTTGAACTGGAACTACCCTCTTTGAGAGTGGCTATCAAAGAGCGTTTGGGGGATGACGATTCACTGCAACGCCGTCTCCTGCACTTGGAATGTTTGGACGAAATTCGTAGGATGGCTCTACAGTGCATGGAAGCCACGCAAGCTCGACGTAAGGTTTACCATGACAGCTTCATCAAGCACAAGGAGTTCAAAGAAGGTGATTTGGTCCTAGCCTATGATTCACGATTTGGCAAGTTTCCTGGCAAGCTCCAACAGCGGTGGATGGGCCCCTATAAGGTACTTGCCGTCAACCCTAATGGTTCTGTCCAAGTGCAGACCGTTGATGCCTCTGATGATCCCTTTCTGATCAATGGATATCGCCTGAAGAAGTACTTTCCTCCTTGGGGATCTTGACAATTACGGACACTTGATCTTTTCCCTCGTTGGCGCGGCATTGTACTTCTTATGATGTTACTTCTGATAGCCGTTCTTCAATCACTCCTGCTGAAGTGGATGCAACCCTCTGTTCCCTCCAAACCTCCTTTCAGCCATGATCTCTTATCTTCTATTTTCCACCAGCGACAGTACAGAGGATGGTTCTGACACATGGTCTTTCTACCATTCCCTTGCTCACTTTGAAAAAAAAAAAGAAAAAAGAAAAAAACAAAATATATCGGTCATGGGAGAAAAGGACTTAGGTCCCTGTCATGCCGACCTATTCTTCGAGAAAAGGTGGAAACACCCTCGGGGATAGAAAAAAAAAAAGAAGAAAAAGAAAAAAACAAAGAAGAAAAAGAAAAAGAAAAAAACAAAAAAACAAATCTGTTATGAGAGAAAAGGAAGCAATTCCCTGTCATAGCAGGCCTCGTTCCAAGAAAAGGTGATAAACACCCTTGGGCGAGAAGCTGGCTGTGGAAAAGGTGGTAACACCCAGCAGTCCAGAAAGTGGATTCATTAATTGATATCCCTCGGATCCAATTCCGAAGCTGCCTCCCTTGGTACGCTGGGTCCTGGATTTTTCTGCAAAGTGACTAATTGTCCTCTAGCAGATGACATGTTCTATTCACCACAATATTCGATTTGATGGCTACCTCCCTGGGTACGCCTCTTCCACAGCTGCTGACGCGATCTTCATCGACAACCCCTTAAGTGCTGTGAGCTTTCATCCTAACCGGATGGGGAAGTGAGTATGGTTGCCCTCTCTATCTATCAATAGAGAGTGAGACAGAGGGTGGGGCGAGAGACCAGTCTTTTCCCTTCAAATCAAATAAGAGGTGAGAAGTATGAATGAAGTGTTGCACGCACGGGATGGGCCTCTCAACGCACAAAGCACAATTTGTCCCTGTGCACTGCACCATAAGGCTCCCTGGCCTTCCTTCTTGCACCGTATGCCGGCACAGGGCGGGATGCACAGTTGCACCATCAACTGCGCACAAGGCATACACCCTTTGCACAAGTGATTGTGAGGATTACATCAATGGGTTTCAGGAAAAGGCTGCCCTCCTGTATCTATCAACAGAGAGTGAGACAGAGGGTGGGTTGAGTGTGACTGGAGTTTCTTCAATCAATTACCGAGAGGTGAGATTGAGGGACGTTACGACACTTGGAGTCAGGTATGTTCCCGTTTCCCTATGCACCCACGGGATGGGTCTTTACCATCAACACAAGACACATCACCCTGTTCTGTGCACTGCACCATAAGGCTCCCTTGCCTTCCTCCTTGCACTTATGCCAGATGGGTTGGACGCACTAATGCACCATCAACTGTGCACCTTGGCATACTCCTTCTGCACCATTTCCCCCTTTGTTGATTCCTCAACCGGGTATGAGTTATGGGTTTTAATCATTCTTTCTCGTGTGATATTAGTCATGGGGCGAGTGACTGTTCTTTCATTTCGTTTAAGTGACTGTGAGTTGAGTGCAATATCCCTCATCATCGACGGATTTCTTGCGATTCCTTCCATCAGCTACCTCCCTGGGTGCTGCTGCGTGGTCCCTGCCATGACGAACGTGTGCCGAGAAGATGCCTTGGTCCCTCCAGCGCCGACAACCACACTGGACGTGCCGTTGACACTCAACCTTGATTCTTGACGAAACGGGCCAAGTTTTTCTAACCCTACAACTTCTGTTTCTTAGTGATGGTCATGTTTTAAGTGTGGGGAAGTTAGTGGATGGTCTGTGGCATGGTCCTGGGTCCCTAATGCTCGGTTAACCCTATCCGTTAAGGTCTTAAGTGTGGGGACGCGTCCCTGCGCGTCTACATTGCCTACCCATTTGCATATGCCTTATCTTGCTCATGCATGTATACCATGACTTGCTTTTACCCTCCTGGGGTCCCTTCCCACCCGCCCGGTTATGTTTCACTCACCCTTGGGGCTGTTTCCTTGCAGTTTTCCTTCATTCCCTGATTTTGAGGTTTTTCCATGTGAATGCACCCTACGTTCACTTAAATCCAAATCCAACCTTATAGCCCTGTTCCTCTCTTTGAACGGACCATTTTTCCTTTTTACCTACCCCTGTTCCGGTGCACGGTTTTTGAGTTATTAATTTTTGAAGCATTTTACGCAATTTAGACGGTTTTCCATGTGAACGCCCTTTTCTTGCTTCGAAACCATGATCTGACATCATAGCCCTGACCAACGCTTTTCCCCTGACATTTTTTCTTTTTATTCCACATCATTCTGATACACGGTTTGTCCGTTATTAATTTTCCGGGTTTTTAAGCCTTTTTCGTGCGTATTTTTGACATTTTTCTATGTGAACTTGCCCTATTGGCATCGGAATTCCAATTTGATTTGACAGCCGTGTCCACTGTGCCTTCCCTTACCTTTTCCCCTTTTCCTCCACCCTTTTTTGACTTCTCGATTTTTACTTATTAATTTTTAAATGACTTTTCGGGAGTATTTTTGGAGTTTTTCACATGTGAACCCCTCCTATTTCCGCCGGAACGACGTTTTAACGTGATCACCCTGTGCCACTCCTTCCTGCGGACATTTTTCCTTCTTATTGCATGTCATTCCGGTAAACGGTTCGTCCGATATTAATTTCCGATCCCATTTTCGGGTTTGTTTTTTGGGTTTTCCCCATGTGAACGCCTCTTATTTCAGTCGGAATTCTGTTTTGATAGGATAGGATTGTCGGGCACATCTTTTTGCACCGTTTTCCTTTTTGCTGCACCTCATTCCGATGCACGGATCTTCCGATATTAATTTTTAATTGCGTTTTTGGTTTATTTTTTGTGTTTTTTGCACGTGAACGCCCTTTACCCCTCCCGGAACCCCCGTCCCGTATTTTTCCTGTTTCCCCCCTGTCGTCCTGCCCACTTTTCGTTTTTACGTTATTTCGTTTTGACATCCGGATTGGGAGTTATTAATTTTTCTTTATTTTTCCGTTTTTTCTTGCGCTCGTTTTGCGCGTGAACGCGCCCTTTTTCGATTTAACGTGTCTCCACGCGCCCCAGTCGTGTCCGCGAAACCCGTACCGTCTTCCCCGCGCCATTTCAATCCCGTCACGGCAAATTTTTTTACCCCGCCCCGCGCATGAGCGCGGGACGGGGGTACGCGCCTTTGTCCCCACCCCATGGCCCCCCCATGGGCCCCCCCCCCACCTCTTCCCCCCCAACTGCCCACCCCTTTCCCCCAACCGTCCTCTTCTCTCTCTTCTCCCGTTCTCTTCTCTCTCTCTCTCTCTCTCTGGGCGTTCTTTCTCTCTCTCTTCTTGCCTCTTCTCCCTGCCCCCCGCAGTGCTTCTCCTTTCTCCCCCCACTCCCTCCTCCTCCTGCATTCCCCCCTCCTCCTACTCCTCCTTCCCCTTCTTTTCCCTCCATTGCTCCACCTCCCTCTCCTCTTCTTCCTCTTCCTTCTCCCTCCCTCTCCCTTCCTTCTTCCACTCTCCCCACGCCTTCTCCTCTCTCCACTTCTTCTCCACTCCTTCTGCGTCCTCCACTCCTCCTGCGTCCTCCTCCCTGCTCCTCCCCGCCCTCCTGCTCTTCCCCCACCCTCGCCTTCTCCAGCAGCCTCCTCCACCCCTCCCGCCCCAGACTCCCTCCCCCTCCTTCATCGCCGCCCGCAGCGACCGCCATCGTGCGCCGCCACCACCTGGCCCGCCGCCGCAGTCGCCGTCGAATCCGTCGCCGTCGCCGCAGTCTTCTTCCCTCGCCCGCCGCCCCGCTTGGTCGCCGCCGTCCAGCGCCCCCCGTCGCCGCAGTCTTCTTCCCTCGCCCGCCGCCCCGCTTGGTCGCCGCCGACAGCGCCCGTCGCCCCGCCTGGTCGCCGCTGACCTCCATCGTACGCCAACGCCACCTCTCCCCCTTCTCCTCCACCTCCCACCTCCACCTCCTCCACTACCTCCCTCCCAGGTAGTTACAACTAACCTAGTTAGTAACTAACCTAGTTAGTAACTAACCTAGTTCAATCCTAACTCCCCTAGTTAATTCTAACTGACTTAGTTAATACTAACTTACCTGACTTAGTTAGAACTAACCTAGGTTGATTTCCCTGACTAACATGACTAACCTAACTTAAGTAACTTAAGTAACTTACGTGACTTAAGGGACTTAAGTGACTTGTGACTTATGTGATTTATGTGATCAATGTGACTTACTTAATCACAACCTTCATTTTTTCATTAAAAAAATTTCAAAAAAATTTCTAAAAATTCCTTCTGTCTTTTGCCAATTTTTGGACCTTTGTCTGCTAGGAATTGCCTTTCCTATAATTTTAGAAAAATCCATCTTTCCTAAATTACCCCTAAATTGCCAAAAAATATGGAAAAATCATTTAAAAATTGTAAAAAATTCTAAAAATTTCTAAAAACATTCTAAAAAATTTCCCTCACCTCCCTTGCTCATTTTTTATTTATTCCAACATAAAAAAATCACAACTAAAAATCAAATTAAATAAATAAAAATAAAAACCCAACATAAATCAAATTAACACATCTGCTAAGGTGTTATTTGTTGTTTCATCAGTGCTTTTTGCTTTTCCTCTCCTGGGACTCTTCCGTGCGCATTCCTGCATTTCATACACACCCTGCCAGGTATTTATTTTCTGTTATTTATTTATTTATTTTTCCCCCTTAATCACGAATTAATTGTTAAAATAAACCCTTTAATCCACCCACCATTTCCACGCGCATTCGCGCTCAACACACATTTTTTTTAATTAAAATCAACCAGCCGTTCACTTAGCACGCGCTACGTGCGCTAAAGAGGCACTTTACTTTTTAATTAAAATTAACCAGCCGTCACATGAGCACGCGCTGGCAAAAAAGCGCTCCACATCACCTTAAATTATAATCAATGAAGTGCATTTAGAGACCCAGTCGGGAATCGAAGTCCGGGAATCGTATAAAAGCACCGGTTTAACCTAATAATTGGTAAAATAATTTATAATAAGGAACCGCCGTTTTCTTATTAAGGTTTATCACCTAATAAAAATTCACCCATTTTTAATAATTGATTCAAATGAACCCTTCATTAAATTAAATTCCCCCTCACTGCACTTAATTCCCTTTTTAATGAAACGTTTCGTGGGATGGGTATACGCAGTTCTTAGTGATGTTTTCGATGGTCCAGTCTTGGTTCTATCACAGATGTCATATTGATATGTGTCGGATATGGTATGGTTTTGGTTTCCTGTCTTAGTTACGATTACGGGTACGGTATGTAGTTTTTTTTTTCTTTTATTGCCTGATACGGGGTTCAGGGTGTTTGTTTGATGCATCGCATGAAGCTTTCGGTCGCATTTGTCTCGAGGTCATGTCAAATTTTTTCTAGGATGTGGTTTGCTTGGGGTTAGTAGGTCGGGTCACGTTTTATTTGGTAATCCTCTTATCCTTGGTTTTTGTCTGTTGCTTTGCAGGCATTCACCTTGATTGTCTGTGTTTGTGGTGTGTGTGTAACCATCTGAATGGCGCCTTCTCATGCTCCTCCCCCTATCCAGTACGTCCCACTAGTTAGTAGGGATTACTCGTCCCTACTTACTTTTGAGCCCCTCACGAAGGCAGGACTTGCTGCTTTTGTGGCCACTCCTTTTCCATTACTTCCAGAGGATCCGTCCGTCTGTGATGAGTTCCTGGCCTCTTACAGCAAGAAGACAGGAGTAGTCCAAGGCATGTCTATGACATTGACATCTCGAGGCTTAGGGAAGGCTTTGTCCTTACCCTCCAAAGGGGAACCTTTCGTGACCACTCGACAGCTCTTCTCTAATGAAGAGATTCTCAAACTGTTGCAGAAGCAGACACGGGAGGTCCTTGATGTTAAGAAAGTGATAAACTCTTCAGGAGTTTCGTTTTCTATGATTACTGATCCCGTCTGGAAGACGATGTGCCAGTTCCTTCAGGACAGGTTCATGCCTGCCAAAACGCCATCCCATTATTTGTCCAAAGAGCTTTTCACAGCTTCCAGGATGGTGCTAAAAGGAGTTGCCATTGATTGGAGCACATACCTCCTTACTAAGATGGATCAGCATTTCGTTAAAGTCACGAGGGGTAATGTTACCAATGTTACCTATGGATCCTATTTGTCAGCCTTCTTGACCTATTCAGGTTTACAGAAGACTGTACCTCCACCTCCTCCATCAGATCCAGTACCTCCTCCTCCACCTTCCGAAGAGTCAGCACCTATTGACATTGAGGATGATGATTCTCCGCCTCCCCTGGTCATCCAGCGCAAACGCTTGAAGAGGGTAGTGGACAAAGCCCCTGTTGTACTTCCCTCAGTGCCTATCCCTGCTACTTCTGGTAGTGACCTCCCTGGGTTTCTCACTTGCAATAACCTATTCAGGGCACATAGAGAAGGATCCTTGGAGATCTCAGTTCCTTCCCTGAACAGTCTCGTTTCAGGAGATGCCATTCCTTTCCTCTGCAAGGATATTCAAAGTTCCATTGAGTTGTCAGTGACAGCCTGTGTTCAACAGCTGTACGCATCTTTCTATGAGGAGCTCATGCAGTCCAAAGACCAGTTGCATAAGGCAACATCTGAATTAGCTTCTACTAAGGATACCCTAGCAGATCTATTCAAGCAAATGGAACAGCAAACCCAACTGGTTGCCACCCAAAGTGATGAGATTTCTTCATTGAAGACCCAGTTATTCGAGGCTCAGTCACAGGTTACTAGCCTTTCAGCAGAGAAGGAGCGGATGTCCACCGAAGCGAAAGAATTCCAAGTTCAATTAGATGACAAGCTTTCAGCTTTACAAATGGCTAATGACACAGTGGCCAACCAAGCCTCCCAAATCCAGCAGTTGCAAGATCAGCTTGCAAAGTCCCGCTCTGTTCCTCCAAGCCCTCCTGTTCCATTAATTCCCTCTCTTTCACAGCAGGACTTGGCTGCATTACAGAGACAGGCTACTTTGTGCCCTTTATTCCAAGACAAAGTGGAAAGATTGCAGTCCAGAATGGACTTATTATGGTCTACCTTTGAACAGTTTCAGGAATATGTCTTACCTGACCATTCTTTCTTTGTCCACTACCATTTACAGAAGCTGGTCTTCTATATGAAGCTTTCCACGATGGATTTACCTTTTCCAGAGGATGGCTGGAGTGGGGCTTGGTCTGCTGAGTTGTTGACAGAGGTAGTCAGAATGCTCTTTGAAGATTCTGTCACGCCAGACACCATGCTGATGTCATACATGTATCTCCGAGGAGATTTGTTAATTCCAGATGAAGTAGATTTGGCATGGTATGTGGGGGATGTGGTCTTACAGGCTGTTCTCTATGTCAATCATTTGGAGTTGCGCATAGCCGAAATGTTTCAGAGTTATTCCTCCAAAATGGCTGATTGTCAGGATAATTCGTGGCATCCCATGATTGAGTCAGTGGTCCTAAATCAAAGACAAAACACAGCTCCTACCTTTGTACAGAGTACTAACCAACTGAGGATGGATCTCTTAACCTATCTTTCCAAACATAATCCATTTGATGCTACTTTCTTTGATGCCTATCAGAGACGATCTCTCTTGGGACCTTCTGTTCCTACCCTCCTTTATTACCAACAATTGGCTCACCGTTATGCTCTATATTTTTCCCTTTGTCAAACAAATTCCACAGTAATTTTACCACTTCTTTTCCAACCTTCCAATTCCCCTCAAATTCCTATTTTCACCTATTGTTCCTTTATTGAGGATAGGGTATTTTCCCCTTCTCCACCCTGTCCTTCACCCCTCATAAATGTACCCTCCACATTTCCTATTTATCAGTTAACACCATTCCTTAGTGATTCCTTACAAATTTCTGCCACTCCTTCTTTAACCTTTTCTTCCTTTTATGATTTTTCCTATCCTTCCCTACATCCACTTTCTCTTATTCCATTACCCTCTCCTAGCACTTCCATATCTCAACCACCTCAGTTGGTTAGTGACTGTGCCGGTTTTGATACTCAGATTTCCAGAAGAAGGGGATGGAGTTCGGATGATTGCCTTACGGGACCGCAGATTAATTGGCCAATAATTCCAGGGGAATGGACAGTTTCAAGTCAAGCTTATCAAAACTATGTTCATTTTGCCCAACAATATTCACAGTCTGCAGATCCCTAAGTGAGATTAACTGCTCACTTTGCTTGGTATCTGGCGTATATGCATAGGCACTCTCATACTGATTCAAAGCCTATCCCAAAACTGTGCCTGAATGTCAATGTTAGCATTGATTCTCAACAGTTGGAGATACTGTATTTTCATGCCCTCTGTTTGCCTAGCAGATACCTAGTCCTGTTGGAAAGGATGTGCTGTCTCCAATTTTTTCAAAATCCTCCTAAAAACTTTGTAGATGAATCCTTATCTATGGATCGATTCAGACAACATCAATCTTTTAAGAGGGATCATCTTCATTGATGCCTTTCCAATGTATGGTGCAAGCTTTTTAATGCCAAACTCTTCTTTTTGAAGAAGTCATTCAGATGGTTGTGTTGTGTATTAGTGTTGTGAGTTCATTTATGTCAAACGAACGTGGTGGTTTCCTATTGGATCTTGTGTACGAGCTATGTTTTGGAGATTTGTCGAGATGGGGTCGTGGTTGGAGAGTTGAAGCTGATGCAGAAGAAGAAGAAGCAAACTCTTATATCCTTTATAAATTTGTTGTGATTTTTAGTTTGATCAGAAGTGTTAATGTATAAAGGGTTTTCCTTTCTTTGTATTTTTATATCAGAAACAGGTTATAAGATGGGGTCGTGGTGGATGGATTCTTTGTAAGAAGATATTGAAGATCAAAGTGAAGCTTTTCTATGAACTTGTATTCCCTTTTTCCTGGGTCGCGAGGACGCTTCCTTATTAAGTGTGGGGATATGTTGAGTGTTGAAATGACTTGTTTTTTGGCTGATTTTTGTTGTTTTTGAGAGCTGAATGGTTGATTCTATGGGATGATTGATTGGTTTGGAAGTGGTTTGAGAGTGTTTTGGATGATATTGATTGTGTTTTGGAAGATCATGATGTTTGTTGATGGTTCTGTGATGTTCTGATAGGTTCTGAATGGTTCTGTATACCTTCTGTTTTGTTATGTTTTGGTCTGTTTTTGTTCTGATTGTCTTCTGTAAGGAGGGAAGGAGTATTGATTGATGAAGAATGAGATATTGTGAAAGCTTAGTGAATGTTTTGTGAGAGTTTTGAAATGGTTTGAGAGTGAGTTATGAAGTTCTGATGACCTTCTGTAACCTTCTGTAGGTCTTCTGTAGAGCTTCTGCTTCTGTTCTGCTTCTGTAGAGCTTCTGCTTCTGTTCTGTTTCTGTACTGTAACTGTTCTGGTACTGTTCTGTAGATTGTTCTGTAAGTGTTCTGTGGAATGTATGTGTGATTTTGGGAAAGTTTTCTAGCCTTGGAAAGAGGTGAATACAAGTGCAAAAGAGCTGAAAGAAGTGGAAGAAGTAGCTGCTGAAGACTCAAGAGAAGACTAGAGTGAAGTGACAGTAGTGAGCTGTGAAGAGACACTGTAGTGGCTCTGGTGACCTTTCATATCAGACATACCTCTTGGGAGGGGTATCCACGACCTAAGAGTGATTATTGAGAGTAATTTTGAGAGATTGTAGTGAGGATATGATGTATTATTGATGGAGTGTGTGAGAGAGAGTCAGAGATAGCCAATTCTACTAAAACAGAGTGATTGTATATGAGAGAATTGAGAGAAAGACTATGAAGATATTGAAGATGAATACTATGTGATGTATTTCCATTCAAAGATGGTGTACTTCTTTGCTTTCTTTGTGATATTGATGGATTTTATGAGGATGTTGAAGAATATGGTTGATTCTATTAAAAACCGTGGGAGATTTACATGATGCTGCATGAAGATTTGTTGTGCCTGGTGTTCTTTTCTTCATTGTGATCATATGAAACATGATAAACAAGCTTGTTGATGTTACAAGATAGATTTTCTTGCAAGAGAATTCCCTTTTCCTTGGTGTTCCTCTCGGGGCTCCATCCCTAAGAACATGCAACTAACTTCATGAATTTAACTGAAACAAATATACACTTGAGAAGTACCAATTAGAAAGAATTCCTCAAGGATGTTATATATTTAATGGAAAGGTACTAATTTTCAGCCTCAATCACCATTCTGTAGGCTCAAATCTCACATTCTTTGTGATTGTGTGTAAATGTGTGTCTGTATGTGAAGAACATCTACTCTAGCAAGTTTCTCCTCCTTTGCACATTCTTGGTATGATCTAATGAAATAGCCCTTTATTTCAACCCTTTTGCAACTACATCAAATAGCTTGCAATTCTATTTTAAGTATCACACTTGATGATAACATAGCACAACATTTCATGTGTGTGTGTGTGTGTGTGTGTGTGTGTGTGTGTGTGTGTGTGTGTGTGTGTGTGTGTGTGTGTGTGTGTGTGTGTGTGTGTGTGTGTGTGTGTGTGTGTAATGCTTTGACCCCCTTGCACGTATATACTTGCTTGCTTCATGGAATAGAAGAGGTAGAGTTGGAGGATGATATTGATCTATGAGATCTAGAAAGCCCCTCAAAAGCATAACATACCCCATCCCAATTCAGTGATAGCTTTGCAAAAAAGACATATCTTTTTTAGCACCTCAAAGCTATGATATAAATTCTAATGAGTTACATATATGCTTAATATGAGTCAAGCAATTAAGCCATGAAAATATTTTTATATTTTGGATTTTGTGATACCTTGAAACTATGTATCCTTGAGTATCAATTTATTAAACTCTTGATTTTAGTCTTTTGTGAACATTTTGTTTATAACAAAGTCTACTTGGTAGAAATATCAAAATGCCCCATTTTTGAATTTACCATGTATGTACACATTTGTAACTTGGTCCACATAGCAACTCCTTTGGAACTTTCACTAGCTATCAAACAATACTTTCTTTCTAGCATCATCATGGCTAGATAAACTTTCCATTTCAATAGGTACAATCATTTGCACCTACCTAATCATGAGCATGGATAATTACCAGTTATGGGCACAAGCTCGAGTTGATTTGGATCTCTCCTTTTTGAGTGAGAGTGTCCAATGGAAATAATCTTTTGACCACCAACCTCACACAAGTTACCTATTTGGGCCTTCCTCTTGAGGGTCTATCTTGGGTGAAATGAACTGCTCCATTGGTCCTTTCCTTAGTTTGAAATCTTGAAGCTATATAATAGTTTTCGCCCTCCTTGTTAAATGAGATTACATGATCGCTTTTGAGGGGTTACCCATTGTTGTTAGACCTAGGGGTTTCTTATTTTCATTGAAATCTTGAGGCCTTTTATTATGTTGGGGATGATCCCTAACCTTATGCTTATTGGAGCCACAATGTAGATTTTTATCCTCATGAACCCAATTTAGTGCCCATGCTCTTGGTTCTTGAAAGAGGTTGGTATTTTGAGCCCACAATCTTGGGAAAGTCACTATATGTATATTCTCTACATCATGTGCATTCAAGGCCTATTTATAAATATCCTTATCTCTATAAAATTTTCTTGGATAAAAGATAACCCTTTTCTATTCAACCTGTAAATAACCCCTTTATAATATACCTAGAAGTATGTATAAAATGTATAAAAATGGTATTTTAAAAATACCTTATTTTGAACCCACATGATGCACATATATATTCATGAGTAACTTACTTGAGCCCACAATTAAGGTAGCCTACATTCTAACCTATCAATTGAAACATTCTATGTTCAAACTTTTTACTAAATTAGTGACTATTTGTAATACATACTATTGATGGTGCTTTACTACCGACACACACATCTAGTGTAGTACATGCTATTGATGATGCACCTTTGTTTTCTACTCTACTATGCATCATTCTATGGTTAGAAAAAGTAACTGGTAAAAAGAACATTATTTCAATGGCTAGGTTTAGGAAACTTCAACTTGGCACCAAAATAGCAAGTGGTAATGGGAGAGAGAGAGAGAGGGGGGAGGACGAAGAGGGAGAACCAGACTTGTACTATGCATGTGCACTTTGAGAGAGAGAGAGAGAGAGAGAGAGAGAGGGCATTCAATGCTACTAATCTGGCCTATGCATACCTGGAGTTGTACTATGAGGTCAAGGTATTCACTTATTGTTGCTTAGCAAGAGTGGAATACTGACACATCACTAAAGAACAACTGATTGCAGCCACACAAGTGAGATGGTTATGCTAGGAAATGGAGGCTACTATGTAGAGGAATCGGAAGAGATCATTCTAATATTGAGGCTAAGAAAGTTGAGTCAAAGAAGATGAAGGAGGATGCATGATATGACCTGGAGGATTATGACATTGTTTCCCCCAAAAAAGATAAGTTCAAGAGCATGTGAAATGGAGGCTACTATGTAGAGGAATCAATAGAGGTCATTCTAATATTGAGGCTAAGAAAGTTGATTCAAAGAAGATGAAGGAGGATGCATGATATGACCTAGAGGATTATGACATTGTTCCCCCCAAAAAAGAAAAGTTCCAGAACATGTGAAGCGTGGTTGAATAAGGATTTATTGCATGATACCATGAGTGCATATCTAGATTCAATGAACATAAATGAATTAGAGTTCTAAAAGTCTACAAAATCCAAAGGTAGTTCATGCAATTTTATGCTTACAGCTATTGTGAGTAGACAACAAGTCTGATTCTAAACCAAAGGCAACTTCCACCATTGATCTAGAGGGGGCTTCCACAATTACCTAGACTCTCATAGGAATAGAGGCATTCCATATGTAAACAGTTCACCTCAAAGGCCATCATATTCTACATACTCTAGCTCAACAATGTCTTCATTTGTCAACATGTGAACCTATTCTACGAATCCTTCTCAAAGCTTCCGATCTCATCAATATCTTCAGCACTCATCATCTTCCAATATATGAACAACTACTTTAGTGCAAATTGTGCTCATTATTCAACATTCATCCTTAGAGAAGTAATTGAAGAAGTCCAGATCAAATGCTTGCTTAATGAGAAAGTCATTCCAATGACTTCTATGACAAATGAAACTACTAAGAAGAGCACATTCTGAGCATGGGGTAGACCTATTATGTGTCTAGGGCAAACAATAGCACATGGGACTGATCTAAGGTTTTAGTAAGAGCTTGAAGAGTAGCAGATGGGCAATGGGTGCTTTGATATGTAGATCATATTTTCAGCTTGCATTTCTCTTCAAAGCATCAGTTCCTAGGCATTTGGTATCCAAATTGCAAAAGCATGTTGTTTCTTAGGACGCATAAGAATCATGTAGGTGCCTATGCAATGGGCCTTAGTGCAAGGTTTGGGTTTTGTTCTTCCAACATTATACATTGAGAGATGGTGAGCAAAGGGCATTGGGTGAAAAAAGTTTATTTTCCATTTTAAACAGGACAAGAGAGGGATAATATTATCATCATGAGGTGATGTTATGTGTTTACAACCTCTTTTTTGTGAGTTGCTTGTGGCATGTTTGTGTAGTATGAATGCTCATACTTGCATGAGGAACTAGTATGGATTGTGGAAATGTATGTCGATATAAAAATGCATTTATATATGTGTGGTTATGATTATTTTGTGTTTGTGCATGTGTAGAATGTGTTTATTTGTGCCTAATGGGTGGCTTTATGTGTGTATAGGGGTTTTAAAAGAGCCTTATATCAAAGCCAAAGAAAGAAAGGAGGAGGGTATGCAAAAAGGGGGGTATGCCAGCTGGAGTGGACAAGCCATTCTCAAGCCAGAGGCCCTAGACACTCTGCATATATTTGGTAAATGGTGCTATTTCAAATCCTACCTTACAAAATGCTTGCATTTTTTAGTGGTGTTGTGACATACAAAGGGCATTTTGAGGTTTTTGCTAGAGTAAGCTCATTATTTCTAATTCGGGATGGATCTCAAAACTGTGATATTGCAAATAGAGCTTGAAACTAGAATGGTGGAATGAATGTATAACAAGTAGGGTCAGATGGTCATGGAATAGGCAAGTGCAGATCCATTGATGGCAGCAAGTTCCATTCATGTTAGACTTTTCCTAGAATAGTTTGTGCCACTTAGAAGTGTTTGTTCTAATGTGTTTGAACAATAGATTGGTGAAGAGGATGGAGTTCATTGACTTTGATGAGTAGAGAGTAGTGCCTATTGATGTAGCTTAGGTTGGCTAGTGTGTGGAGGAGTTAGGGGTGCATTTCAAAAGAAGGATAGCAGCTTCTAAAGGGTTTTACAAACCAATGAGGAGCTGGATACTTTGGAAGAGCAGCAAGAGAGCTGTTCAGGAGTAGTTGGGTTAACAATATCAATATGATCAACAAGAAGAAGGGGTGTGTGAAGAGGGTGACTTGCAACATTGACAAGCCTAGAATTAGCACGTGATTGCAAAAACAAAGTCTAAAGAGATGACAGCAACCCTCTCACGAACATAATCAATCACAAAACCAGGGACACAAAGCACAAAAAATCTATGTGTATGGCTCTACCATTAATCTCAAAAACTGAAAAGAAACCATAAATCTCTTTTTTTATAATGAACCAATTTGTCATCTTCATCCATAGCTTCAATGATTATGCAATAAAAAAAGGGAAAAGAGGAATTTCTACACAAAAGACAGAAGAGAGAGGAGAGAGAACAACTTTTTGCACCACCAAAAAGGAGAATATGCGATTGGAGAAAAGAGGGAAGGGAAAGAGGCACATAACCACTCGTGCACTCCACCCCACCTCTTCCCCAAAAAGCACACCCCTTCGTATTTTTATTATTTCTTTGAAACTTTGATACACTTGATATGATAAGACCTTTAGCCTTTAATTTTGAGTATTCCTACCCTTCACAAATGTATGCACGTAATACTTTTGTGTATACCATTTATTTATGATAGATGTGGATGTGGCCCCCTCATGTAAGTGTGTATTTTAGTGATTTTGCTTTTTTACAAAAGATTAAATTATAATATATGCATGGACATTTTTGTGCCTTGTTTTTATGCTTATTTTGAGTGTCATCATATTCCTCCCACATTGAAACGTGAAGCGTCCTCGCAAACCTTGTCAAAGAAGAACCATTGTCTAACATAAACAACTTCCAAAACTGTAAGTAAAACAACTTTGATCACAAGGCTTAGCCATGGTAGGGTATGGGACTCCAAATCTATGACCACCAGAGTAAGGGAGCTCCTACCTCAAATACTCCCACACTGAAAAACTTGTATAGTCCTCAAAAGATAGGGTTGTATCTTCAATAAGGAATCACAAGTACAACTCCTACATTTCAATGGAGAAAGAAATAAAACTCCATCATGTAGCTCCAAAGGCACTTGAGGGAACACCATTTGATTGTAGCCACATATTTATGTATCTTCGGATGTAGGGGTTTACTAGCATTTGATTGTAGCCACATCTCTATGTATCTTCGGATGTAGGGGTTTACTAGCATTGATAGCTAGGAAGTAAACCCCATTAGAGATTTACCTTTGCAAAAAGTTATTTATTTATTTTTCTAAAGGAATGCTAATGATAGATATTAAGAGTTGTTAAACCTTATGATTTCCCTTTAGGGTTTTGTTTTTTGTGTCTTTCAAGAGCTTATTTGTCTTAGGTTGTGTAACTTGAGTGAGGCTTTAACTTTTGTGTTGTTAAAGGTTGTTGTTAGATGACATTAGATTTATTTAAGCTATGAGACCCTTAACAATAGGATGATAGGTCTGAGAGGGTGTCATAGGAGAAAGGGAAGGGAAGATGATGTGTGTCTCTTAAAGGAGAGAAAGATAGCAATGGGGAGGAAGATATTGGCAAGGATGGAGAGGTGAAGAGTAGGGAAAGGCCACCATAGAGGAGGATGAAGATGGTGCCATGGTGGAGAGAGATAGTGTGGTATTGCTAAGGCTAAGGGAGGGGGATGAAGGGACTATGAAAGCACATGGAGGTACTTTCAAGGGGTCTCAAAGGGCTTGAGCTTAGAGATTCATTTGAGAGGCAATATAGAATAGTACAAGGCATTTGTTTTTTCTTTTAAAGGTGTTTTAGTAAATTAAATATGTTATTTATTTTTTTCATTAAAAGTTAAGGGTTAGGGTATTTTGTGCTTCATTAGGGTTGAGGAAAAAGAATATATTATGGGATATGTTTGCATGTGTTGGATAGGGAGGTACATAAGTGGGGTGCCGGTGGAGAAGAGCAAGCTACCAGGGGGAACCGGCCTTGTTCTTATTTGTTCCTTGTAGGAGGTTCCATAGCCTGATGCTCTTGAGCATATGGTGACTGAACTCGTCTCAATGACCCTGTCCTCTCGCACTGACTCCTCAAGTGCTTGCACTCCTGCTATCCATTGCAGCGCTATAACCAATCTGCTTTTTTCTACTTTGTCAAGTTCGTCACTTTGCTGGTTTTCCTCTCATTTCTTCTCCTGCTATTAATGCTATTGCATTTGGGATAGGAGATGAAACCATCAAACTTAGTATCCATGTGTGATAGGAGGATATTTCCAATGACGAAGAGGTAGAATTTCTTTCTAGGGTGGATAGCGACTTGCAAGGTTCGAAAGATGGAAGAGCAGGGTGCAACTGCTGAAGAAACGATTCTTCTTTTGCTTCTTCTTCAACTATTGGATTGAGGTGATAAAGACGGTGCTTTTGTGCGATGCAGGTGCACTTGTTTAACAAAAGGAGAGGGTTTATGACTTTTGGGAGAAGGACAAGTTGATGATGAAGCAGCCCTCCTTCGTAGCATCTCGTTCTTTCTCTTCGTCTTCTTCTTTACATATTCTTTGTCAATATCAACAAATTCCTTGTGGACTACATGCTGCCATTGACAAAGATCGAGTCGTGCCTCACAATGAGGGCACATGGTGTTGGATTGCAGTCATTTGTCAAGCATTCATCGTGGAACCTCTGGCTATGTCATGCGAGTGAACACCTGTTCTCAAAGCTTGCATAGAAACATGATCCACTTCACCCTTTCTTCTTCTCACTGCGACTAAGGATTCTGGATGTCATTTGCATTTAGGATGGGGGTGGGTCTGACATGCTATAGCAGGGCATTGGTTTTAGTAGTATGAGAGGGATGCGAGACGTTCTAGGAGGAGGGGCGGGCATAAAGTTTTGTGTTTCGCTTCCTATTCTCTCTTCCATTATGCTCTAGGGCCTCTCCCCCTGTGAAACCAGAAGTGCTAGCATAGATACGAGATCTTGTTGTCCTCTTTTTATGGATCGCCAAAAATGGATATTGCTCCACCATGAATTCTCAACACTAAACAAATACCTCACCACCATAGATCTTTTGGTTCTTCTTCTCTTTCTCTCTAACCTCTTTTTGCAACGCATATCCTCTGTACATGCAATACCTCCTTGGATTGTTTTTGTGAGGATAAGAAAGAGGAATAGGGACATGTTGCAAATCAAGATGAAATGAAACATATGCCCGAGGAGAAGAAGAAAAAAAAATCTTCCCATGATGTCTTCTTTCTCCACCATCATTTTCTTCTTTACCAAATTGCAACCTCTTGAAAATGCATCCTTCTGACCTTCTCGCTTTAGCAGCATGTACCATGAATAGCCTCAATCAAGACTTGAGATCAGCTTTGTTCCCCGGCTTCGCACCAAAATGACAGCAACCCTCCCACATGAACAAAATAAACCACAAAACCAGGGACAAAGCACACAAAATCTATATGTATGGCTTTGCCATTAATCTCAAAAATTGAAAAGAAACCATAAATCTCTTCTTAAATAATGAACCAATTTGTCATCTTCATCCATAGCTTCAATCATTATGCAAGAAGAAAAGAGAAAAGAGGACTTTCTACACAAAAGACGGAGGAGAGAGGAGAGAGAACAACTTTTTGCACCACCAAAAAGGAGAATATGCGATTGGAGAAAAGAGGGAAGGGAAAGAGGCACATAACCACTCGTGCACTCCACCCCATCTCTTCCCCAAAAAGCACACCCCTTCGTATTTTTATTATTTCTTTGAAACTTTAATACATTAATGGAACCTGGAACGGGCCGGCACTAGCTCGTGCACTAGCTGGACCTCTATCTCACGCGCTCAACAACCCCACGGCCTCGTGGCCTGGAGCATTGATGACACATACATTGCCTTCCTAAATATCTTGTGTTTACCTTTAAATACGCTCAATAAGCATCCAAGATTTCTGATACCTTTAAATATTTCCATGATTTACGCATATTGTGGATGCTAAGTGCTCAAAAAATTATAAAATCAATACTGTGCACATGTGGAAAACATCATTTTAATGATTTTCAACTACCGTTCTTATGCGGCGTTGCACGAACCTAGCACCAAGGAAACCCTCGTGCTACTAGGCTCTTATTTTATAATTATTCACCGACCTATATGGCATGCAAACAAAAACCAGCAAGTTTTCATCATTTTACTCCACATTTAGACACATTTTAACCACTCTACCCTCCCATCGATCAAATGTTGCATTGTTGCATAGATTTATAAGGCATTTGGCCATCATTTTATGTGTAAAAAGCGAGAAAAACACACTAGAACAAGAAGGTGGGGCTGAACTGAGGCAAACCCTCATGCTTCAGTCCCTACAAACATTCACAAACATTGTTCTTAATTTTCATTAATTTTCCGCACCCAAAATGCATTTTTCCCCTATTTTTTTGTAGTTTTTCTCGATTTTCCTTAGTTTCTGCATTATTTAATCACTGAAAATTCAAAATAGGTTATGGGCTATGGCCCTTAGTTCCTTCTTGCAACAAAAATGAAAATTTAGTTGGTGTTCCTATTTATTCTTCCATTTTTATGCTCAAAACCATCATTTTTCCTTGATTTTCCATATTTTACGTGTTTTAGTGTATTATTTTGGGCCACAAGATGCATGTTGTTCTGATTTTTTGATTATGATTAACAAGTACTCATGGAAAACAGCAACATAAACAATTTTTAGCCCACATGAACAACATTTTATCAATCAAAAGCCATGAAATCATTTCCTTTGAAAAAATTGAATTACCGCTTATTTGCGTGTTTCGGGTTTCATGTCCATGGTTGCAAATCTGAAAATCAGTAGCACTTCATGCTCATGACGATCACACGTCACCATCTCCAGCCCGTGAAGCGATCCGATCGATGCGGACAAGCCTCCACCATTCTTTCTTCTTACTTTCTCTTCCCACATGAATTCCCCCTTAGAGGAGAGAGAGGGAGGAGAGAGAAAGAATGATTTTCTCTCTCTCTCTCTACAGGCTGCCATTGTCTGCGCGGGACGAAGCGATACAGAGCGGAGAATCCATGTAATTGCCTGCTATGATTTGTTTCATGGCTTGCTCTTCAACAAAATCTTGCATTGAGGGGGGGGCCGTTTTTTTCGTGACGGCTCTGTGCAGCCGCCGCCCCCCTCCTAAATCGTTTTTTTTTTAATGAAGGGGGGGTGCCCCTTCACAAAGGCACCCCTTCCCTTCTCCTTTTTGGGCACCTCCCCAATTTTGACCGGCCTTTTGGCCCTTTTCCTCGCCTCTCTCGCATACAGTGTCCGAATCCAGTTCTGAAAATTTCTATGAGCTCGTCTCGGCATCTCGCACTGACTAACAGCTCCACTAACTGGCACAGGCGCATGGAGAAATTACTAAAAATCCACAAGTGTTGCACGGGCGTCCTTAGAGCACTTTGACACTTAAAATCGTCCTAGGTCGAGCCGCCGCCTTTGACATTGGATATTTTTCCCTTGATATTCATAAATTTTAGCTATTTTTAAGTAATTCCCAGCACCAAAATTCCGCTCTCATTGGCGACCACGGGATAGGGCGACTTAGCCCGTCGAATCCACGAACATATTTGCACATAAACAACCAAAGAAGCATCAAGCTAATACAAAGTAGATATATACTAAACACAACACAATGCTCTCCCTACCCTCTGACAGAACCAAGACATGACATCCACAAGGAGTAGGCCTAGCATCATCTAATAGAAGATCCGAAGCGAGTCACTAACCAACTGCTCCAACACAACCAAACTAAAAAAACCCTATCAAAGAGGTTGCCCTAAGTGGTAGTCTGAACTACTTACCAACTAAAGACAACACAACTAGGAGCTCCTACAAGGCGAGGACTCCTATAGCCTAATCAAGAAGTATTTTCTTTCAGTACATTTTTTCTTTTAGGGTTTTTATTTTATTAACATACTTGGGCATGTAAAAAGGAGGGAGCTGAGCGTAGTGACCCAAGGAGAACAGGGCATCGGCCTCAGGACCTGTCTCGGCACCCAAGAACCTACCAAGCCCTCACAAGGCGACACTTAATCCTTTTCTAACGCTCACTTTTATTTTCGCTCCAACCTTCCTTGTTTTTTTTTTCTTTTCCAGCAAGAAGCCACCCCTAGGAAGACAAGATATCGGCCCCGGGTCTGACTCGTCCCCAGGAACCTACCAGGCCTTCGCAAGGCGATGATCAACTGCTTATACATTTTCATTCCTTTTCTTTTCTTTGATAGTGGTTAGAGCCCCTTTTTACACACCTTCGTATTTATATTCATCTTTTGGGATATTCAGGGTTTCTTGGCATCATCATTATTATCTTCTGGTAGGCTTCTCTAACTGCCTCACTACTAACAAGAACTCCTAGAATGGCTGCCTAGCAAGCTTAGCAGAACAGGGTCACTAGGACGTCCTTCTAAAACAGGTCTTTCAATGCCTGGCAATGCCCTAATAGGAGGTACCGACTACTTCGACCTCCCTCAAACATACTTAGCCTAAACCTGGGACTTCATGCCTTGGTTGCCGGTCCCCAACAAAAATATATCCCCTCAACAAGTACAAATATACCTATAACAGGAAAGAAAGGTACTCGTAAAGGAAAGGTATCACCTGGATTGACCACAAGAAGCTTCCATCGTAGCAAAGGCTCCTCCAAGCTCCACCAAATTCCACGAACCACAAAACCTGTCCAGCACAACACTTAAAACAAAAACCCGATTAATCGCACCTGCACTAGGTAGGGAAATGGCCCTCTTGGCCTAATGAAATAAAACATGACCGCATAACATCCTCCTGGAAACAACTATGATAGACATCAAAGCATAAATTCCCAAGGGAATAGAGGCTCGTAGCCCTAAACTAGGTATATTAAATTATGACCCATCCCTCCTGCATATATCGCAAGAGGTGTTTGCATCACATGTTGTCTAATCAGTCTGTGGGTCCAAGATAATAAAGGCAGATGAGTCTCGCCTACCCTCTGCATCACCCAGATCAACCATCATCTGCCAAAGAGGGCATGTTCAGAAAGCATACCCCACAAACAACCAGGTCCTATCTCATCGTCAATAGATATATCGGGACAAGGGCCACAATTAAAGAAGAGGTCTTCTTCATACACAAAATTAGCCAATGAATCGGTAAACTGATTCCAATTTCGTGGAATCAGCTGAAAAGACACTATCAAATTCGTCTAGCAGGGCTATGGCAGTATGATGGTACATGCAAAGGATGGGGTTTCGTACCATGTACGTCCCATTGAGTTGATTTAAAACCAACTGAGAGTCCCCTTTCACCAATAACTGACGGATACCACCCTTCTTTGCAATATTCAAACCCATAATCAAGGCTTTGTATTCTACCATACTATTGGTAAAATTCACCCCGAGATAAGCAGCTAACCTCATGACAATGCATCGTCGGGGGTCTCGGATGACAACTCCTACACTTCCTTTTTTGCATGTACCCCTGGACGCCCCATCAAAGTACAAGGTGTACGTCCATAAAGGGTTTACATATCCCACCATCCGGAACTCTACTCGTAATTATGGTAATCAAAATTCAGCATATTCAATGGGTGGACTATAGGCTCCATCCCTCCATCATCATTGAATTCAACAGGGATGCTCGTCAAAATTTGTAGGCAGTGATGGCAAAAGACCTTGATCTCCCAAATAAATGTCCTGCCTTCTTGCTCAGTCACCTTGTATCCTTTGCTCCACCAAATGAGCTTTCCCTGATGATACCTCTGTTCTAAATATGGGTGTTCTAAATAAGGGATCAGACGACCCATCAACCTCTATCACGATTTCCTTGCAGATGTTTGATCGATCTCGCCTAGACCTACAAGGTAAACATAGTATTAGTGCAATCAGAAATAATAAGGTTTAATCTTATTAAGATTAACCTTATTTTTAAATTCTATCCCCTCAAGGTCAGCTAATAAGACTGTGGATTTATTCTTTCATATTCTAACGATCCTATAGGGCCCGTCCCATTTGGGCTCTGGCTTGCCTGGAAATAATTCACGTCGTGCATCATAATACAGAACAACCTGTCCTTTCTTGAAGGTGTATTTCTTGGCTTTGAGGTCGTGTAACTGCTTCATTCGGTGCTTCGCCACTTCTTGGTGCAATAATCTTTGTAGCTTAAGCTCATCTAAATGTGCCAGTGTCGTCAAGCGCTCAAAAAGTGCGTCTTCATCACTCAAAGAATGATTGATGGCAAACCGAATAGTCGACAGCTCAATCTCTAAAGGCAAGACACACTCCTCCCCATATACTAACTTGAACGGGGTATGGCCAGTGGCTCGTTTGAAGGTCGTATTACAAGCCCACACTGCCACGTATAACTTTTTATCCCAATCCCGTTTCTTTTCTGACACAATTTTGGACAGGATGCCCACAAGCTGCTTGTTGGTGCTTTCAACTTGCCCATTGGCTTGCGGGTTATATGGGCTTGTCTTGTTATGCTTGATTTGCCAAGTCTCTGTCAAGCTTTTGATCACCTTATTCAGGAAATGGGTTTCGCGGTCCGACACTAATTCTTTCGGCGGACCAAAACAGCATATTATCTGATCTAAAAGGAAACTAGTAGTTTCTTTAGCATCATCTTTCCTTGTTGCACGTGCTTCTGACCACTTTGTGAAGTAGTCAGTTGCTACAATGATATACCTCTTTTGCGCAGTCGACGACGGAGTAATCGGACCCACAAAGTCTATTCCCCACTTCTCAAATGGAAGTATCGCCATAATAGGGGTGAGTGGTCGTTTCCTATTCTCTCGACTATCATGTCGTTGACAAATATCGCATCTCTTAACATACGCAAATGCATCCTGGAAGATGGCAGGCCACCAATAACCTGCTCTTAAAGCCTTTTGTGTTGTAAGCCGTCCAGCAAAATGGCCGCCGCAAGCAGAATCATGGCACTCTTCCAAAATGAATGGCACCTCGTCAGGCATCACACATCGGCGATAGATGTCATCAACCCCTTGCCGATATGATGTACCTGCGATCAAGGCGAACTTTAACGCTTGCTGCCTAATTTTCCTTCTCTCAGCTTTAGATAATTCGGATCCCGCCTCTCCCGTCGATAAATAATGCGTTATTGCAGCATACCATGAGGGAATAGATGCCGTATCTATTTTAAATAACAACTCCATGTCACTACCTTCAGCCACATATTCTTTCGGCTCTCCAAAGTCCACAAGACATTCCATGATGCCTTGCAACCTTGGTGGCTTACTATGGATTTCATAATCAAATTCCTGCAAAGTGATTAACCACTTCGCTAGACGATCAGGCGGCTATAGCTTATTCATCAATAGTCGAAGCCCCTCTGCCTTCGTATAAAGAACGACTCTCTCATAGAGAATATAATGTGTGAATTTCTTGGTCCCAAAGACCATTGCTAGACACAACTTCTCCATGTAGGTATAATTGATCTCTAAAATGCCCAATTTCCGACTAGCAAAGGCTATCGGACGATACCACTTCTCTTCCCAAATTTAGGCTAAATAGCAGCAGTTGATACTATACATGGTGGCTGCTGAGAATATATAGAACACCTCACCTCTTTTAGGTGCTTTTAAAACAGGAGCTCTTGCTAGCTCTTGTTTCACATCCTCGAATGCTACCTTACAAGGGTCACCCCATACAAACAAACAGCTAAAGGACAATAAATTTGTAAGCGGCAACATTCTTTCTGCCAAGGCGTTTATGAATCTATGGTAATAACCAATTCGAAGACAGAAAGCTATGAACTTCTTTCGGAGTGCGTGGTGGACCCATGGCAACTATAACTTTGACCTTCTCGGGGTCTGTCACAATTCCTACCGAACTGACCACATGACCCAGCAATAGCCCATAAGGTACTCCAAAAACACACTTCCATGGGTTTAGGGCGATACAAAACTGTCTACAGTGCTCAAAGCATTTTCTTAAAATGATCAACTACCTTCCTCTCACGGTGGCAGCCCCTAAGTCATCAATAAATACCTTCAACTCTTCAGGGGATATGTCACCGAATGTCTTATCTGCTGTTCGTTGCCACGAACCAGGCGCATTGCATAAACCAAAGGCCATCACATGGTACGTAAAAGTACCAAATACAGTAATAAAAGTTGTTTTCAACTTGTCCTCTTCTGCAATTGCCATCTGGTTATATCCTGCAAAGCAATCCATAAACGAATATATTTCCCTACCCGCTAATTGATCCAAAATCTGGTCAATAAATGGCAACGGGTAGTAGTCCTTAACTATCTGCTTATTCAACTCCCTAAAGTCTACACATAATCGAATTTGATTATTTTTCTTTTTTCTGATCACAACTGGCGAACACCATTCCGTGTGTTGCATAGGAAAAATCAAACCTGCTTTCCGAAGCTTCTGTAACTCTTCAAACAGCCCGTCCCTCAGTTCGAAAGGCATACGCCTTACTTTCTGTCGTACAGGACGACTGCCCTCTTTCAACGGAATTGTATGAACATCAAGACTAGAAGGAATGCCTCTCAGCTCATCATAACTCCAGGCAAAGATATCAAGGAATTCCTGAATCAAGGCCACATAGTCCTCCCTTTCTGCTGTGATGAGCATAGAACCTAATTTGATTGGCCGTGAATTATCAGGCGTACCAAGGTCTAGCTCAATAACATCTGCATCTATTATACGATCTTGGCCCTCTATCGGCTCGTTCAAAGTGATCTGATAGATGTCTTCCGTGGTGGATCCCTCTTTGGACTCATCAGTCAATGATGTCTCACTGGCAGATAAATCTTCTAATGTCTCCAATTCTGTAGAAGATAGAGGAGCTCTCTCACTCTGCGGGGACTCAGGATAAGCATCAACCACCACACGCTGGGCACCTCTACCGAATATTAGTCGACCGGCGGGTATATCTACTTAGCAGTCTGCTTGCAAGATCCAAGGTCGTGCGAGTAATACTTGGTAACTTGGACGGCCTGCAAAACGAATCACCCTAAAGTCCAACATGCATTCTAGATTTGCAACAGTGACATGGACCTTAGTAATGCAGCCTTTCGGCTGCCTCAAAGTATCATCTGCCATTCTGAGAATTGTGGAGGTATCTTTCTGGATCGCAAGACCCAACCTTTCCATCAGTTCAGAACTCATAATGTTAACAGATGATCCTGTGTTGACAATGGCATAATCTACTAATATCCCATCGACATAGGCTACAACCCTTGGGCAATGCTTCTCAGCATGCTCGAACTAGTCATCACCAACTCGCGCAATACCCAAAGGTTCTACGATATACCTGGTACGTAGGATCTTTCTAAATTCCTTGCATACTCCTGGGGAAAGCTTAATAAGCTATAAAAGATTCACATTCGGCTTGACTTCGCAAAGAGAGCTCGCCAAATCGAATTCATGATACTTCGATAGAGTTCGCTTTTCACGCCAAACCATCCGCTCTTTAGGTCGCTGAACCGGCTTTATTGCCTCTTTCTTAACTTTCACCTTCTTCTTTGGTGGTTCCTTATCGGCTTTACTTGCCACGGGCTTCAAAGGTCCCCCTTCCATGGCAGGATCCAAAACTTGCGTTCCTTTGTCGCCTTGTTTAGGGTTTCCGTCGACAGGCTTATCCTTGTCAGCTTCTCTACCCTTTTGACCTCTTGTAAGAACAACTCACAGATTAGAGGTTTCAGCATCATTAACGCGTACAGCCTCAATCAAACTAACCCCACTACCACTGGGTAGCTCCTTCACTGTAGTCTTTGGTCGTTGAAGTATTTGTTTAGGCCTGTCTTCTCGTTGGGAATCATTTCCTTGCACACGATGATTAACAGGTCCTGGTTACCGACTACCACGCTGGAGGGAACTGATCTTACTCCAGCAACTAGCTGCTAAATGGCCGGATTTTCCACAGATGTCGCACTTAACATTTGGGCAATTTCTTGGATAGTACTGCCCACCACACCATTTGCAGCTAAACCTCGAAGGTGCACCCTCATCTAGGTATCTACTTCCTATCAAATTTTGTTGTTTTTTAAGGAAGTTGACATCAACGGCTATTTGCCGATACTGCTCCATAATCATGTCGGTATAATGCTTCATCATGTCCCTAACCTTGCCAAGAACATTCGAAGCGCTTGACTCATACCCTTGGTCATTACCATGTCGTTCCATCGGCCTAAAAATTCGATTAGGCACTGGGTGTTGAGCCACAGGCATGGTATTAGAATTGACCGCCTGGCCTCCACCATTTGGAGCCATTTGACTGCCCGTAGGCATCGACATGCTAGGGGGAGCTGGTAATAAAGGGACATTCTGCATCATGTTCCCTCTCCCATTAGGATTAGCCATCGCTATCCCTTGGCCACTACTACCATTGGCCATCACCATATTGTTTCCCAATACTAAACCCATATTCGAATTACCCCGAGAAGCATAGGCTGCTTGTAGTCGGGATTCCACCTCTTGTGCTCGTGTAATGGCAATATCTATATCCCCCAAGGGGACACTACTCAACTGCAATTGGATGTTAAAGTCCAAACCATGTAGGAAATATTGCAATTGGGCAGCTGCGGGGATAGGAATAGAGGTGTCCAACTTACGGAAAACCTCTTTTATTTTCTTCGCATAAGCACGAATATCCTCGTGTGGTTCTTGGCGGGTCACGTTGAGTACACACAACCAATATTGCCCACCCCTTTCAGGGGCAAACTCCCTTCGAAAAGCTCCATAAAATAAATCAATATTCAATATGGTTCCCGCTTCTAAACCATGATACCATATAGCGGCTCTTCCTTTGAGAGTCATATTGAAGAACATCATTAAATGTCCTTCTTCTTGGATGCGACAATTAAACATCAGCTTTTGAAGCTCCCTAATGTGGAGTTCCGCATCTTCCTCAACTAACCCATTAAAAATGGGTAACGGGTAACCTAGAGCCGGAAAATCCGTCGTTCCTGCTGGAATTGCAATAGGCTGCGCCATGACGAGGATTGGATTTACACTAGGAATAGGGGACGGTGGGGTTACACCTCCCGCACTTGATGTAGACTGGCTTATGGAAGAAAGGGGAGCACTAGAGCTTCCACCTTCTCCTAACTTACTGCTTGTGGCACCAAGACCAAGAGATCCACTCCCTCGTAAGGGTTCAGCACCGCTACGCTTAGGGGAATATCTCCTAAAAATTTCAGCATGTCGCCTAGCTCTTTCGTCTCTCTCTTGCTTTTGGATTTCTGCTAGGCGATGCTTATCGATAAATAACGAATCAATCACAGTATCCTTTGGCATAAACTACTAGTTGGTCCCTAGACAACCAGGATTCCAAGACCGCCACTTTTAAGCGGCTCCCGGCAAATGTACCAATGATGGAACCTAGAACGGGTTGGCACTGGCTCGTGCACTAGCCGGACCTCTATCTCACGCGCTCAACAACCCCACGTCCTCACGGCCAGGAGCATTGATGACACATACATTGCCTTCCTAAATATCTTGTGTTTGTATTACATCGTTTGTAATCCACTCTTCTCTCACCCACTACTCCTCAGAGGGAATCCCTTACACATTGCCTAATGGCACGAAGCACAAACATAAGGGGTCCTCCAATGGCTGAGTGCCGCCACCCCTCTGCGACTCTCCTACACCTTGGGGATTGGCCCCTCGGTGTGTCGCTCAACATATAAACATTTTGCTAAAAATCCACTCAAGGTACCATTTAATCGTATACAGGAATGTACCATTGTCCTTACTTCTCTTTCCCCTAGACCCCATGCCTAGCCTATGGCTTAGGGTGTCCTGTCTCTCACTCAACGTGGGTCAAGGTCCTAATGGAAGCAATTGCTGTGCATCCAGGATTTCTGATACCTTTAAATATTTCCATGATTTACGCATATTGTGGATGCTAAGTGCTCAAAAAATTATAAAATCAATACTGTGCACATGTGGAAAACATCATTTTAATGATTTTCAACTACCGTTCTTATGCGGTGTTGCACGAACCTAGCACCGAGGAAACCCTCGTGCTACTAGGCTCTTATTTTATAATTATTCACCGACCTATATGACATGCAAACAAAAACCAACAAGTTTTCATCATTTTACTCCACATTTAGACACATTTTAACCACTCTACCCTCCCATCGATCAAATGTTGCATTGTTGCATAGATTTATAAGACATTTGGCCATCATTTTATGTGTGAAAAGCAAGAAAAACACTCTAGAACAAGAAGGTGGGGCTGAACTGAGGCAAACCCTCATGCTTCAGTCCCCACAAACATTCACGAACATTGTTCTTAATTTTCATTATTTTTCCGCACCCAAAATGCATTTTTCCCCTATTTTTTTGTAGTTTTTCTCTATTTTCATTGTATTTTCCCTTATTTTTTGCATTATTTAATCAATGAAAATTCAAAATAGGTTATGGGTTGTGGCCCTTAGTTCCTTCTTGCAACAAAAATGAAAATTTAGTTGGTGTTCCTATTTATTCTTCTATTTTTATGCTCAAAACCATCATTTTCCCTTGATTTTCCATATTTTACGTATTTTAGTGTATTATTTTGGGCCACAAGATGCATGTTTTTCTGATTTTCTGATTATGATCAACAATTATTCATGGAAAACAGGAACATAAACAATTTTTAGCCCACATGAACAACATTTTATCAATCAAAAGCCATGAAATCTCAATTTTCCTTTGAAAAAATTGAATTACCGCTTATTTGCGTGTTTCGAGTTTCATGTCCATGGCTGCAAATCTGAAAATCAACAGCACTTCATGCTCATGACGATCACACGTCACCATCTCCAGCCCGTGAAGCGATCCGATCGATGCCGGACAAGCCTCCACCATTCTTTCTTCTTCCTTTCTCTTCCCACATGAATCCCCCCTTAGAGGAGAGAGAGGGAGGAGAGAGAAAGAATGATTTTCTCTCTCTCTCTACAGGCTGCCATTGTTTGCGCGGGACGGAGAGATACGGAGCGGAGAATCCATGTAATTGCCTGCTGTGATTTGTTTCATGGCTTGCTCTTCAACAAAATCTTGCATTGAGGGGGAGGGGGCGGGGGGGGGAGGGGGGTGTTTTTTTCGCGACGGCTCTATGCAGCCGCCGCCCCCCTCCTAAATCTTTTTTTTTTTAATGAAAGGGGGGTGCCCCTTCACAAAGGCACCCCTTCCCTTCTCCTTTTTGGGCACCTCCCCAATTTTGACCGGCCTTTTGGCCCTTTTCCCGGCCTCTCTCGCATACGGTGTCCGAATCCAATTCTGAAAATTTTTGTGAGCTCGTCTCGGCATCCCGCACTGATTGACAGCTCCACTGACCAGCACAGGCGCATGGAAAAATTAGTAAAAATTCGCAAGTGTTGCCCGGGCGTCCTTAGAGCACTTTGACGCTTAAAATTGTCCTAGATCGAGCCGCTGCCTTTGACATTGGATATTTTTCCCTTGATATTCATAATTTTTAGCTATTTTTAAGCAATTCCCGGCACCAAAATTCCACTCTCATACATTTGATATTATAAGACCTTTAGCCTTTAATTTTGAGTATTCCTACCTTTCACAAATGCATGCACGTAACACTTTTGTGTATACCATTTATTTATGATAGATTTGGATGTGGCCCCCTCATGTAAGTATGTGTTTTAGTGATTTTGAAACAATGTACTTGTTATCTTTTTTACAAAAGATGAAATTATAATATATGCATGGACATTTTTGTGCATTGTTTTTATGCTTCTTTTGAGTGTCATCAAGAGAAGTTCACAAGGTTTGTTAAGGGAACTATTGTAAACACCAATGTATTTGGAGAAGAGGCTAAGGCGAAGTAACTGCTAGTTTCAAAGATCACAAAGTATTGCAGCAGCAATTAGACTTCAAGTATTAGAATGTTTTAATTTCACGATGCACTAAAACTTCAGGATAGTTAGATGCATGCCATTACAGATGGCTTTAATGGTTCAATATCTTCCTTGAGGGCATCTTCATGATTTGAGCAAGGCTACCATGGTTGCAATTTGGGTTCTTTTTTCTCTAGAGAGTGAAATCTTCTCTAGAGAGTGCAATCTTTCAAAACCAAGCCCTCTTGTCTACTCTTTCCAACTTTCCTCCTTATATATTCTCTTTTTACTTTCCACACTACCATGGAAGATTTGTGAAGTAGCATGTAGTGTGGAAAGTAAAAAGAGAATAAATAAGGAGGAAAGTTTGTAAGAGTAGACAAGAGGGCTTGGTTTTGAAATCTACTAAAGGGGAGGCTTGCGAGAGGGAGATGAAAGGGGATGACTCTAGCTTCTCCAGAGGTGCTGCTCCAGAGAGGAGGAGGAAGTTGTTGTCATGGAAAACACGAGGGGTAGAGAGATGCCATGGATAGCTACAATAGGTAAATGGAGCTGTTGTTCGTTTTTAGAGTGTGGTCTAATTGAGGATGGACATTACTTGTCAAAGAAATTTCTCAAAGAGGTGGAGTACATCATGATTGAGTATTGTGTGCTCAAGGAAGCATGATGTATCATCAAAAGAAAGTGCTAGAGCCATCAATCACTTATTTGCTAGAGCCATACCCACAAAACTTGACTTGATAATGGGTATAGTCATTTGAAAATAGGGGAGCAGCAACAAAGATAAGGCAATATGCTACTCATGTCTTCTCAGAATATTTTATGACATGATGGGTTTTAAAACATCATGTTTCTATATTTTCAAATCATAGAGTTGCATTAGGATACACACTTGGTTAAAAATGTCAATATGATGAGATCCATCACTACATAAGAATTGTGGGAAAAAACCACTTTAAGATCCATGGGTTTTAAAGATTGTTGTCATCCTTAGATCTACCATTAACATGAGAAGTGTGCATTATTAGAAACTATTTGGGTAGTAGGTTTGAGGTTTATCTATTATGTGCACAAAGATAGATCACTTTTCATCAACAGGAGCACTTGATACTAAACAGTGGGTCTTGATTATGTACTAGATGTGAATGGCATTCATAGTGATTTTGGCTACAATTATTCTATGTGGCATCAAAGACCGCTTCAACTACGCCAAAGGGTGTTCATCTTACAAGAATGAGATCGGCTACTTCAAATCTACATCATACACCTATTATGTTTTTATTTTCATTTGAATAAGCTGTTTTACTTTTATTGTGGAGAAAGTAAGCTATTTAGGTGAGGCATTACTACAAAAACCTGCCCATATTTATTGGTTGGATGTTGCAAGAAGGGTTGGTTTCAAGCAAGTACAATAGGCTAACTTATAGAAGGGGGGCTCCATAATGAGAGAAGGCTACTAGAAAGAGAGGGTTGATGTAGATGATATAGAGGTGGCCATTCCTCTATGTTTGGAGGTTGCATTAGGTGAGGAGAACAGTGAAGAATGGAATTGGTAGGGTGGTTTGAAAGGAGGATCAATGGGTTGATTGGATCCAAGCACAGTTGCATGTAGAACTACTATCATAGATGTATTCAAGGAGAGTGTTGAATAAAAAGGGCCATGGACAACATCCTTTTTGAAATGGAATTGAGGCAATAAATGAACAATATGCGAGTGGAACAATAGTAGAGCAAGTTTTAAAGTTTCTTTGAGTATCTTGTAAAATCTTAGAGTAGAAGTAATGTTTAAGCACATGTACTAATGATTGTTCCCAGTTTCTAGCTTTAAAAATATTGGTAGCTCCATGAGAATGTTGGCAACATGCTATAGAGTGGACAATAGAGCAAAAATAAAATAATAGAACTTGTGGATGAAGATGACTATCAAAAATAGGATAAGAATGGTTGTAGCAAGGAGTTGGTAGCTTGTATGTATCAAGAAGGCAAAATGTACAATAGGCTAAGGGATAAAGACTATTGTATTGTAAAATATTACACGGCGCAGCGAACAGAATCTGAGAAAGAGATAGAGAGTACACAACAGATAAGAGGAGAATCAATAAAATTCTTTAACTCCAAACAACTGATACAAAGATGGCTCTGTCCACCCGTGCGCTTCCACTAAATGAAGCTTAGATGGCGATCTAGACAGAAGATAGGTGAAGAGCTTAAGGCTAGCTGGAACAACAACTCTGACTGGGTGAAAGATGAGTGTAAGATGGCTACGAAGGGGTTTAGCTTTTATAGCCCGCGAAGGTCATTAGGTCGGCCTGCTGACCGACCTACCATATGAGCCTCCACTAGTCGGCCAGGGAATATTCCCTTTACCATCGGGCCGGGGGCGCTACCCCCAGACCCCCGCCAGGGGGGCCGCTGGTCCCCCTAGGACCCCCCAGCCAGGGGCCGCTTCCGCGGCCCCCGGACCCCACAATAGGGGCCCCTTTTAACTCCCTTACTACGCAACTCAATGCAATGTGCCTCGAGTTGCTACCAGCTTAACCACTCTGTCTAACCCAAAGATTAGACCCACAATGGTCACCTTTTTGCCATCCGGTCACATAGACCTCATCTGATATACAAGTCAGGACTCCACCAATGTCCGGGCTCACACTTGGCTTCTCCTCATAATGGGGGCCTTACAATTTTGAGCACCATGGATCATTGGTAGTACCTAATGAGGGTGGGGCATTGATCATATCTAACATGTATCTCATGACATCAGCCTGCAGAAGCCAAAAGTAGGTAGCGCACAAAAAAATGATGTCATGTTCCCTCCACTTTCTGGTTGCCTTTATTCCCTTCTCTCTTTCCTAAAACTATTGTCTCTTCTTGTAACACAATAACTTTAAAGGAGGGTGTGTTACAAGGATATATTTTCTAGATGAAACCACATAGGTTTGCTGCATCATATAACCTTGAGAAACTATGTGAGTATCTTGCATTTCATGTGTCACACTTGATGATAGCATAGGATAATATTTCAATGCTAGATTTACTTGCTCAAGTTGTTTTTTCAACATGACCAAGGGGATTTCAATATACCCATGGTTGTGCCGGTTGGCCTCCTATATATGCTAGGGAAGAGCTTTGTGGTGGTTGACAATGCCAATGTTTGAGTTGGGCCAACATTCTCTTTATGAGCACCGGTTTTTTCTCCTTTCAAGTGAACAAAACAAGCATCTTGATTCTTTTTTAATAGCAAATAATGATGTGGGAGTTGCTAGCTTGAAGTGTAACTAATTATGGCTTAGGACTTTACACCACTAGTCTGGGAGATTCAGCTAGGTCTCACAATAATTTCTTTAGTGCACTATAATAAGGAGACCACTGGGCATTAGTGCATTTCCAAGAGGTGCAATCTTTTACAGTATTAAAGTATCTATTTTGACCATGTTGAAGACTAGATTATTTTCCTCGGATGCACCTGTTCTATCCCCAATGCAATCTATATGTTGTCCAAGTTCCTTGGCTATAGTGCATTATAGTGTGGTATCTAGATTTGCCATGTTTCTATCTTGTTTGACCTTGCCTTTTGCACAATAAGAAATAGTAAAAATGTTACTCTTGTTGTGTTTTTAGTTGGATCATTACATATTGCTATCTTACTTTGTCCTTGGAAGTCTCTTTGTGTCTTGAAAGGTTGTGGAGATATTGGAGCTATAGACAAGGGCACAAAATTGCAAAGGTTATAAGCCAAGAAGCCACAAATGTAGAGATTCATATACAAAGGCCAAAGCAAAGGATCCAATGATGTATAGGACCATTTCCTCAAAAGGTAACAAGAGGTAGGCCCTTAAACACAATTGTTGCAACAAGCCATATTTGTTAATGTAGCTGAGTCACTTTCCATAGGGAGCTTGTATAAAGACTAGATAAGGAGTATGCCTTTGATGGCTTTGATCTTAGTGTTTGATGGCTTTGATTCATGGAAGGACCAATAGACATATGGTGAAAGACTAGACGCAATACCTATGGGCCTCTATTGGAGACATTGGTTGCACTAAAGAACTGATTTTTGTAGCTATAACAAATTATGATAGAAATCTCCTAGCAACAATACATTCTCTTTCTTTTTTGTATTTCCCATGTGATGTAGATTGTATGCCCATTCATTGTAGCAAAGTTTCTCTGAGTGATGTTCGCATAATCAATAAGACTATAGTACAACTAGCCTTTATGAATGCCCTTTATTGAGCACTCTACTTAGAGCACATGGATATGAAGTATGCCCATGAGTGCAAAAAACTAGATTAAAAGATGAAGACATTCAAGATGTCATGCATGTTTCCATTTTAAAGGTCAACAGCAATCTCCTAAAGCTACTCCAAATGACATAGTTGGTGATTACCACTATAGATCACTAGAGAAAAGCAACTACTTGTCAACTCTAGAACAAGAGGAATGAGACAAGAATCACAATTTATTTTGTGGTTTGGGTATGCATTTTTCAACTCTCATATGCATTTGGAGGTGCAATAAGAGCTAGAACATTTTTGCTTCAATATTCCCAACTTGATGGGGTGAAGCCTCTTGTTGTGTAAAACAATCTCTATATAAATTTCTAGTTGAAAATTTGCTATATAATTTCCTAATTAGAAATTCACATAACTAGGAATATGAAAACTAGAAAAAACATAATATTTTCAAGTTAGAGAAAAATGAGAATCACATAGGAAATTTCCTATATAGGAAAAGTATCATATGTAGGGATATTTTTCTATGTAGGGAAACATAAGAACCACGGAAATTTTCCCACATAGGAAAGAAAAAATAAGGAATCCCCAATCAATTCCCTAGTTAAAAATACACATAAGTAGGGAAAGCAAATTCAGGGAAAATGGAACATTTCTTAGTTAGAGAAAATATGGAATCATATCCATTTTCCCTGTTATTTACTTCCCCTACTTATGTGTGTTTTTAACTAGGAAATTTCCTTTTTTTTCCTATGTAGGGAATGATTAAAAGTTCCTCGTGAGAGAGTGAGCTTGGAGTGAAAGTATACGAGCGGAAGCAAGAGCTATGGTAGAGAGAGAGAGAGAGAGAGAGAGAGAGAGAGAGAGAGAGAGAGAGAGAGTGTGTGTGTGTGTGTGTGTGTGTGTGTGTGGGAACTCCAATAGTTACAATTTATGGCCGGCCTTCCCTTTATTCAAACGTCATTGAAAAAATAAATAATGAAGTGACAATAATGGACACCTGCCTCCTGCAATAAACATGTGTGATGGTACTATAAGTTTAGTAATACATGGGTGGCTAGGCACATGTATCTTTACCCCCAACAACCTCCCACTTAAAGGTGAATATGTCCCTAATGAGGAGAGAATGAGAAAAAAAAAGTGACAAAGTACAAATGTACATAAGTACAATAGAATAAGGAAAGATGTCATCTCATCCAACGCCCATCAACTTTCTAAGAAAGGTAAACTATTCCCCTGCTGAGGGACTTTTCGTGAGAAGATCTATAGGATCTTGGTTAATTGAGATTTTGACGAGGTCAACAAACCTATCCTCAATGATCTCTTTGATGAATTGGTAATGCACCTCAATGTGTTTCGTCTTCACATGGAAGACTAGATTCTTGGCTAACTAGATAATACTCATAAAATTTGAATGTAGTGCATGAACCACATCAGTATTACAATATCTACCACCAGACATACCTAGACTTACAAGCCTAAGTGATTGTAACATACTTGGCCTTGATAGTAGAGGATTGTGACTTTTGCACCCTGGGCATCCAAGAAATAATGCCTCTAGCAAAGGTGAAGACATATCCAGAGGTGGACCTTCTACTATCTATATATCCTACATAATTAGAGTTAGTATATCCCATGCCTCTTATATCCTAGCCACCATAACATATGCACATAGTTGTTGTGCCCCCCTTGACAGCATCCCAATGTCATTTGCTAGGTGTGTATCCATATAGTGTGTCATAACTCCCACTGCAAATGCTATGTCAAGATGACTAGTAGTATCATGGCATACATCAAACTATCCATGATAGATGCATAAGGAAACTTGGCCATCTCTACCTTTTGCTCATTTGACTATGGACAATCGGCCTAAATAACCTTCACATGAGAAGGTAGAGGATAGCCAATAGGCTTACCATCTTGCATATGAAATTGCTCAAGGAATTTTTGGAGATCTCATTAAGCAAGTCTCCATGTAGAAAATCCATCTTTACATCCATCTAATAAAGGTATAGATCTAGCTAAGCAACCAATATTAGCATCAAGCATAGGGTCATCATTTTGACAACAGGAGAAAAGTCAATACCATGTTTCTACTTGAAACCCTTAGCTACCAATTTGGCCCAAGGTGTTCACAATTGATGTTGTATGGTATCATGTGAGTCTAAGGGAGGGGGGTTTTTGGAAGGGGACAGTTAAGAGTATACATTAGAGGTAGACCCCTCTTAACTTCCTATATTGAACTTAACTTTAAGAAGGGGATAGAGGGAAAAAAGAAGGGGGGGATGCATTTGATCACCTCTCTCCATAGATTGGTTTCTCCATGGCATACAAGAGACCTTTAAAAGTAAGGTTAAGACCCCAAACCCTCACATAGTAGGGTTATTGAATTAATCATAGTGTGGGAGGGGGGAAGTTGGCACTCTCCCATGGTTTTGGTAGAGAGATTAAACTCCCCTTCTTCCAAAGAGAGCTTGGTGTAGTCACTTTAAGTATAAAGGGGTTTGATTCCCCTACTCTCTCTCCTCATGTGGTAAGGGGGCACAGGCACTCACAAACATTACGACACATACTTCGATGGTATCCAAGTGCCACTACATAAATCACTTTGTGATATGACCATTTTGATACTTTTAATTGCTTAGGATAATTCCAAATTTAAAAAAGAAAGTTAGTATATGTTCTATGAAGACTTACATTTAAGAATTAAGGGGATACATAAAAAGTCATACATGTAAATATCTTATAAGCTTAAATAAGGGGATATATTAATCTTACAAGCTTTATAAATAGGGGTTTTTTTAGAATTCCTTGCACGCAGGTTATATGTCTTCTTTACTATGTGCTCAAATCATCCCAATAGCATTTCACTTCAATGACATATCATCCACTAATGTACTAGCATCAAATGGGCATTAGTAGAACAATATGGGAGCCATAATCATTGAGTAGGTACTATTTTAAATTTGTTACGATAGGTCTACTATTCATACACAAAAATAAATGAGATTGGAAGCTCCAAAGGATGTCCAAGATGCACAATGCTAATGTTGGAGAGCTAGGGGAAGAAGGCTAAGGTGACCTAAATCTCACAAGAGCTAGAGGAGATGTCAAATAGGGTCAAGAGGTAGACAGAAGTAGAAAAAACAATTCACACTATTGCTACTAGGTTTTCCAATTGCAATGAAGCTCCAAAGGCACTCTACAATGCTCAAACAATTTTAAGGAAGACCCTAACTTAGGTGCAAGAAGCCTAAAAGAAGAGGAGCATCAATGGTTACCTCTCCAAGTTGAAGCCATGGTTGCCATGAAACCTGTGAACTATAGGTATTTGAATGGAAACTAAAGTAATGTCGAGTTGCAAACTTGAGTTCTCTGAGAACATGGATCTAATACCAGTTGAAGGGAGTGAGCCTAGAGTAGAAGCATGCGGGCACAGCAGAAGCAAGGGCTATGATGGAAGGAGCAAGAGCAAGAGAGAGATATATACACAAGATATGGGAACTCCAATAGTCACAATGTGTGACCAGCCTCCCTTTATTTAAATGTCACTAAAAGAATAAAGAATGAAGTGACAATGATGGGCACCCACCATGTGCAATGTACAAGTATATGAATACTATCAATGTAGTAATACACTGGCAGCTAAGCACAAACATCTTTACCCCCAACATCCCGACCATCACAATGATGGGTTCTTGCAAAGGCTTCATAGAACTATATAGACCTTTCTTGTTGGTCATGTGAAAAGAGGCTCCATTATCCATTATCTATAAGTCAATGGTAAATTTTTCTTATGTCAAGGAACACACTTCCTCACTGGTTGCCATGAATAGCTCCAACTCTACTTCATAGCCATATTGGCTATCTCCTTTCCTTTAGTCTTCATGATGCCATTATTTTCATTGCCTTCTTGACACGACAGTCTGCAATTACATGCCCTTTCTTCTTGCAATAGAAGCATTCTCCTTGAAACTTTTTCTTATCTTCCTTCTTCTTTTTGTTACCATTGGTAGAGGAACCACCTTTGCCTTTCACATTGGTGGAGAATGCAACGTCTTCACTGCTGCTACCTTCTCGAGCTCTAAGTTGTAACTCCTTCTCCATTAGCAATGCACCTAATCCCTCAAACATCAAAGCTTAGGGTCTCACCTGAATGTCTAGGGTAGTTACAAATCCATCAAAATTTGGTCGATAAATCTAAAGACACCTCCAATCTAGCTTCTTAGTAGTCTTTTATATCCCAACGGTAGCCATGTAGTCGTGCAAATTCTTGATCCAAGTTTTGAATCCTTATTTGCTTTCGCATAACTCGTAACTAAGGCACACAACACACGTGCATTCCTTTATTTCCAAGCTTGTAGATGATCTGCATTTGGAACAATCATAACACTCGAATTTGATAGTTCAGAGGGAGGGGGGTGGGTTGTGGTTATTCTTGGTTAGTCCCTAGCACCATCTCCAAAAGCTCATAAGAATCAAGGATAGTTGTGATTTTAAACTTCAATAAAGTGTATTTTGTACAATCTAACTTGCCTTCATTAAAGGTTAGTGGATAAATTCTTAGTGTTTGAATTGCCGGTAGAGTAGCAGCACTACTTGATGTGCTAGCAATGCTACTTAATGCAACAAATGATATTTCTCCTCTTCGCTCTTGAAGCCCTTGCCTCTCGCATACTCTTTACTCCTTAGAGCCCCCTAGGCTCTGGTACCATGTAGAAATTATATGGCACAGGGGACAGAATCTGAGTGAGATCTAAGTGAGGAGTAGAGAACATGTACCAAATACAAAGATTGCTTATCAATTGAACAGATACAAAGATGGCTCTATCCACCCATGCCCTTCCACTATGAAGCTTAGATGGAGATCCATACATATGATAGATGAAGAGCTTAAGGGTAGCTAGAAGAACTCTGATTAGGTGAAAAGCATTCCTTCAACTAAACATGAAATAAATATTCTGGTGACTTAAAATGATATTGTCTATAGCCTCAATGGCATCCTCTAAGTCTATCACTAAAGTGTCTTCCTTGCTCCATCAACCTCCTTTTCTTCAAAATGTCTCTTAGAGGCCATTGTTTGATACAGCATCCGCACAATTGTGGAAGAGGGAGAAAAAGGTATGTAATTATAAATCAGAGGGAAAAACCTTGATAGATTTTTGCAAAGCTTTTATGTGATCATGGAGAAGAGAGAAAAAGCTTGATGGATTTTGATAGAGCTTCCACACATATCACTAGAAGGATATGAGGGTATAGCGACGGCGTTTTGCGATGAGAAATAGCGGCGTCGCTATTTGCATCGCTATTAGCGTCGCAAACAGCGACGGTACTCAGACAAAAAAAATGCGGGCCAAAACCCGAGCACGTTATTTTGCGTGCATTCACGAAAGAGAGAGAGAAAGTGAGACGGAAAGTGAACATCTTGCATTTGAGAGGGAGAGAAAGAGAGAAAGAGGGAGAAAGAAGGCTCTCACTGCCACCGCTGCCATTCGTGAAGAAGAGGAGGAGATGTACGGAGGGAGAAGAGAAGCCGCCAAATCCTTTTTCGAGCCTTTACGGTGAGTGCATTGTCCATTCTTGCTATGCTTTTGTGTTTTCTCTCTCTCTCTTATTTGTTTTTTTGAGAGAGGGAGAGGAAATGAGCGAGGGAGAGGAAGAGGGAGGGGGAGAGGGAGAGGGAAAGGGAGGGAGAGGGAGAGGGAGGGAGAGAGAAAGAGAGAGCGAGGGAGAGGGGGAGGGGGAGGGAGAGGAAATGAGAGAGGGAGAGGGAGGGAGAGGGAGAGGGAGAGAGGGAAACATTAAACATAATAGGGAAAGAGAGAAAGAGAGGGAGAGGGAGAGGGAGAGGAAGAGAGAAAAAACATTAAACATAATAGGGAAAGGGAGAAAGAGAAAGAGAGGGAGAAGGAGAGGGAGGGATAGGAAGGAGGGAGAGGAAAGAGAGGGAAACATTCAACATAATAGAGAAAGAGAGAGGGAGAGGAATAGAGAAAAAACATTAAACATAATAGGGAAAGAGAGAAAGGGAAGGAGAGGAAATGAGAGAGGGAGAGGAAGGAAAAAACATTAAACATAATAGGGAAAGAGAGAAAGAGAGGGAGAGGGATAGGGAGGGAGAGGAAGAGAGAAAAGGAAATGAGAGAGGGAGAGGAGAGAGAAAAACATTAAACATAATACGGAAAGAGAGAAAGGGAGGGAGAGGGTGAGGGAGAAAGAAGAAATGAGGAAGGGAGAGGAAATGAGAGAGTGAGAGTAGAGAGAAAAAGAAATGAGAGAGGGAGAGGAGAGAGAAAAAAGAGAGAAAAAACATTAAACATAATAGGGAAAGAGAGAAAGAGAGGGAGAGGAAATGAGAGAGGAAGAGAAAGAGAGAAAAGGAAATGAGAGAGGGAGAGGAGAGAGAAAAAACATTAAACATAATAGGGAAAGAGAGAAAGAGAGGGAGAGGTTGAGGGAGAGAGAAGAAATGAGAGAGGGAGAGAAAGAGAGCAAAAGGAAATGAGAGAGGGAGAGGAGAGAGAAAAAAATGAGAAAAGGAGAGGAGAGAGAAAAATAGAGAAAAAACATTAAACCTAATAGGGAAAGAGAGAAAGAGAGGGAGAGTGTGAGGGAGGAGAGGAAATGAGAGAGGGAGAGGAAAAGAGAAAAGGAAATGAGAGAGGGAGAGGAGAGAGAAAAAACATTAAACGTAATAGGAAAAGAGAGAAAGAGAGGGAGAGAATGAGGGAGGGGGAGGGGGAGGAGAGAGAAAAAGAGAGAAAAAACATTAACCTGATAGGGAAAGAGAAAGAGAGGGTGAGGGTGAGGGAGGGAGAGGAAATGAGAGAGGGAGAGAAAGAGAGAAAAGGAAATGAGAGAGGGAGAGGAGAGATAAACAAATGAGAGAGAGAGGAGTCTTCTAGACCTACCTACAATCTTGGAGCTTGAGATGGAGGCAATGATCGATGCATTGATTCCCATGGATATCAAGACTTCTGATCCACTTAGAGAGGAAGCATCTATACCATTATATGATGGGTGCCGAGTATCTCGCCTGAAGACACTACTTGCACTACTAAGTATGCAAGCAAAATACGGGTGGAGCGATGCGAGTGTGACTAAGTTATTCAGGTACCTTGTACGTACGCTTCGTTGATTTCTTTTCCACACTATCATTAAAAACATTTGTGCTTTTTCAAGGTGTTTTATGATTTTTTTCAGGTTACTGAAATATCATATATTACCATTTGAAAATACCATGCCTGAGTCTCGTGATGATGCACGACATGTTTTACGACAGCTTGACATGGACTACAACAGCATCCATGCATGCATCAACGATTGCATACTATTTAGAGGAGAATAAGAGACTATGGAGACATGTCCAAAGTGTGGTGCTCACAAGTATCGACAGGACTTGCAAGGGCAAACCATCCCTCAAAAAGTTATTAGACACTTTCCGCTTATCCCCCACATAAACCACATGTTTCGTACGTCCGGTTGAAGGGGATGCAATGGCAATGGACAAGGAGAAGAGGAAGATGCGGGAGAAAAGAGCACACATAATGTAGGTGCTCTCCAATTGAACTAACAGTCTTATTGCACTATCATATTATATATAAATAAAGAATGGGCGGTCACAGTATACACGGGTAGGCCCAGAGGCCTTTTACCCCATCAACCTCCCACTAAAAGGCCAATGTGGCTAGGAAGTGAAAACAAAGAAAAGAAAAAAAAAGACAAGGTGAGAAATCATAACATCTCACCCAATGCCTAATCAAAAAGCGAGCCATGCAAGAAGTGTCGTGACCCTCTGCAGAAGAAGAGTCAAGCATCCCCGAGTCCATGACATCCAAGAGATAAGTGATCCCGCAGCTCCATACAACGGAGCAATCCAAGAATGCTTCTCATGAAGCAAGCACAACTCATCAATGCACGGCTGTAAAGCATCAGAGTCGTGCATAGCATCAGTGTGGCACATATAAGACAATGGAGAGCAGTCAAACTCTCCAGAGTCATTCATTGAAAGAGGGCCAACATCCCGGACACTCGTCCAATGGGGTCTCAAGACTACATGTGGCCTCAGCGAAGCTGAAGACTGACATATGGCTGGCTGTCTAGCCTGCAAAACTACAAGAAAACGGCTCTCATGAGCTTGCAAGGGGTCTAGCAAGTGACCACCAACATCCTGACCCTGACTGCTATGCATAGCTACATCATCTGGGCCAATAAGTGCCTCATTTCAGCATAAACAACTTGCTATAATGGCACTGTAGCTGCTATAAAATCAACCATAAAGCGTACTGAATGCTCATCAAGAGGGCTAAGAGGTGTCTGCATCTCATAGAAGACAGCATGACGGCAGAGTATGACCTGTTGGGCATCCAAATCCCACAATCTGTAGGCCTTAAAGTCACCATCTCCATAACCAAGGAGCATACATCTACATGACATAAGCTCATGTGGCATACGTATAGATGCTTGGCACCCAAAAATCCTCAAGTAATCATAGGAGGGTTGCATGCCACTTCATGCCTCATGGGGTGTAATACCATCCAAGGTCAAGCACAGCGTCCTGTTAACCAAATAGACCGTTGTCATAAGGGCCTCAGCCCAAAAGCCATAAGACAACCCAACTGTGGTAAGCATAGAACCTTTACCTGTAAGGTCAGACACATGCCTTGAGAAATCCCATAATACCGTGGGCACAAGAAATCAATGCCATATTGCTGACAAGAGGTCCAAAAGCTGGGAGAGAGAGCATGACTCTCATAATCCATCTGCAAGCACCTAGGCTTGCTACCAGCAGAATCCATAAACCTGTCAAGCATAACTGCAGCATCCTCAATCTGCACCAAGGGAAAAGCCCAAACATGATGGATAGCATGATCAACAAAGGTCACAAAGTTTGAAGCTCCACCAAGTGACTAGGAAGGCATAGGTCCATATACTGCACAATCGACAAGATCTAGAGGAGCATGCCTCATACGATCGCCATAAGCCAAGGGGGCTCTGCAAGGACCAAGAGTACAATCATGGCAAGCGTCAAGATCTATAGTGACATAGGAGGCAGCAATGAGTCTGAACGAGACAAGATCTCCATCTCTTTATGGTGCATATGGCCTAGGCAATAATGCCATAACAATGCATGTGGTATCCGGATAACTGCAACCATAGAATCTCTCACATGAGAGACATGCACTGGGTAATGAGAACCAACTCGAGAACCTCTTGCCAAAACCAAGAAACCATGATAGATCTTCCATGACCTATCCTGAAGAGAAATAGAGTAACCTGCATCATGCAACTGACTGACAAAAATCAGGCTCTTATTGAGCATGGGAACATGTAAAACATCGTTGAGCATAAGAGAAGTCCCATTAGGCAAAGCTAGGTGTATGTTCCTTGTACCAACAATAGCATAAGTCTGCTCAAGGCCCAGATCAATACATCCATCAACCTCCCTGTAAGAAGAGAACCATGCTCTATGAGGAGTAACATGACGAGATGCCAAACAATCCAAAAGCCAAGCATAGGCATAGGCATAGGCTTGATCACTAAGCAAGTAAGATGTAGGGAAACTAGATGACAGGAGTACATGCTCAACTACAACATCATGGGTAACATGTACCTCACTACTAGTAGCAGTGGTATCACCTACTGCATCTGTTGTATTTCTAACTCTCTGCTCATATCGAGTCCGTCTCTATCTCTACTGCTCTCTAATCCATCTTAAACATTTCTTTTTAACATGCCCAAGCTTCCCACAATGGAAGCATACATCTGCAGGAGAAGAAGAAGATGAAGCAAATGAAGCCTCATCAGTAGGACTATCCGAAGCATCTGAAGAGCTCAAGGAGTGTAGGGCTGCCCCAACAAAGGAAACCTACTCATCAAGACAACCGTCTGCAAGTGCATCAGTGGTAGAAGCATGCTGCTTCTTGCAAGGATTCATCCATTCGTAATGGAAAAGGGAACATAGATGTATCAAGCAAAGATGCAGAAGCTCCCACATGAACAAGCCTCGTAGGTAACTGCATGACATAGCCAACCACAACAGTGTAAAAGCCAAGACATCTGTCATAAGAGCATATCAATTTCAGCCAAGAAATCAACCCATAACCATATGTGCAAGCATGACTCTGTAGTAGATCAAACCACATAGTAGTATCCAAGTCAATGCAAGACCGATAAGTGGCATAAGATCCTGCAATGGTCAAGCTCCAAGAGAAGCCCAAGTACATGTACAATAACATCCATATAAGCGGATCTGTAAGGTATATGATAACAGATCATGTGCATAGACAGGCAAGCATACATAGCATCTGCTCCCTGATCTACATGGGCAAAAGCAACCCAACTGGCATAGAGGATAGGCAACAGAGAAGCGTAAAAGCCATAATGACTGCAAAGCCCAAGCACTATCAATAAGTCCACTAGTCAACCAAAGAACCCACAAAAAATCCAAACATCAGGATCCATACATCGAAGCACCAAGGCCAGATAGCATCGAAACTGCATATGGAATAAGCCAACCAAATGTCAAACTGCTCAATGGAATACTCGATGAAAGTCAAGATGAAGCCAAAACATCTGCCATCCTGTAGCCAGACCCAAAAGCATCCACTACAGACATCATTCCCTAACGGGTCGTACAAGCATCACTCAAGTGATGGGTACTAGTGAACTCAAGTGACTGTCATGTGCAAATAAAAAATGATAGTGAAATCATAAATCGAGCTCTAAATCACAGCTCAAAGTGATTCTGGAGCATCAAACATCAATGTGGCATCATCCAAATACATGAATACATCATCCCAAGTAGCCGGGAGCACCCATAGACCAATAGGCATAGCCGAGTATAGCATTAAATAGCTTCAGCCCTGCTCATAACAGCAGCAAAATGATTGCTAAACAGAGGTAATCCAGGGCCAAACTCAGCACCAAAACCAAGTCATAACATGGGCACAACATTTCCAAGCATGGGGGGTACCAACCGGGCATACATAGGCATCCAATGACCATCAAACCATAAGCATTTGTGCTTCAATCTTATTCATAACAGCAGCATATAACCTATGAAAACTGAGCAAAATAGTGCTCAATTAAAGCTCAAACCCAAATCAAACCATAGGCACATCATCTCTGAGTATCTAGGCACCAAACAGGACCATTCAAGCATCAAATGCCAATGCCACTAAGCCCAAGCAACAAATGCCAATGTTACACTGCTATGTAATGTCTGTGAGCTACTGTAAACAGTCTTGGGACTATGCAAATCAGACCCAAAACATCACCCAAGTCAAATGCAAGTGTCAATGCTCAATGCCAAGTGCTCGAGGGCTCCGAATGAGCCAAAATCAAGTGCCAAAGAAGGGGGAGAGCTGCTGTTGTGACTATCAATGCTGAAGACGAGGGGTGCGTGATCGCATCAACTGTAAATGTTGGTCCTAGGGCTGCAAAAAATGGTGGCCAAGCTTCGGAGGGGTCCGATTAAAGCCAAGGAAGGCCTCAAACAAGCCAAAGGTAGGGGGGAGCAACCGAGCTTCAAGTTGAAGCTCCAATGGCGGCCACACTTCAAGAAACCTTGTTGTACATATGAATGTCTGAGAATACCTATGAAGGAAGATATCGCAGCTCGCGTGCACGGCTGGGAAGCGCTCCAGAGATCCCATTCTGATACCAATTGAAGGGGATGAAAGGGCAGTGGAGAAGGAGAAGAGGAAGATGCGGGAGAGAAGAGCACACACAATGTAGGTGCTGTCCAACTAAACTGACAGCCTTATTGCACTATCATATTATATATGAATAAAGAATGGGTAGTCACAGTATACATGGGTAGGCCTAGAGGCCTTTTACCCCAACATCGGCATAGCGAGCTTGACAATGTGGCATGTGCAGAATAGGTCCACAGATGGAGTTCAACGAATATCAACGGATTCATGCGCATGGAGCTGCATTGACTCTACCTTCCCAGGCTTTGCCTGAGAGCCAAGGAACCTTCGGCTTTGTCTTGTAATGGATGGCATGAACCCATTTGGTCTGCACTCAACTTCTTACAGTGTGTGGCCTATAGTCCTTGTCAACTACAATATCCCTCCATGGCTTTCTATGAATAAAGGACATCTCATCCTTAGCTTACTCGTCCTCAGCTACTACAAAGTCAAAAATATAAACATGCATCTTTGTCCATTAGTCGATGAGCTTAAGATTTTGTGGAAGGAGGGGGTCACTGTGCAAGATATGAGCAAGTGCGATGGTCGACGGTCCGTCGATATTCGAGCCATTCTCATGTGGACGATGCATGACTTTTCGAAATTCGGAGAGTGCTCAGGTAAATAGGCTTTCGTTCTTGTTGGTAATATTTATCATAGCTCGTTCAAGTTTGTATTCACTGGATAGAGGTGTTTGAACAGGTCTAGTTACCTCAGGTTATCCTGCATGTCCATTGTGCGGGCCACAGTTAGACTCTCGAAGGTCATGAACCAGGAAGAAGATGGTATATCAAGGACACACCACTTTCTTGCTAGAGGGTCATGAACTTAGGGAAGGTTTTCTTGGATGACCTCCAACACATATGAATGCCGCAAGCTGGTACAAGCTAAAAATGGTCCATGCGGAGTCACATCCAAATGAAATGCGACAGTTCTTAGTTTTCTACGAGTTGCCATATTGGACCCACTTACATATCAACCACTTGGTGGATCCCATGCATATTTTCAAGAACGTGAGCAGCTTGCTATGGGACCACATCACAGGAAAGAGAGACACTATAGGGGCACAAATGGATTTGGAGGTAGGTAAGATGGAGGCGCTTTGGCCGCAGTTGAGTGCTGATGGTTGCGTGCAGCTACCTCATGCTCCTTGGGTTTTGTCCACTAAAGAAGAACGCATTGTGAAGCAAATAGTCAAGTCTATCTGCACTCCGACGGGTATGATGCGTTCTCTCAAGTCTGCATTTTCTAAAGACGACCAATTATCAAGGCTAAAATCCCATGACTGGCATAAGATATGTCAAGTTTGTACTACGAATGGATTGTAATTGGCATGCGCATTTTTCTATTTGGCGTGTAGCCATTGTTCATAATGCTTTCTCATTTGTGGCAATTTGTACTTCTGATCACGATCGCAGGATGCCTTACTCCAGAAATACGTGGGGCCATTTACAGGTTGTCGACTTTAGTGCAATGAATCTCACAAAAGGAGATTAAGATGTCCTCTATTGAATCCGTAAGGCGGGGAGCAATGGAAATGGTCTGTGTCTTTGAGAAATGCATGCCTACCAACATGCTCACGATACAAATCGACCTTCTTGTGCATCTTGTAGATGAAGTGGACACCTGTCCATATGCAATGGATATTCTTCTTGGAGCGCTTCATGAAAACCCTGAAAGGCTTTGTGCGACAACAAGCTCGGCTAGAAGGTAGCATGGCTAAAGGTTGGTCGGTGTCTGAGGCACTAGTGCATATTTCACAATGACTACCAACGGTGGATCCAGACAACAAAATGCTATGGTCAATGAAGAAACTGGAGATGTGGTGGTTGGAAATGGGGTAGAAAAAAGAATGGATGCTGCAATGGAGGAGAAGGTGAATCGCTTTTGTATGTTGCACCATGCCTCTATGGAGACGTGGCTCGCCAGGTATCAACAAGCTAGGCAAGATCGAGAGGAAGTGCGATCTGAATTTCGACGTAGTATGCGCTATCGACCAATTCAATATCCCGAGGGCATGGAGGAGATGTCGCAGTTCATGTCAATGTGACGATTGCATGGAGCTTTGACCGCAACGTCTCATGAAGGGGCAGAGGTCTCAATCGAGGAGTGGGAATTCTCGAGGGGATGTAGTTCAAAGGTGATGACGTGTTTAGGATTTGTCGTATGTATATTTTATATGCGACAACTAATTTGAGTGTTTCAATGTACAGTACAAAATATATAGTGCAGTGTAGTCATACGGATGGCATTTTCCTGTGAAGCGTATTGACAAAATGCACTCCACAACGAACTATGGTATCATGGCAAGGTTCGAGCAAGAGAGCCGACGACGAGCAACGGATCCAAATACGGTTATAGATGAGATTGAGTACTTTGGAAACTTACAAAGTATTGTTACAGTGGATTATCGTAGCTTCTCCATGATATTATTCGATGTGTAGTGGTTCAAAGTGGTACTTGAAGGAGTTGGAGCAACAGTTCAATGAGGTTCATCTGGACCAAAAAAAAATGGACGGATTTGCACGACACTTTTGTGTTGCCAACCCATTGTGAATAGGTGCATGAACTCATTTGTTTGTTAATTGTATTATGACATGGTACATGTCACAATAGTTTAATCTCTCTTGTACGTGTTTGTGAACATGTAATCTTCTATCCAAACCCCCAACAACCTCGATGGTGGTATGTTAAACCTTCAACTCCTCGAAGTGCGAGAGTATATGATCAAAGTGATGTTTCGAGCATAGATGAGGACAATATGCAAATAGAGGGGTCGATATTGCAAGGGGTGGAGGCCACAGAAATCTTGGAGCATGTAGAGGAGCCAGCATCGGGTAACAATGATGGAAATATAGGAGTCCAAGAATTCTTTGAGAATGAGGTGGTCTCATCCTTTTGTGGTGACATGTCTATTGACCTTCTAGCGTATGCGGAGTTGTGTCACGAGATTGACTTGGAACCATAGGATACTTCATACTTGGAGCATCCGAGGAGCATCCACTTACTCAATTCGTTAACTAATCGCTTATAAGGGTACATAAGATATGCATTTTAAGTGTAATTATTTTTTGAGGATTTATATTACCGTGCTTTGTATGATTTAAATTGATTATGCTAACATCATTTTTTGTCTGTGCAGGTGACCTTTTTGGATACTTAGATCATCAGGATGATGTTGGGGGTAAAGGCACCTCTGCCTAGTTACCCATGTATTACTACACTGACAATCACCGCCACTGCACACTGCAGATGCCAGGCACCCGTCACCGTCACTTTATTCTTTATTCTTTTAATGACATTTTGAATAAAGGAAGGCCCGATCACACATTGTGACTGTTGGAGTTTCCATTTCTAGTCTCTCCCTTTCTTGCTCTTGCTCTCCTGCCATAGCTCTCGAGTCCAACCTTCGATCCATCACTCCCTTTCAACTGGTATCAGAGCTTTGATTTCCGAATCTTGAGCTTGGTTCGTGGCATTCTCAACATCCCATCGACTCCCTACTTGCATTGGGTCTCCTTCCCGGTAGCCATATCCGACTCCTTCGAGCTCCCGTCACTCCCCGGCTTCTCGAGCACCTACCCGGCATTGTTGGGTACCTTCAAGGCATTACATCAGAGGTATTTTATCATTTTGTTCAGGGTTTACTTCAGTTCTCAAGTCTCACAGGCTGTAAACAAGTTGTGGGCAGCCATAGCTCACACCACTTGGAGCTTCCTTCACCTCAATCTTGCTTCCAGCCTATCAAGGCTTGCTGAGGCTTGGTGTAGGCCTTCTTTGGCCCTCATTTGTGCCCCCTTTGGGCCTCATTGTTGACACGTGGGGCAACAGACCCCCTAGTGAGCTCACTTTTTTTTGCGCCTGTTTCAAAATTTGGCCCAAAAATCACTCTTTTTGTCATATCTCAGGCATTCGGAACCCGATTCAGGCAAGATAAGAGTCTAAATTGGGAATTTGATACGCTCCGAACGCGATGGTGATGTTGGATTTTCCAAATTCTGATGACAAAATCTTCTACAACAAATTTCAGGTATGAAACATCATGTATTTGTATGCCTATGCTTGTTTGGGCATGACTACATAACCGGTTTGATGCCTATTGCATCCCGATTGATTGGGGTATTGAAGCTATATGTAATGCTATGATTTTGGCCTGATTTTGGGACTGGAAATACACAGTTTATAATTGTAAATGCATACTGAATACTCTTGGGCTAAAGCTATCTTTCATGCTTTGACATATGCCTATTGGTTCCGAATGTATGTCTTGGGTTATGCTATGATGTATTGATCATCGAGGGACGACTTTGAGCTTGTCATTGAATCCGAATGATTTTGGAATCTTGAGCTTATTTCAATCTGCACTTATTGACATTGGTCTATGCTTGATAGTGGTCAGTGCTTTGACAGTTATATGCTCTTTGGGTACATACTTACCCGTTGCCTACGACTTGATGCTCATGTTATGGTTAATTACCCTATACATACGTTGAGCTTGAGTGCTCATTGAAGCTCCACCTTGATTATCTGGAGTAGTCTTGGATGTTACTTGGCTTGTCAGAGTTTGGATTGGGATGTATTTGATGTCTTACATGCTTACGGATGCTACATACGGATGCTCTACTGCCTACATGTTTGGGATGTACGATTGATGTATTGTCTTAGACTTATGTCATTGGCACTATGTCCTGCCTTGGCTTGAGCTCTTGAGCTCGTACATATGACTTTTGTGCCAGTGGGAGCATTCTTGAATGCTTATCAAACATTGAGCAGGTGGTACTTTTATGCATTGAGCAGTTACAGACACTTGAGACTTTGGGACTTATTACCTTTTGGGATGATACATCATATGTCTTGTTTCACTGTATGCTTATGAGCTAAGTCTTAGTTTTGGATCCGTATCTTTGTGAACTGACACTTACTTGTATCAAGTTTTGGTAGTGGCAGGAACACTTTTTCTCGTTGATTGGGGGGTGTGCCTACTCACTGGCAGATGTTTGTATGACATACTTGGGTGTTGGATTCATGCTTATCGGCTGTCATATGCTTATACTATGCCTGCATGATGCCGACTTTGGTCTTGGCAATATCTAATTGCCGTGGGATCTGATTTTAACACTGTTAGCTCTCTTTTACTGAAATCTGAAACTTATTACAGCAAGCATATATGTATGGACTGACATGGATTTTTCATGCTGAAACACTCTGAAATGATGTACTTTCACTAGTACTTGGTAGGCAGCAGCTTTGGTTTCACTTTCTTGGCCATTTTTCCTCGATTTTTGTGATTTTTTGATCATTTTCTGCAGTAAATAGCAAGCAATTTTGAACTATCTACAATCTTCCACCCTGCATTATGGCGAGTTCGTCCACTGATCATGCTATTTTCAACATCACTAAGCTTGATGGTATGAATTACTCTTATTGGAAGAGCCAGATTTGGCAGGTGTTGGTGCAAAAATCGTAAATCAAACCTTTGAGGTTAAGCGGGCATCTGCCTGCAACTATGCCCAATGAGAAATGGCTTGAGCTTGATGAGTTATGCAAGTCTACCATTATATTGTCTCTCACAGAACAGGTTCACTATAATGTATTTGAGGAAGGATAGAGTGCATAGCAGTTGTGGGATAAAATCAAGAATCTCTATGACAAGAAAAGTCCAGTGAGTCAAATGTATTGGCTGAAGCAGCTTATGGATCTACGCATGAAGGAGAATGTGACTATGTCTGCTCACTTGAGCTAGTTCCATGCTATACTCAAGAACTTGACTTCGTAGGACATCACATTTACAGAGGATGTCGCTCCTTTATTCTTGCTTGGTACTCTTAATGAGTCATGGGATGTATTCTGCACTGCATTATGTGGCTCTACTGCTACCTTGAAATTATCTGATGTTGAGAGTGCTCTTCTGCAAGAAGAGGTTAACCATAAGAATTTGGATGCCTCTCATGTGTTGCATGCTATGACAGTTAGAGGCAGGAATGATGGATATGGAAAGTATGGTAGTGGCACTGGCCATGGATGAGATTCTCAAAAATCTCAGTCCAAGTCTCGTGGGAAGTCACGTAACAAATCCCATGGCAAGAGTGCAGATATTACTTGTCACCATTGTGGGAAAAAATGCCATATTAGGCCACAATGCCATGAATTGCTCAATGAAAGGAGCAAAGATAAGGGAAAAGACAAAGTGCAAGATAAGTCTTCTGATCGCAGCATAGTACCTGCAAAGTCCAGTGTTAAAATTAAAGAGATCAATGTTATGCAGCCTGAGAATATTGATGATGATGATTATATCCTAGCAGCTTCTTCTAGTGCTTCGTAGATGATAGAGATACACTCTATGTATGCACAGTGTTGGCTCTTGGACTCAGGTGCGTCCTTTCATGTGACACCTTGCCGAGAGTGGTTTCATTCATACCGTACTATTTCGGATTCTATGCGCTTGGGTGATGACAGCTCTCTTGATATTGTGGGCATTGGTGATGTTAGGCTGCAATTTCCTTCTGGCAGCAGTTTTGTTACGTAGGATGTATGTCATGTGCCTGCTTTGACATGCAATCTCATGTCAGCTGGACAGCTTGATGACACAGGATATCATGTATGTTTTGGAGACTCTACATGGAAGATCACTCGTGGTAGACTTATGATTGTGAGAGGTGCCAAGGTTGGCAATCTCTACCCCTTGATTATATCAGCTTCTTCCCTTGATCATGTTTTGTATGTGGGTTCTATCCCACATGTATCTCTTTGGCATGCCCGTTTGGGCCATATATCTTTGAAGGGAATGAAAATGCTTTCTGGTTTGCAGTACTTACCGCCCCTTGATTATGCTTATTTTGATTCATGTGAGCATTGTCTTTATGGCAGCCAGACTATGTCTACGCATAAGAAGTCTGGTAGGCCACGCATGAGTGAGCCCTTGGCAATGGTACATTCGGATGTTTGTGGGCCCATGCCTTGTCAATCTTCTATGGGTGGTGCAAAGTATTTTGTTATGTTCATAGATGATTTTTCATGAAAAGTTTGGGCTTATCCCATTAAGCTGAAATCCAATGTCTTGGCTATGTTTCAGAGATGGCTTGAATTGGTTGAGAACCGGTATGGGTATAGGCTAAAATGCCTAAGGACAGATAATGGGGGTGAGTATCTCTCACGTGCTTTTAAGTAGTTATGTGATGAGAGGGGTATTAAGCGTCAGTTGACCGCCCCTTATACACCCCCAAAATGGTTTGGCTGAGCGGATGAATAGAACCATCCAGGAGCATATATGCAGTATGCTTAGTCATGAAGGCCTACCACAGAGCTTTTGGGCTGAGGCAGTTAGTACAGCTGTGCATGTCATAAACAGATCACCCTCTAGTGGTTTGGATTTCCAGGTTGCAGAGGAGGTATGGACTGGAAAACCTCCCTCTTATGCACATCTCCGTGTCTTTGGATGTGAGGCATTTTGCCATGTGCCCAGGGACAAGAGAAGTAAGCTGGATCCCAAGAGTGTCAAATGCATTTTTCTTGGTTATGGGGATGCACGCGAGATGGATTACCGTCTCTGGAATCCGCAGGCGCGGAAAGTCATCCGCAGTCATGATGTAGTCTTCCATGAAGACAAAATGCATAGGCAGCCTGAGAGAGTTATTGAGATCCGCAGGGTCGTATTTCAGGAGGAGCCGAGAGCTCCCGCACAGCCAGTTGGACAGCCTATAGTTGCAGCAGATGCTCATGGTCAAGGTGTTGGACAGGCAGATGGGCAGGCAACAGAGCCTGTCGTGAGACGGTCTACTAGAGACAGATGTCCACCTGATAGATTTCATCCCTCGATGCATCATGTCTTGGTTACAAATGTAGGAGAGCCTTTCACCTATAATGAGGCTATGCGCAGGGGTGATAGTCACTCCTGGGAGAGGGCTATGCAGTCTGAGATAGACTCCCTGCATAAGAATGACACTTGGGATTTGGTTTCCTTGCCTACATGCAAGAAGGCTTTGTACAAGCTAAAAAGTACCCCTGGACATCCCAAGCCAGCATACAAGGCTAGATTGGTAGCAAAGGGTTTTAAGTAGGAGCATGGTGTGGACTTTGATGAGGTCTTTTCTCATGTGGTTAGGATGACCACCCTACGATTAGTCTTGGCTTTGGTTGCTCAGCTTGACTTGGATTTATACCAAATGGATATCAAGACGGCTTTCTTACATGGGGACTTTCATGATGAGATTTATATGGAGCAGCCTAAGGGCTTTGCAGAACCTGGCAGGCAGCACCTAGTGTACAAATTGAAGAAAAGTCTTTATGACTTGAAACAGGCACCTAGGGAGTGGTATCATAAGTTTGATGCCTTTATGCAGTCTCACAGGGCTACAACCGGAGTGCTATGGATCCGTGTCTTTACACGAAGAAAGCCCGTGATGGTTCTTTATCGATTTTGGTACTCTATGTGGATTATATGCTGATAGCAGGGAAATCTCATGATGAGCTAGATACTCTTAAGGCTCAGCTCAAGAAGAGCTTTGAGATGAAAGATCTGGGACAGGCTGCTCACATACTTGGTATGCGCATTAGACACAACAAGCATCAGGGACTACTCTACTTGTTACAGAGAGAGTACATTCATAAAGTCTTTGAGCGCTTCCGCGTGCAGGACGTAAAGCCTATTGGATGTCCATTGCCTTCTTATGTGAAGGTATCACAAGCTGATTGTCCGCAAATAGATGAGCAGAGGGCCGAGATGGCCAAGATTCTCTATGCATTTGTAGTGGGCAGTCTTATGTATGCCATGATAGCCACTCGTCCAGATATTGCCTTTGTAGTTGGCGTTGTGGCACGCTATATGGCTACACCTGGCAAGAAGCATTGGGATGTTGTGAAGGGTATCATGAGGTACCTGAAGAGCACTGCAGATATGTGCATATGCTATGGCAGCCAGGATATAGGAGTCGTGGGGTACACTGACTCTGATTATGCAAGACATGCAGATAGTAGGAAGTCCACTTCCGGCTATGTATTCACCTATGTTGGAGGTGTTGTTTCTTGGATGTCCAGGGTGCAAAAATACACGGCCCTTTCTACTACAGAGGCCGAGTATGTTGCAGCCACCACTGAGGCTTGCAAGGAGGCCATTTGGTTGGGTCGTTTAGTTTCTGACCTTGGTATTGATGCTATCCCTACATACATTCGAATTCTATGAGTGCTATTCAGTTAGCCAAGAATCCAGTCTTCCATGCAAAGATGAAACACATTGACGTGAGGTATCACTTCATACGTGGGGTCGTTGAGGACAAGTCTGTTGATCTTGTCAAGATCTCAACTGACCAAAATCCTGTAGATCTGCTCACGAAAAGCCTCTCTACAGAGCACTTTGCCTTCCTCAGGAGGTTGATGGGTGTGGGATGAGATGACGTCTTTCCTCACCCTATTGTACATGTGTACATGTTATACTATCTTTTTTCTTTTTCTTTTCACTCCTCACTAGGGCAGATTCACCTTTAAGTGGGAGGTTGTTGGGGGTAAAGGCGCCTCTGCCTAGCCACCCATGTATTACTACACTGATAGTCACCACCACTGCACACTGCAGGTGGTGAGCGCCCATCACCATCACTTTATTCTTTATTATTTTAGTGACAGTTTGAATAAAGGAAGGCCCAGTCACACATTGTGACTGTTGGAGTTCCCATTTCTAGTCTCTCCCTTTCTTGCTCTTGCTCTCCCGCCATAGCTCTCGATTCCAACCTTCAATCCGTCGCTCACTTTCAGATTAGTCGAGTGATGAGCGATGAGGAGTTGCAGGATATCTTCACGTGCATGTCTTCAGATCAGATTGCGAGATTCAAAGACATAGCGGACCAGGAGCTATCTCAGACATCGTTAGGCCGCTCTATTCGATCTACTTCGGCGCTATCAAATGCTTCAGCTTCGAACAAATGAGGTCGACACTCCAGACTTGGACTAGAGGGAGGGAGTGCTTCAGGTTCAGGGGGATGTTGTGCAGATACGGAGGCAGTGAGCCCACAGTAGGCACGGGATACAGGTGTTACTCCTCGCTCTCATGGTGGTTCCAGGGAACGTGGCTCAGGTGGTTGCTGTGGAGACACAGATGCTGTGTCTCCGTCTCGTCATTCTGCTGGAATTGCGTCACCGCCAGGATTTGTCACACCTATGGGGACGTCTACTCCAATTACTCTGGCTTTTGCTTAGTCGTCTCTAGGTGGCACCCCTATGGGTGCTATACCGATAGATACTACCCCGATCAGTACACCAGATGTACAGGGGTCTCTTCGATAAGCCCAAGAGTGTGGTCGCAGGTGGGAGAGGACCAATCTTAGGCATACCCCAGAGAGATATGCATATCTTGTCGATGATAGGTCAGGAGCCATCATCATCAATTATGAGAGGAGGAGGGTGATGGCTCGCATGAGAGAGTTGTGCGAACAAGTTTTTCGGCACAACGTCTTAGATCATTGGAAAAACATACTAGAGGGGAGCAAGGACTACATAGTAGCATCCTTGTAGAGGAGTTTCTGGTTCCACCACAGTAGATAGATTTTCTATGGGCTGGATGATGAACTGCATGCGTGCATATATGTCACATAGACGATTGAACGTATGCAAGGTACTCAAGAGTAGGGCTGCAAAGCCCGAGTGGCTAGACGTGGACGACTGGCATCGACTAAGGGAGGAGGCTATAGATTCTCCAGGATGTTGGAGTCAGCTGCGCAAGGTGGCGAGGGCACGACTAGAGGCCGGAGTGGTCCATCATCTTGGGAGTGGCGGCCACAGGATATATCTGGAGGACTTTGGAAGTTTTTCTTTTGTTTTGCTTGCTTATTTTTTTGCAATATCCTTTGTACTGACAATCATATTTCTAACCGTTAGTATTTTATTTTCTTTTCAACACTCCATTACAAATCACAATCCGACCGGCCTTGAGACTCGATATATAGAGAGGCATGGTCTCACTACATTGATTGACTGACTGTATAGACGCAGTGCCCCTGTAAGTCACTCATCTTTCTTGTCCATAGTTACCATGTTTAATTAGAATGCATTATTGTATGGTGCACTGATGTGTAGTTGTTTCTTTTTTTGCAGAGTCCATTCGATACTCCTTTGCAGCGGGATGAGTTTTCGGATGGCAAGGATATATATAGCTCGCCCTTGGATCCCTGGAGCTCACACACCTTTCTTTTTTTGTCACCTAATCTGTGTAGAAATTTTCTATATAGTAGTGATATCTTGCCATGATTGTACCAGTCGCTTTCATTATGTGATCATGTATTTATTTCATGTATCAGTGTTATGATTTAAGTACACTTTGTTTTTGTTTACACGAGCATTGTACACAGTGCAAAAACTATTTTGTATGGCCCAAATAAAGCACACTATGCTATACTGCCCTACCACAAATTTTTTTTTCCCTGTTACTATCGCTATTAGCGTCGCAAATTTACATGCATGTGTCGTTGGCGTCGTTATTAGCATCGCAAAGCGTCGTTATCATCGTCATTATCAACGTCGCTATTTGCATCAGTATTTGTGTCGCTGATAATGACACTAATATCGACTGTTCTATGGCGTCAACAATAACGACGCTTTTTGCGACGACGGGGGTAAATTTCTTTATTTACATTTTCATCGCTTTTAACATCGGTATAAGGCCTATATCTTGTAGTGCATGTGAAGAAGATGGAAATAGCTTGGCAGATCTCAATAGAGCTTTTACACATGTGTGGAGAAGAGGGGAGAACATTTGCAATTGTGGTGATAAGCTCTATGATTCTATCACTTCATTTTAGGTTTTTTAGGAATTTTAAAAAATCCAAAGTTTAACCTCCATGATTTTCCGTAAAGAATCCCTATCAATATCTTAGAAAGATCAATAAAAGCAAGGTCTTTAGTATCCCTAAATCTTATTATTCATGAAGCTCACTTATATACATTGAAAAACACAATATACTTGATTACTTTATCAATATTAAATTTGATATGGTGTCTAAGGTGCCAAGATGGTATATTACACTATGCAATATGTGGAATACTTCAATATCTTAGGATAGATTTTGTGTCATTTAGTATAACTTTGCCTAGCCTTTCTAAGTATAGCATCATTGGCCTTGGCTTTCATGTTATATTTACACTTCTTCTTTGTTTTGTAGTCCTTGATTTGAGCTTGTTTGCATGAGGTACACTAAATTGAATCATTGTACAAGAATATAGGAAAATAATTTCTCTCATTTGCAATTCAGAACTCCATCATATGGCTCCTTGGAAGACAAAATAGAATGGAAAAACAATATACATATCATTTGGAGATACACCTAATAGAGATTGGCATCCAATATATATGTATGTGTATATGGGTAGATATAGAGACAAGAATTTTAGTAGAGATAAAAGAGAGAGAGTTTCTCTCTCTCTCTCTCTCTCTCTCTCTCTCTCTCTCTCTCTCTCTCTCTCTCTCTCTCTCTCTCTCTCTCTCTCTCTCTCTCTCTCTCTCTCTCTCTCTCTCTCTCTCTCTCTCTCTCTCTCTCTCTCTCTCTCTCCAAAACTACTTGAGAGTGAGAAGAAAGAGGTTTGGGAGATATGACCTCCAACTCCTTTGCGTAACTGCCACAACACCGGCTATGAATTACATTACAATAGATCACATGGAGATTTTTCTAATAAGGTTCTTTGCCTTTTTGACAAAAAGGTTTCCTTTTATCTTTAGAAGAAAGCTATAACCCTACTCATGATCTCCAAGACATAAATATCAAGTCCACCAATTCATGTATACACCCCATATAAAAGCATGAAGTTTTTTTAATTTCAATATTGATATTGCACCCTCCTTTTTAATATCTTCTTTACAAATTATTTCTTCCTCTCAAAAAGTTGTTCTATTGTATTAATCACATCTTCACTTGTATTCTTTCTCTCACTTGCCTCTCTTCCTATTTATAGCACCCTCCTTTTAAAAAATACAATTTTCTATGATAAAGTCATATTCCCATTGTGATAGGTTAAAAAGTTAAAACTTATAGTACTAATATGCAACCATAAAGCTCCTATTCCAACCCCTTTTTACAAGGTTTTTATCAATTGTTCATAGAAGCTCTCTTTGTATTACTTCCTTCATATTTGGAACTCTTTTTCTTCAATTACATTTGTTCTGTTTAGGAATCAGACAAGCATTTTGTTGAATGAGGAATACTATAGATAGATATAAAGAGAATTCCCTTGAAGTGGCTAACCACAAGTTGTGTGTACTTTTGCTATGTTTGCCTTAACCTTGTTTGAATGTGCTTTTGCTTATTCTATTAGTTTGTTTGGCAACGTGGATAACAAATCTTACCTTGCACAATGAAGCTTGTAATAAACATTGATACAAAAAGTTATTATATTATCCTACCTTTGAAGTGTAACTTGTCCATCTATTGTACCATATGTTCAATTCCATCAAGAAAAAATCTTGTTGCCAGTGCCTTAGGAAGGGCTTAGGAAAAGAGCATTGATTGTACCCTTATGAGAGGACGGCATAACCAAAATTGTGTTTTGTAATTCTATGTACGCTTTAAACTTTTCCTCTTTTCAATCTTTTAGCTTTAGTCTATAATGTTTTTGCATTATCTTCTAATGCTCTTTTATCATAACATCACTGTAGTGTAATATCTTGTTGAAGTGGTGTGTTTAGGAGCTTAGAAATCACCTTGCCCATCCTTGATAACTAAGGATTGTCAAAGATGTGATGATGCTCTTGTGACGGCACTCTAGAGTTTGTTTTCAAATAGAAAAGCAACTTGTTGACTCATTACTAAAAGCCCTATGTGACTATCTACATTTGATATCATAGACAATTAGATTGAAGTGAAAGTCAAAATAGATATTGGAGCAAACTAATTTGAACTAGAGTGGGTCCAAGTCCTAGCATTATCTAGGTAAAAGATTTTTGAGAATTGATGAAAACTTGCAGCCTTAACATCTATAGCTCTCGTGCAAGGCTTTGAATGGCTTTTCAACACAAAACATAATTAGAATATACCTACTTTTACAATTTTTAACTTGGATAGACCTACCTTTACTCAAGTAAGTTTATCAATTTTGAAATTAGGTAAGGTTTTGTTTTTAAATAAAGACTAGGCATGTCTAAGTTATGAATATTGAGGACGAATTTCTTGAAATGCGCTTAGGTGTGGTGTAGGATTACCTGTAAAGTTGATGAGAATTCTACCTTAAACGATTGGAAAGTTAGACGGTTGCGGATACAACACCGAGAAGGGGGGGAAGAAACCAAGAAGAAATGGAGAGAGCCTGAAAGCTCTCCATTTATAAAGGTATACGCTAGCCTCAGTTCTAATATGCACTGCATGATAATTATCTATTCCACATCCGATCAGAGTATATAATTCTTCCCCCGCCTTTCCACGATGATGCCAATTAAGCCAGCTGCTGCTCTTGCATGCCTGGCAACGTGCCTTCTTCTCGTTGTAAGTGCAGCGGCTGCCATGGCTGTCTAGTACAATTATTCCTTGAATGAAGGGCCTATATTTTATGTAGCTGTGTATGTGGTTGCAGTCGATTTATTGTATCACAGGCTAGTATTAAAGCTTGTAATAACCTCATTTTGGAAGCCTGACCTTAAAATCTTGCGTCTACGTAATGTGCAGGCTCAAGGCGTGGACGGTGATGCAGCAGCAGCAGCAGCAGCAGCATCATCATCATACATGGACTGGCGAGCTTACTGGGATATGAAGCTGCCGCACGTGGGCGCCCCACCTGCGATAGAGGAGCTGGCACCCCGGCTGACAAGCCGGGAGGAGATGGAGGCGTCTCTGGTGTGCGTGGCAGGAGCCTCTTCCTACAGCCTGTGCCTGTGCGCGCCCTTCGACGTCACGGTCTGCGCAGAGGCCAACCTCGGGCACGTGCGGAGCCCCACGGCCAGCACGTGCGTCCTGCACTTCTTCTACGAGTACCGCAAGGCCTGCGCGAGGCCCGGTGGCCCGCGGGGTCCGCCCGCCGTCTTCTTCGCACGTGCGGCGCTGCGGCCTCGGGAGACGGTCCCCGTGCCGAGCCTCCATAACGAGCTGCTGCTGCTTACTAATTATGGCGGCGGCCGCCACCACCCCGCTGCTTCTTCTCCTTCTTTCTTGCCTCGTGCCTTGGAAGCCCGCCTGCCCCTCGACCGACCCTCCTTCCTGCGGTCCCTCCGCATGCTTACCAGCAATAATCGAGGCCCCATCCACCCTCGCCTCGCAAGTGCCATGCACCAAACCCTCCGCCTTTGCCACCCTCCCCCCACCGCCCTCCACCACGAGCCCCGTAGTTGCCATGCATCCATCGAGTCCATGGTTGACTTTGTCACCTCCACCATTGGCACCCGTGTGGCAATCTTCTCCACCTCCATAATTACACCTAACCACACCATCACACCTCATGATACAACCAGCACTAACAACACAAACATCAAAGCCCATCCTAGTAGCCACCTCCTCCAAATTGGAAAGATAGTGGAGCTCTTCCATGCATCAAGCACCAACAAGATAGTAGCATGTCATAACCTTCCATACCCTTACCTTGTCTACAGTTGCCACTCAATCAGATGGGCCTCTGTCCTTAGCGTGTCATTCAAAGGCACCCATGGAGATGCCTTAGTCGTGTGTCATCACAACACCACACTTTGGAATCCTCATCACCCAGCTTTCACTGTGTTAAATACAACTCCAGGAGATGGACATGAGATCTGCCATTGGTTGCCCCACTACCACTTTGTATGGATTGCCCTTAATTAATGGCCAACATTTACAATTTGCCCAAGAATTTCGACTTTGTTTAACTTTGACCAAATTTTATCAATGAACTCATATACAAATTGAATATGCATATGTGTACAGATTTGCTTGTACACATCAAACGTTTGTATCAACAATACTTCTTGAGATGCATGAACTTATTAAAGAAATTAGAGACAAGATTTTTAAAGTGGACAATCAAGCTAGATTTTTTGTTTATTAAGCATTAAAAGTAGGGAGGGAGGTATGATACTTGAGAATGATGCATAAAAGAATGCTTGTATCAATATTTTTCTATTTTTAAGAACACATCAAGCATTATCAAGAACTTGTTGAATTCAAGAACGTTTATTTTAGTAATACTCAACCTAATTCAAAATGCGGATAATCAATCTAAATTATTTGTTTAGTAAGATAGAAAGTTACGATGCTCAATTATGAGATACACATGTGAAAAAATACTTAAATGTACCATTCATCAAACTATTGAGTAAATAAGAGTCTCTAAGTAGATAACCTAATTATAACTTTCTTGAGTAAGATGAGTCACAAGGCCATACCTCACATATTTTAAAGTATTAAGAATTTGTAGCACCTGAATTAGTAGGTGGAAACATAAAGAACACTTACTATGTATCATAAATGTTTGAGTATTTGTACATTAAATATTCAATTGCTCACTTTTTGTCTTATACATAGCGATGGTGACTACTAATCAGACACCAATTTACTTAAAATTTTATGGAAAATGTTTGATTATGTACTCTTGGCTCATATATGTAGCTAAGGTAAATCATTGAATAATAAATCATTTGAATTAAACTACAACTTTTTATTGTTCACTTTTGCATCATTTTAATAGGCAAGACAAATATTTAAACAAACAACTTGAACTTGCAACAAAGTCAACTATCTAACTTAAATATTGATTCTTTCCATTGCAAAAGTTATAAAAATTTCTAAATAGTAATATGCACTAGATTATCCAACTTAGCTCTACTATAACCAATGCACATAATTAATTTACTTATATGGTATTGCTATTTATATCAAAGTACATATGCAATATTATGTACAAAAAGTATTTGTATACAAATTCTTCACACAAAACTAAGACATGTGAATATCTTTCATATGGCTTCTATTATATTGCATTCTTTGACCAAATGTGACTACATGTCTCTAAACATTACAACCTAATTTCTTAAGATAGAAGAAATTGTATGTACTATTTTTGCAAATTAAACTAATCTTCAATTTTGAATAATGTAGACTCAAGTATCCTTTGTCTTTTGGAGTTTCAACACGTGTTATATCTTCCTTGATTGAGTACAATGCTAGTATCCACATGTTTAATAGAACATTTTGTAGTTCTTAGGCAAATAAAGAAAGTCAAATCTACATTAATTTTAAGCATGTATGATTATGAAACAATATTTTTGGCTCATCATCTTGTTTTTAGATAGGTTTAGTTTTTGTTAGAGAAAAGTGTGTACACATATACGTTTGCTATATTTATGTTGATAGTTATTGATGGTGAAATGCCATTGTTTGAGAATGAGAATTAGTGATTTGGAAAGTGTCTAATGAATTATTGAATGACAGTTGCACAAACTCCTAGTACTTTCTTTCATTAGAATTTATATTGGGTCCATTGTGGTTTGCTTTTGGCAATTATCACACATGGTTTGCTCCATCACCCTATGTGAATCAAGACTAGTAAAGTGCTTGACTATTCATAAGAGCAAAGTGTTTACATGTCATGTCATCTAATTGAGTTACATAAGAGTGGCCTACTTAATCTTAAATTTGTAACTCTTGGGGTGCCCTATGCACTATCCATTTACAAGTGATCATGTATAAAGGCTTCTCTAATTCTAACAAAGAAAGGATACACTAGTTCAAAGACCATTTTATAGCTCATCATTGAAAGATAATATGGTCATTTGACATTTAATTTTACTTGAAAAGGATGTTTAAATCAAGTGCATTCCTTATGCCCAAAGGCTTAAATACTATCTAGGGCCATTAAGTTGAGCAATAGTGACAATATAAACATCATAGAACTATGGACTTTGACACAACATCAGACACGATCATGATGCCACATGGTCACTTATTTTCATTGGTTATCCTTACTTCTAGTTTACATGCCACATGTTTGGCACCACACTCTCAACAAACCCTCCTATACCCCCATATCTTAATATATGTAACTCCTAGGGTTCCCTACATACTATTCATTTACACTAGCATGTAACTCCTAGGGTTCCCTACATATCTTGAAGTATGTAACTCCTAGCTTTCCCTACATACTATTCATTTACACAAGGATGTATAGAGCTTTTCTTTGCTCTAGTAAAGAAGGACTAGTTCAATGAATATTTTCTAACTCATCATTGAAAGACAATATTTTTGTTTGGCATGAAATTTAAGTTGAGCAAATCTTTACATTTGGTGAGCTTCTCATGCCTAAAGTGTTAAATGCTAGTCATGGCCATTCACTCAAGAACTAGTGATAGTATACATGTAATGGGTATGGACATCGACACAACATCATCTAGGATTATGATGTCACATGGTCACTTATTTTCAATGGTTACCTTGGTCCTTTACTTCTATGTTACGTGCCATATGTGTGGCCCATGTTCTCAATAGCCCTTCCCTTCTTTCTTGACATGATTATTTTTCATTAAAGGTTCTATATATAATCATGAGTTTTTATTTTTCAAAGAAATCCTCTTTTTAAATTTTGTAAGTGGTCATTGGTTTTACATGGGTTTCTACTAAGGGTAATCTGCTGTATTGCTTGTTAAAGATGTCAAATTAGATGGTCTATATATCTAGACTCAACGTGGATTTATACTAAGAGCCACATTCATAATTGTGTCAATTCATATCTAAATTAATGTGGCTGGCCTAGAAATGCAAACTCTTATGATTAGGTGGACTATAAATGTAGACTCATGTGAGTTCCTATGAAGTCTAGGCATCTTGATCGGGTTTTGAATATGCACTCCTTGGTCTCCCATGAATATTTGTAATGATTGCAATTTAGAATGTGTTGGAGCAATATTTGTATTGAATGTGTGTTGTCTTTCCATATTGACATCATTCGTTGTCCTTGACATCCAGCTCTTTCACTAGAATAGTGTATGTTAAGTAGAAAATGTGTGTGTGTGTGTGTGTGTGTGTGTGTGTGTGTGTGTGTGTGTGTGTGTGTGTGTGTGTGTGTGTGTGTGTGTGTGTGTGTGTGTGTGTGTGTGTGTGTGTGTGTGTGTGTGTGTGTGTGTGTGTGTGTGTGTGTGTGTGTGTGTGTGTGCGTGTGTGCGTGTGTGCGTGTGTGCGTGTGTGTGTGCGTGCGTGCGTGCGTGCGTGCGTGCGCGTGTGCGTGTGCGTGTGCGTGCGTGCGTGGGTGCGTGCATGTGCGCGCGTGTGTGCGTGTGTGCATGTGTGCGTGCACGCGCATGTGTGCATACGTGTGTGCCATGCATGCATGTGTGTGTGCGCATGCATGGGCACACATGCACACACCCACCCTTGAGGGCTAGTGGGGGGTAATTTTCTTAGATTTTTCTTGATGCATACATATTTGAATGGTAAAATTATAAGTATTAAGACATCTGAAGAAACGAATGGTAATTTATTAATGTGTTGAACCAATGGTTGAGAGTAATGATACACTTGGCTGCAAGAGGGACCATCAAGTGCATACTTTTCGATATGAAAATTTAAGGTAAGGATATGGTAGCTCAAAGAAGAGACTTTGATGAGTAGAGCTCACTATTTTACTGACTTTGGCACATTAGACATGATTGGCTCAATCACCATGTGAATCAAAAATATGAAAGTGCTTGACAATTTATGAGAGCATGTATGTATGAATCATGCCAATCCATTGATTGAGTATGTGTGTCCTCACTAACTTGAATATGTAGATCTTTGTGTGTCATACACAAAATGTATTAGAGCTTTTATTGACTCTAGCAAAGAGAGAATAGAAATTTGGTATGATCATTTTCTAAGTTGTCCTTGAAAGATAGCATGGTCATTGGCATAACATTTTAGAACATTTGGTAGACTTACACTACAAGGGAATGGGAAAATAGCGACATCATTGTTAGCATCACTATTTGCATTGCTAACAACATTGCAAAATAAACACTGGTCTAAGAAAAAAAAGCATCAAAAACGTGAGTGTGGCATTTGCCACAAACATTTTCAAGAGAGAGTGAAAGAGAGAGCAAGAGAGATCGTCGCCTTGAGAGGGAGGGGGAGAGAAAGAGGGAAACAGAGAGAATGAGAGCTTCTCACTACTACCATTGTCATCGTTGATGTACGCAAAGAAGAGGGAGAAGCATGAGGGATAAAGAAGGGATGTCACGAAGAGGAGGTGAAGAATCCATCCTCAGGCCTTTGTGGTAGGTACATTACCTCTTCTTGCTTTGTTCTTGCATTTTCTTCTTTTCTTTTGTTTGTTTTTCTTTGTCATGAGATGCATTTTGAGAGAGAGAGAGAGAGAGAGAGAGAGAGGAAATGAGAAAGGGAGAAGAAGGAAGGAAGAGAAAGAGAGAACAAGAGAGAGAAAAAAGAGGAAAGATAACAAAGAAAGAGAGAAAGAGATAAAGAGAGAGAGAAAGGGAGGGAGAGAGGAGAATGAGTGAGAGAAACAATAAGGGGGGGAGAGAAACAAAGACAGAGGCAACAAAGAAAGAGAAAGAGAGAAAGAAAGAGAGGGGGAGAGAAAAAGAAACAGAGAGTGAAGGAAGAGGTGGGTAAACGGGTGAGGTGAAGAGAGAAAGGAGAGTGAAAAAAAAAAAGAGAAAGCTAGAAAGAGAGGGGGTGAAAAAGGGACGAAAAGAGGGAGAAAAAGAGAGATAGAGAAAACAACAAATAGAGAGCGAGAGAGAATGAGAGAGAAAAACAAAAACAATGAGAGAATTAGAGAGAACTGAGTGATAGAAAAATAAAGGGAGAGTGGGAAGAAAGACACGAAGAGGGGTGGGGAGAGAAGGTCTTTCAATGTCTTGTTTTATGAGTTTTTTATTTTCTATCTTTGATTTTGATTGTAATGAGATGGGTCGAGTGCAAATGGAGAGGAAAAGATAGAAAAACATAGAGAAAAGAAGGGAGGAAAAGGAAAAGAGAGAAGAAGTGAAAGTGGGGAGGGAAGATAGGGGAGAGAAAGGAACATTGAGAGAGACAGAGGAGGAGAGAGAAACAAAGAAGGATGAAGTGAGGAAAATAAAAAAATGGAAAAGAGAGAGAGAAAGAGGAGCGGGACGAGAAACAACTAATTGCCAAAGAAAAGAGGTGAGAGCCTATGAGTGTAGGAGAGACCAATTGGATGCAATCATCCCCCTATATATGGGTGAGTATATCCCCCATGCATATATTTATTTAATTTTATTTTCTTAGTTCTCAAAATGCAAAAGACATCTCAAAAATAGACCATACACTTCTTTTCCTTGCATGGCTCATCTTTCTTGCTCGAACTTTGCCATGACACCACAATCCGTTGTGGAGCGCACTTTGTCGATGCACTCAACGTGAAAATGTCATCTGCATGACCAAGCCACACTATAGATTTTTTAATGTACCATGAAACGGTTAGATTAGTTATTGCATATAAAATCTAGATACGATAGCTTATAAAACATGCGGTCACCTTCAGACTACATTCCCTCAAGAATTCCCACTCCTCAAATAGAGACCTCTACCCCTTCGCAAGAAGCTGCTACAAAGTTTCATGTAACCACCGTGCATAGATATAAACCATTGTCGTGCCGCTATGCGGACACAATGTGAAAAAATCTAGAGTGCATCATCATTCGGCTTTCTTATTAATCTAGAGATTCAATGCCATATTAGTCATTACTGTCAATGTCCGTACCCTATTTTAGGTATTATTTCTTGTAAATATCCAAAAGTTGTAGACAACTTCTAGAATAGGATATCATGCAAAAAAAAACAAGTGCCTTTCAACCATTTTTGGGAGATTTTATATATATAAAAAAGAATTGGTAAAATCGCACAACGCACGATCGCAGTTTACAGGCAGAAAACAATACTCCGAATTGGGAGGAGTGAACTGGGAGAATTCTGATCAGGTGTCTTGGTATTCTACCTCCCTTTCGAAGATAATAGGAGCATCGGATATTAGCAGTCTGGGCAGCAGAGAATAAACTATTGTTTGATACACGTTTTTGGTCTACAAGGGATTTATCTTCTTAGGATGCAGAAATAAATTGACAGGCTTCACCTCTATGAGTATTTTTCTACATCTTCTATTTCTTCAAACCCCTTCTCTTTTATATACCCCTCCCTAAATCTCCCTTCACCCTATTGTCTCTTACTCCCGTGGTAGACTTTTGACCTCAAATGCTCACCCGATGTGAAAGTCAGGAGGTGTGTAAAGATGGGGGATTTTGCAGGTTCAAGTGGTGGTGTTGCTTTACAACAGATGATTGCTTTGTTGCAGCAACAACAACATCAGTAGTTGTTGTTATAATAGAAACAGTTGTTGTTACAACAACAAATACAAACTCAGCAACCAACAGGAAGCAAAAAGAATTGATTTTGTAGTTGTGAATGCATTGTAAGCAATGGGATGAGAATTGAAGTAGTTTAAGGGTCAAAATGTTTCGGCCTTCATCCAGTTGTATGAAGAAAATATGTTGTTTCATGGGGTACCACAATATGCATGGAGTCTGTATTTCTTCCATTTGGCCATGCATGCATTGCATGATCGGATTGATGAGTTACATAGAAGAAATGCTGACTAGGTAGCTTTTAAGAAAGCTTTGAGAGAAGAGTTTTTTTTTAAGATGCAAGATTGGTAACTAAAAAGACATTTACAGATTGGATTGAAAAGCCCAATAAAGGGTTACAACTTTGCTCCGTGAATTTGAAAGTTAGTATGCACAGTTGGATGCCGATGACCAACAATCATTGGAGACTTAGAAAATTGATTTGTTTCTAAAGGCTACACGTCCTACTTTGCAGAAGAAGTTGACTAATCATTTAGAATATGCCTCTTCTGAAACGGGGCTGAAATCAGATTAGGCTAATGTAGTTGAGGGAGTGCATATGTTAGTAAAGAGAGAGCGGATGAAATTAAGATGGGATATAGGCACCACACTTGCCAGTGCTTAAAAGGAGGCTAAAATTGCAGCCAAGTCGCCTGTGGGCTATGATAGAACAACTGACTATAAGTGTTGTTTTGCAACTCTTAAAGGTGATGGTGTGGATGAACTAATCAAAGACATGCATGATTTGAGGCTGAATTTGATAGAAATCTATGCAAAGGTCAAAAAGTTGGATGTTAAGGTAAAAGAGAAGGGTTGGGCAACAACCCAAAGACTATACAAAGAAGGATACAAGAGGAGATGCATTTGATGTGGTAGTTTACAGCATAAAAAGCGAGAATGTACAACCTATCGTAAAGCGAAAGTGAAAAGGTTAAACTTTTGGAGAGATGGCAAAATACATGCAACAGAAACTGGTCTTCCAATAGAGAAATGATGGCATGCAGAAGAGGTTGAAAGAGATGGCTGGAAGGACAGCATTTGTTGCCATAGATACAACCACATATGGGTTGAGAATTAAAAGGACTAATGAAGCTCATAAAGGAGGCATGGATGAAGCAAAATCTCGGGTTTGGATGCAAGCATTAGATTGCATGGAAAAAGGCAAAACAGCAAAGTCTGAATTGGTTGATGCAAGTCAGAGTATACGAGGGAGAACAAGATGGAGTGCACAAGTGGATTCATTTTCAGGTTATGCTTATTTGGCCGAGATTCATAATCAAGAATATCTTGTGGAAGAAAAGAGAAGAAGAGATGAGGACACTACTAGTCCTTCCTCTTCTCAGGCCCATGTAAATGCATAACACGAAGTAAAATGGAGCAGTAGAAAGAGGTTGAAAAAGTCATACCTGAGCATGTTATGGAGGATGCACCTCAAGAGAAGAAATAAGGGAAGAAAAGGGGCAAGCAGCCCCGTTACAGGTTACAATAGGATCTTGAGACTACCACAAACCTTAAAAAGGTATTGGAAGATTGCATACTTGGCAGTAGAGTGGAATTCACACTTGGCAAAGTTCTTGGAATCGCGAAGCGTGAATTTCATGATGCAATCATTGATATGTTGAAATGAAAAAGACGATTTGATGGTGAACTGTTGTAAGCATTGATGTAGGTTGACAAAGACATAGAGAAACAACTTCAAAGGAAATATGATGATGCATGTAATGTTGATTTGGAGCAGGCTGATATTGAAAATGGGTTAAATGGAAGTGTAGACAGCAAGCTTGTGGCTGAAATTGGTCTTATGGGCAACAGTAAGCATAGAGAGAAAGCTATGTATAATGGGATGTCCATCAACAAGTACATGAAGAAGAAGATGCTCATTTTATTCTAAGTAGTCATTATTCATGAACACATTGGGCTTGTGCTACAATAGAGACAATTATTAAAGTAGGAGAAAGAGAGACGCCTTGCATAGCTCTCTTGGATCATGGTTCCAAAATCAATTTTATGGCATGCAGCTTGTATAAGAATGGAGGTTGGACGATTGATGTAGATCCGGGATGGCACATATGGGCAGCAAACAATTCATTAAGGGATCTTTATGCAACTTGTCAGAATGTACTCGTGACTATTGGAGATGTTAGGGATAAATATCATTTTTTTGTGTAGGATTCATATAGTTATCCGGTGATTTTGGGGCATCCCTATATTTTAAAATCAAGGCTAGAAACAAAAGCCTTCGACGATGCTTCTTCATATGCTTGGGTTTGGAGTAAAGGCAATACAATGGTGGTACATTTTCTCACTATTTGTGTGAATCATCCCCACAAGATAGGCTACAAGATAATCCCATGCCACCTAATGCACGAGAGTTTAAGGGTTTTTAGATAGCATTGTTGTAAGTGAAGGCTATGCTAGTGCCTCTAGGAAGATAATTATGCCTCCAAGAAGGGGGGAAATTGTGTTTGTGTCTGAATTGCAGGAATGGATAGAATGTAGTTTGATAGTTTTAAGAATATTTCAGCCATATGCAAGGCTGAAAAGAAATATATAAGATGAGCTGAAAAAGAGTTGAAGACATATGGTTTGATGGCTATAGATGAAGATATTTCAGGGTTGTTTTCAGGGCTGTTTAATGTTGATACAGTGGCTGAAATTTTTACAGCAATTAATGTTGAAAATAGGGTAGAAAAAGAGGTTGTTTATGTTGACACTTTAGATATGTATGAAGTAATTCAAGAGTTTGTTGAGCATGGATGCTATGGGCTGCAATATGGGTTGCAAAACAGGGCTAAAGCAAGGATGGATACAAAGTACAAAATAATTGCAAAAGTGTCTCAACAGCCTAGTTTACGGGATCCCCATGGAGTAGGACATAAATTTACATATGAAACTTTACAAGAGCTGAAAATTGGTGATACAAGCTTTCTTTTGCATGCAGAAAGAGCTTGTTTTTTGCAAATGTTGGCAAGGCATGGGAAAGCCTTTGCATTTCAACCAGATGAAATTGGATGTGTTGACCCAACCATAGTTGCACCTATGGTGATCTTTACAATACCTCATGTGCCATGGAATTTAAAGCCTATTCCAGTACCTCGAGCATATTTGCCTAAGCTGCTAGAGCTTTTGAATGAGAAGATTAGGATGCAGATTTTGGAGCCCTCTTCAACTTCATATTTGAATGGGTGGTTTACTGTTCCAAAGAAGAATGGTTCTTTGAGGTTTATACAGGATTTACAACTAGTTAATAAGGTCACCATAAGGAATGTTGGATTAGGCCCAATAGTGGATGAATTTGCAGAAGTATTTGCAAGCAATGTAATTTACTCTATGGGAAATTTATATTCACGATATGATCAGTTCCAGCTTGCATTGGAAAGCCGGGATATCACTGCCATGAAGACACCGCTTGGATTGGTTAGGATGTGTATGCTTCCACAAGAAGCAACCAATTCAGTGGCACATATGATGAATACTATGCATAAAGCCTTAAGGGAGTATATCCCTCAGTTGACTTTACCCTTTCTTGATGGTGTGCCGCGATCAAAGGATGTGATATCTATGAGAAGAATGAAGAGTTGAATGAGCATGGATGTAGAAGATTTGTGGCTGATCATATTGTTGATTGTGATGGGATTTTGAGCCATCTTGAAGAAGTGCATTTGACTCTGTCAAGAGAAAAGTCCATTTTTGGAGTGGAGGAAGTATTAGTTGTTGGGCACATGTGTGGACCATATGGAAGAAAGCCCTCACCAATAAAGATTGATGCCATAAGTAGGATGCGGGAGACATGTTTGAATATATCTTAGGTAAGAATATTTTTGGGTGCATGTGTCTTTTACTTGATATGGATTCTGCATTTTTCTCGTTTGGCTGAAAGTTTATATCAACTCTTGAGAAAAGGGCTGAAGTTTTGGTGGGGTAAATAGCATACAAAGGTAGTTCAAAAGTTAAAGAGCTTATTGATTTCAGCCCCAACACTAAAGAGAGCAAATTATGAGAATGGAAAGCCTATTATTCTCACCGTGGATACAAGCCCAATTGGCATTGGTTAATGGGCAGTGGGTCAGGATGATGCTGATGGGAATAGGTATGCATTCGGTTTGGAGCAAAGATCCTCAATGAATGGCAACGGCAGTATTCTCAAGTCAAAAGAGAGCTTTGGGGTGTAGTGATAGCCCTTAAGTGTGATAGGGAGTATTTTATGGGAGCTCATGTGGTGGTAGAGAGACTGATTGTCTACCTCCATTGGGCATGATAGTAAATTGCTCAACTCCCAATATTGCCATGTTACAGTGGATTGCATATATAAAGTCACTTAACCCTGATTTTCAGCATATTAGAGGTAGAGAAAACCCCGTGGCTAACATGCTTTCACAAGCAAGGTTTGAAGATGAAGAGGAGCTGATGAAAGATGAAGAGGACGATGTGATAGGTGTTGAAAATGACTTTATGACAACAAGGAATGAGTATGCATCTGTTGTTATTACAAGTACAATTGTTGTAATAGGGATTTCAGCATTAGTAAAAAAAGATCTTTTAGCCATGAAGAAGAGATGGACAGTAGGGAGAATGCATCATCAGTGTTATGCTTTAGTGGAGAACACAATTTTTGGAAGAGTTGTATGAGGATGAATGGCTAAAAATATACCAATATCTCAGTCTCATGGTGACAAAGAAGACTGAGTGGTATAAAACTGAATTCAAAAGGATTAAAAGAAAAGCTGATGTGTTTTTCTTGAAAGATGGATATTTATGGAACATGCAAAGAAAAAAAGAGGAGTTTCAGTACATGTACTGGGAGATACGGCTTCTCAACAACAGGTGATGCAGGAGTTTCATGAAAGTTTATGGGCTGGACATAGAGGAGTTTGGGGGCACATTTGCCAAGATCAAAGAGAAGTATTGGCAACAGAACATGTATAAAGATGTGGAGCATTATGTGGAATCATGCAGTGACTATCAGATGTATTCCATGGTAAAGCATAGAGATGGTTTGCAACCGACCTATCCATTGTCTATGCATTACAAATGGGTAGTTGATTTGGTTACTATGCCTGCAGGTTTATGGAATATTAGATATCTTGTGCTTGCACGAGAAGACTTGACAAATCAAGTGGAAGGTTGAGCTATTAATACAAAGACTACTCAATTAGTTTGCAAGTTCTTATTAGAATAAGTCTTTTGCAGGTATGGTTGCGTTGGTAAAGTGATTGCAAATAGAGGATAATTGGATGCAGATGAGGCTCATGGCTTCTTTTCACGATTGGGTATCAAGTTGGCTTTAACTTTAGCCTACAATCCTGAAGAAAATGGAAAAAGTGAAAGAGGTCATCAGCCTATCATTAAGGCATTAGCAAAGTCATGCAAGGGGGGGGAGGATGAAAGAGTGGCCAAGAATGTTACCCTTTGCTTTATGGACTGATAGGACCACTCATAGTGCAGTTATAGGGTATATACATGTTGAATTAATATATGGACAACAGCCAATCATGCCTATTGAGGAGACTTTTACTACTTGGAGTGTTCTACCATGGGAAGAGGGTTTGAATAGAGAAGAGTTGCTGGTCCTACACATTAGACAGTTAGAAAGAAGGCTTGAAGACATTGAGGTAGCCATGAAAAAACTGAAGACTACAAGGATCAAGAACAAGAAGAGGTTTAACAAAAGCAACAAAGACTTTAACCATGAGCTAAACAAGGGGACTAGGTGCTGGTTTATGCCAACAGCTTGGAAAATCAAGATAGTGCCCGTCAAAAGACGGCAAAGCGATGGTTTGGTCCATATGTGGTAAGGTTTGTTTTTGACAATGCTAGCTATGCATTAAATAAGATGGAAGGGATAGCTCTAAGGATTCCAGTGGTGGCTAGAAAACGTATCAACCTCTTTAAACGTAGAGAGTCTTCAGCATATGAGTTGAAGGAGTTGGATATTAAGCATGAACATGAGAATATGGAAGAAAAAGAGGTAGAAGATAAAGACATTGACATGGCAGAGGATACTTCTTCTGACACTGCCAATTCATAAGACTTTGGCACATTTCAGAGGTTGTGCAGGTTAAGAGAGGGTGCATGTCGTGCCGCTACGTGGCCAGTGTGAAAAACTCTAGAGTGCATCGTCATTTGGCTTTCTTATTGATCTAAAGAGTCAATGCCATATTAGTCATTAGAATCAATGTCTATAGTGCTGTGGATCGTTCAAAAATACTAGATTTTTGGATAAGTTTATCCTATTTTAGATATTATTTCTTGTAAATATCTAAAAGTTGTAGAAAAATTCAAGAATAGGATGACATGCAAAAAAAGAGACTTTCAATCATTTTTTGGGGGATTTTATGCAAAAAGAAGGATTTGCAAAATCATACGATACACGATCACAATTTACATGTAGAAAATAGCACTCCAAACTGGGAGAAGAAGGAGTGATCTGGGAGAATTCTGACCAAGTGTCTTGGTATTTTACCCCCCTTTCAGATCCCACAGAAGCATCAAATTGGCAGTCAGGGTAGTAGAGAAGAAACTACTATTTGATGCACATTTTTTGTCTACAAGGGATTTATCTTCTTAGGATGTAGAAATAAATTGACAGGTTTCACCTCTATGAGTATTTTTCTACATCTTCTATTTCTTCGTCGAATCCCTTCTCTTTCGTCTACTCCTCTCCCTGAATCTCCCTTTACCCTACTATCTCTTACCTTAGTGGTAGACTTTCGACCCAAACACTCTGACACTATGGCATCTCCTCCATGCCCTTAGGATATCCAATCGGTTGATGGTGTATATTGCCTCAAAATTCTGATCGCACTTCTTCCCAATCTTTCCCAAGGCATGCTCATACCTAGTGAGCCACTTCTCCATGGATGCATGATGCAACATACAAAAACGATTCACTTTCTCCTCCATTGCATCATCCATCATTTTTTCTACCCCATTTTCAACCATCACATCTTTGGTCAGTCTATCATCGTCCTTCATTAGCGACCATAGCATACTGTTGTCTGAATCCACCATTGGTAGTATTGTGAAATATGCTCTAATGCCTCTAACACCAACCAACCTTCAGCCATGCTACCTTCTAGCTAAGCTCATTGTCGCACAAATCCCTTCAGGATTTTCATAAAGCACTCCAAGAAAAACATATATCGTGTATGGATGGGTCCCACAATCTCCACTTCATCTATGAGATGCACCAAGAGGTAAGTTTATATTGTGAGCATGCTGGTGGGTAGGTACTTCTCAAATAGACAGACCGTCTTCACTGTTCCCCGCCTTGTGGATTCAATAGAGGATGTTTTGATCTCCTTCTATGAGATCCATTGCACTAAATTCAACAACTTGTAAATAGCCTCGTGTATTTCTAGAGTGAGGCATCCCGCAATCGTGATCAATAGTACAAATTGCCACAAAACAAAGAAGCATTGAGAACACTGACTAGACACTAAATAGAAAAATACGCAGGCTACTTGCAACCAAGGTTAAGACAAACCTGACATATCTTATGCTAATCATGGGATTTTAGCCCTGATAAAACTATTCATCTTTAGAGAAAGTGAACCTGAGGGAATGCATCATACCTGTCGGGGTGCGGATAGACCAGATAATTTGCTTCACAATGCATTTTTCTTTAGTGGACAGGACCCAAGGAGCACGAGGTAGTTGTTGCAAGCGACCATTAATGCTCAACTGTAGCCAAAGCGCCTCCATCTTGCCTACCTCCTTCAAATCCATTTGTGCCCCTGTAGTGTCTCTCTTTCCTGTGATGTGGTCCCACAATAAGCAGCCCACATTCTTGAAAATATGCATGGGATCTAACAAATGGTTGATCTATAAGTGGGTCCAATACTACAACTCATAGAAAACCGAGAACCGTCGCATTCCATTTGGATATGACTCCTTATGGAACATTTTTAACTTGTATTAACTTTGGGCATTTATTCGTGCTAGAGATTGTCCAAGAAAACCTTCCCTCAGTTCATGACCCTCTAGCAAGAAAGCAGTGTGTCCTTGATATACCACCTTCTTCATGGTTCGTGACCTTCGATAGTCTAACTGTGGCCCACAGAATGGACATGCATGATAACCTGAGGTAACCAGACCTACCACAACACCCATGTTTAGTCAACACAAACTTGAACGAGCTAAGTTAGATATCACCTACAAGAACAGAAGCCCACTTACTTGAGCACTCCCCGAATCTCGAAAAGTCATGCATGGTCCACATGAGAATGGCTTGTATATTAGCAGACTATCAACTATCGTGCTTGCTCATGTCTTCCACAGCAACCCCCTCTCATCCCACAAAATCTTGATTTCATTAACTAATTGGATGGAGGTAGTTGTCCATATTCTTTACTTTGTAACGCCCAGGAATGAGCAAGCTAAGGATCAAGTGTCCTTTCTTCGTAGAAAGCCATGGCAGGATGTAGTAGTTAACAAGGACTATAGGCCACACACTGTAATAAGTTGAGCGGAGACCAAATGGATTCACACCATCCATAACAAGACCAAGCCAAAGATTCATTGGCTCTTATGCAAAGCATGGAAAGGTGGAGTCAATGTAGCTCCATGTACATGAATCTGCTGATATTCGTTGGACTCCATTTGTGGATCTATTCTGCACATGCCACGTTGTCAAGCTCGCCATGTCCGATGTAGGAAACATGTGACGTATACGTGATATAAGTGAAAAGTGTGTAAGAACTTTATGAGGGATGGTTTTCCCTTGTAAGTCTTGTCGATACCTATGAGCACCACACTTTGGACATTTCTCCATAGTCTTGTAGTCTCCTCGAAAGAGCACATAATCGTTGACACATGCATGGATATTGTTGCAGTCCATGCCAAGCTTTCATAATACTAGTTGCGCATCATCATGGGGTTCACGCATCATGTCTCCAGGTGGTAATATATGATACTTTAGCAACTTGAAAAAAAATTAGAAGATGCCTTGGAAAAGCACAATAAGTGTTTTTAATAATGGAATCAAAAAAATCAATGGAGAGTAGAATGTATCTGAAGAACTCAATCACACACATCACTCCACCCGTACTTTACCTACACACTTAGGAGTACAAGTAGCATCTTCAAGTGAGATGCTCAGCACATATCATATAATGGTATGAACACTTCCTCTCTCAGTGGATTAGATGACTCGGCATCCATGGGCATCAATGCATCAATCATTGCCTCCATCTAGGCTCCAAAATTGGAGGAAGGTTTGAAAGGCTGATTGTCTCCTCTAGTATTGAGGGTGTAGACTGAGTCGTGCCCTCCAATTGGTATATCGTCTTAGATACTCCATCCATCACATGCCCACGAACTCTTCTAACTTGCCACAATAGGTGCATTCCTTGGGATGAGACATCACCTCCCTATACTACAAATTTTACTTTGCGAATGTAAAGCATGATGGATACACACTTTTCTTACCGTTCACTCAAAGTTTGAGATCGCCTAATCAATAATCTCCAATTGAAACTCATCGAAGCATCATACTTCGTATTCTATAGTGCTGAGATGGCAAGCTCAACACGTGCAGACATTGATGATGGACCGCCTGGCTAGATGAGTCCGTGCATCTATACTTAGCACGTTGTGGGAGCTTTCGCTCAACCGCCAAGACCCTCGGACCGCTTATTGTTTCAAGCGTTCCGAGCCGAGCACTAATGGCTACCTCTCACATAGCCGACGCGCCATCCATATCTACGGGTGTAGTGAGCTTACCTTGATGCCGTTCGAGTTACCTCCTCTCCCGCGCACTCCGATAGCTCCACGATCCAAGTGCAAGCTTCAAGCAAGCTCCATCCTCAAGCTCCAAGCTCCAAGCTCCATTGCCGCGAGCAAGACAAGACAAGAGAAGAGAAGAGAAGAAGAGAGGAGACGATGGAGAGCTTCTCCTCCTCGGTCCCTCACCCTCACACACTCACTCCCTCACACTCTCACACTCCCTCTCTCAAGCACAAGCTCAAGTAAGCAAGAACAAGAAGAAGAAGAAGTACAGGAGAGCTACTTTTGGCCACACACAAGAATGAGCTTCTCTTTCACTTTTCAACTTTATATACAAAACCCTAATTCCCTTTGGGCGGTCATCCCCTTTTCCCCTTTTTACATGGCTGGCCGTAGCCTAGGCCCTTTTTCCCATTGTCCTTCTATCTTCCTAGCTTCCTTTCCACTGCCCATCTACATTTACAAATTGCACGGGTGAGAGCCCGGCGCTCTTTTACAAGATTTTAGGGTGCGTCTTTTTATTTTAAAATGCGTATTTCCCCTTTTGTATTTGCCTTGGCCTTTTAAGGTTGCCCTTGCGCTTTTGGCCTTTTCTCCTATTCTTTCTTCAGTTGGGCTACCTTTTTTCCGCCTTTTCCCTGCGTCTTTTTTATTTCCTTTTGCTTTCTTCGTGTTGGGGTTAACATTACCCCCCTCCTAGACGAGTGCCAGTCCCATGGCACTCACCGTCGTAGGTAGCAGGCTATAGCATGCACCGAAGATGTGGGTGACAAGGACGCCTGTGGTTTCCATGGAGGAGTGTTGGTGGTGGTGTGACAGAAGGTCCTGGGGGCCTGTTGGTAGCCAAGGTGGCTGGTGGAAGGTTGTTGGAGTTGGTGGTAGGGCTATTCTTTGTTGGGGATTGCATTGATGGCCAGCACAAGTGTTGGTTTGTTGGGGATTCTGCTCATGACGATTCATTGCGGGCTTATCGGATAGTAAGGGATAAGCATTTAGAGTTGGGTGTTGATGAAGATCGAATGACACTTTCTGTGGAGTCTTCAACACCTGCAATTTGAAAACCTCTCGTGTGGTCTCTCCCTAAGGGGTAGTGCTAGTCTTCTTATCGTGCACAAGACATATTTGATTCGTTTGGGAGACAGGTTGAATTCTAAGCAAGCTGAGAGTATTGTCCTGCACTTGAGGACCCAAACTGCGTATATACTTTGGTGCAAATATTAGGTGAGTGCTCATGCATACTTAGATATTACGTAATTAGAAGACTGTCGACCTGGTTCCTTGTATAGCAATGGGTTAGTGTAGCAAGGGGCTAAGTTGATGGAAAAATTTGTCGATGAAGATGGGAAAAGTACACTTGAATATTGCTTGAGACATCATTATGGTCTTGTCAAGGCCATGTAGCATAATTGAGCTCCTTGATGTCTAGCTCTTGGTAGCTAGTGACTACCTGTAGTGCTTGAAAAGTATGGTGTACTTTCCGTTGTCTTTCATGCCTTGCTTACCACTGTGGATTGTAATGGCATTGAGATGAGTGCAAAAGGATTGTGCAAGTGGTTCAGGGTGACAGGTCTAACCATAGGCGAGGCGAGCTCCCTAGGTATGTCCTGCCCTTAATGTGCCCTGAACAATTGTGGGGGATGTACAAAGGGCTAGGGGATTAGGGACGGAGCCAGCCGACCAAGGTCACTGGGCGTACCTAATTTGAGGACCCCTAGGTGCGGTGTTGTGATGGTGTGTTTTTTTTTTCTTTCTTTCTTGTTTCTTTTTTCTTTTTTCTTTTTTCTTTTTTCTTTTTTTTTCTTTCTTTATTTCTTTTCTTTTCCTTTCTTTTTCTCCTTTTTTTTTGTGTGAGAAAAGTGAATACAATCAATGCCATACATTGAGACTGTTAGCCTTTCATTTGGATTGAGAAATGTTGGGATCCAAAGGCTATGAAGAATGGATATTACAAAGATGATTGTGTCACCAGTGTTGATGCTAGAGGAACTGTTGTTGAGATGAAGAGATACACTTGAGATTTTGCAAACCTCTTTGTAACATGTGAGACATGGAACAAGTGAGGTAGCACTTGGAGTGAGCTATGCATGGACAAGGGCAGAGCATCTTGCGAATTGAATCTTGGATGATGAAGAGACGTTCACCCTTGTTGAGAGCGTGGCTCCTGCCCGAACATAGAGTTGGCCAAGAAGGAGGAGGTAATCGATGATTATGCCTTGGCCATGCTCACTTGCAATATGTGCTTTTTCTGCAAAGGTGTCCTTGGGTTCCTATCCAGTGGCATTTCCATCATGGCTTTTGTTTTTTGGTATCCTGTCACTTCCTCCATAATGGTTCTTTGTGGGGTTGGTGGTCTTGTGGTGACTTGGATATTAAACGCTTCTAGCCCTTGACCTGTGTCATTCTGCATCCACTTGTCACTTTGTGAGAGTATATGCTCGCTTGTGTTAAGTACATCGGACCAATGCAATCATGTTAAGACATAATTTTTCAGAATGCTATGATGCCTATCCCATTACTTGTTAAGGTCGCATACATTAACGGTAGGTGAAGGAAGTGTGTACAAGTGGGGATCTTGCCCCTTTACTCATTAAAAATAAAAAAGTTCTGGCATGATGACTTGCCAAGCTACTTGTACATCATAGGGGCTTAGTCGATAGGTACTACATCCTACCTACACCATCAGAGTTGTTGGTCAAGGCTTCCTAGGGTGGTAATGTGGGTTGCATGCCCTTCACTTGGAGGTGGGGATGGTCACACGGCTTTTAAATGCGTGATGAGAGGAGGACTTGAGGAGCTTAGCCTGTTAGACCCAACTCTTGTCCCTGCGCTTGACTATCATTGCTTGTGTGTGTTGATATTGTTTATACAAGGTGACATAAGAATCAGTGTTTATTTATATACATATCTATGAATCCATGTCAGTTCACGAGGATAAGAACCAAGTGTAGAACTCGGGGTTGTATCGGAGCGTGGCACACGCATCTAGTATTCGTCGCAGCTGACTTAATACTGATAGATATTTTGCCACGTCGAGTAGCATGGAACCTTGACCAAGTCTACTGGCAATATGTAACTCCTCCTCAGTGAGAACCTTATCAATCAAAGGGCCCTGTAGCCTAGTCCCAGCTAAGTCCGTACCCCGAATGTTAGTGAGCACTCGAAGGGAAGTTGGTGCTACGTAGGTTGGGTCTCTTTGAGACCGCCATTTGGCCAATCACTCTTCTGAGACCATCATGATCTGAGCCCCTAGTTCGGCCATTACAACGCGGCTTTCGCACCAACGCTGCTCAAATTGACTCTGGCCTGCTGACAGTCGCTTAAGTAGCTCTATGTCTACGAGATTCGGTCGGCAGAGCACTTCATTGAACGTGACGATTAAGCGCAGTTCGTCAGCCTCCTCGTCGGGGATGAGTCGCATCTGTTCATGCAGGAGCCTATCGTAGTGCTCGTTAAGATGTTCTTGTTCTTCCCATGATAGAGGAAAGGTCAAGTAATCTCCAAGCTGCTCCTTAGGGATCGTGCCCACATCCGCAAGGACGTAGACATGCGCGACCACTTTGAGCTTAGCATCCAACTCAGTTAAGCATTCTGTGATACTTCTATGTTCAACAAGGGCTTGCTCGGTTGCCATCTCATGCAAAGTCCTAAGATTTTCCTGGGGGCTCAGGTCTAGATGAAGATTGGTCAACGCTAGAATTTATTATGCTCTTGGGGTTCTCACGGTTCTCCTGAGGTTTTACTGCTATTTTGTCATGGTTCTCCTCGGATGTGACTGGTACAGATTGGTCACCCTGTTGTGACAGCGTTGTATCCACTCTTGCTTGATCAATGTGAGTTCTATTGTCAGTGGATAGAGTATTGCAAGTAACTTTTGATGGCAACGGTTGCTTTGGTTTTTCAGAGCACACGGATGTGTCTGAGGGTTCACCGCTATTAGGAGAGGCATCAATGGGTTCATTGGTGGATGGACTCGATGCTTTATTCATCAGCTCTCCAGCGCCCTTCGTCTCAATGTTCTTGGGGTCCACAACCACCTGCAACTGTTGTTGTTTTCGCTGTTTTCTCCTCTTTTTCTTGGTCAGTGCAGGTGCATCTAATGGCTCAGGACCTTGGGCTAGGTTGACCACTGATGTGCTTAGTTGAGCCTTAGCATTTCCCTTCTCTAGTGTGTCCTTATGGGACCTAGTTGTGGCCTGCAGAACAGCCTCGCTAGGTTGTGAGAGCACAACTGCCTCCCTCTTCGGAGAGTCTAGCTTTTCAACCAAGTCCCTTGCATTTAACTCCTCCGTCCTAGGCTTTAGGCACTTTGAAAGTGCTGGAGTTGTCAAGGGATTTGGTTGCGACACCTCCTCCATAGGTAAACTACTAAGGACACGTTCCACATAGGGTATTGTCACGGCCAAGGGCTATGACTGCTGTGATCCCTGATTGGAAGTAGTAGCAGCTAGTTTAGTGGGCTGGCTACCCTTGGTGGATTGCGGTGTCAAGTCCCTAGGGCAATCAGAAGTGGTTGTGTCTTTTGTTGGCCTTTGAGCACTCATCTGTGTAGATCGAACATGAGCTAATCTAGTCACATTAGGTGGCTCAGGCATATCCTTGGGTCGAGAGCTACAGATGGCATCATGCCCCACCTCTTTGATGGTTGGATGCTTAGATGGAGGTAGAGATTGGAATTGACCAGTCGCCCTTGACAACTGCTGTAGTGCTTCTTGTGTCTGTTTGGGAGAAGAGGGCGTAGGAGATCTGGGACTCCTAGGTGGATGTGGCACTAGCTGAATGATTTTCTCAAGGCTATTAGATGATTGTGCCATTTGCTTTGTTGAGCGAGTAGCCTTGCCATGAGCAATGTTGTGTCTATGATGTTTGTTCTCCCCTTGGGAAATCAAAGGCTCATTGGGCACTAATGGCTTTTGTGCACGCTCAATGGTTACATATGACATCTGCTTATTGAGCATGCTAGATTGAGGCTCTTTTTTTTGAACACTCATGTCCGATTTCTTACCTCGAGACCTAGAGTTTCTCTTAGATTTCCTCCTGTGCTTTGTTGCTTTTGATGCACTCTGGCCTTCAGTCGACCAGGGAGGTTTGGCAAGGGGTTTTGGCACCCAAATCCATCGGTTGCCTGCATAATACCCTTGAGCCCGAAGCAATGCCTTAGATATCCATCGTGGTGTTGTGCTGGCTCTCCATCGACTCCTCCTTCTATAAGGCTTGGGCTTCTTTTGGGGTCTTCTACGATATTTGTAAGTCCCAAGCCCGTCCTTGGCATTGTCTCTTGACCTTCTTGTTTCAGGCCTGGCCTCACTCACTGGTTCTCGTTGTTCGACCTGTGCTTGTATTAGTTTTTCCAACAAGTCCTTGCTCTCGTCAGTAGGGCCTGACTATTATGTCAGCACCTTCCTTGCCTTTCCCTTGAGGTTCCATGAGGTCACCCTTGCTAAAGGTGGTGACTATCCTCACACCCGGTAGTGTCAGGTGTATCCTCTGTGCTACATAGTCAGCCTCACATTTGGTCGCCCTTTTGAAGGGTCTTCCTAGGAGGGTTTCTTTCCTGCAACTAGCACTTTTTGGAGGAACATGGAATAGGATAGGCAAGCTTTCCGTTTCAATTGTCGCAAGGATTTTGCACTTCCCCATGAGTGCTTGTGGGTGTCCCCCATAAGGGCTAAGAGTTGCACTAGTCGATGTGAGCTCTGGTTGGCCTAGTAGGGTCCATGATTCATAGGTCAAGATGTTAAAATCTACTCCTTCATCAATCAGAGCATCGATAGTATGCTCTCTTTTCGCGGTGAGTTTGACCCTAAGATAAGCAGGTGGTACTATGTCTTCATCTTCCGGGTCCTGGCTTGTAAATTTAAGCCTTCTGACAGATGCCCTTGAGTTCTCGACGGCACGACCAGATGTGGATTCTCCACTGCTGTCTTGGATCGTCAGTGCAGTGCTATTCAAGGTACATCTCTCGTCAAGAGTGTCATGTCTAGTCATCTTCGCATTTGTAGCTTGCTGAAGTTGCATTTTGCTCTGACTAGACACGGTCTAAACACAATGTCTTTGTGTTCTCGTGGTGTGGCCTTTTTGCCCTTGATGGCTAGATTGGCCCATTGATGTTCTAGGGTCTCTGTTTCTCTCTGTTCGGGTATAGGCTTTTGGTTGCTCTATTGCAAGTGAGACTCCATGCTGGTGTAGAGCCATTACTTCACTAGGGTCCAATTTGGAAGACCTGTCACGCCATGCGTTTTCTCTCCAACCTACTCGGGGGAGGTGTGGAGGGGGCAGAGCCCCCTCTGCGGGGGTCTGGGGGGGCAGTTCCCCTCGGCCCGCAGGGCCGTTACGGTAAAAGCCATGCACAATTTGGAGGACCGTTTATAACCAAATTTTGAACTACGTGCTCTAAATTTTAGCCCAGTGATGGATCTATGATGTGCCTTTAGCTCTACGTAGCCTTTGGGGTCAATCTTGGGGTTTAGATGTGTCAAAATTTGTGTTCTACATACCTGTCCGATTTTGACAGTTTTCTGTCCGATTCTCAGATGTCCGATTTTCAGGAGTCCGATTATCAGAATCGGACGTCCGATTTTGGGTTCGTCCGATTGGCCCAGTGGTCCGATTTTGCTCACGTTCGATTCTGGGAATCGAATCGGACAAGGTGGTCCGATTCTGGCTGGTCCGAGTGTCTGAGTGTCCGAGTCGGACGGGTTGGTCCGATCGGACGGGGTTGGTCCGATCGGACGACAGTCCGAGTGTTCGAGTCCGAGCGTCTGAGTGGTCCGATTTTCAAAATCAGACGGGTTGGTCCGAGTGGTCCGATCGGACAGGATGGTTCGATCGGTCGGTTGTCCGGGAGTCCGATTATGGACTGGTCCGAGTGGTCCGACTACGCAGCCGACGGCCCGCGAGTTGCACGCGATGCCACTAGACTGACGTCTACTACACCGAATCGTCCAGCGCCTTCCAGATAGGTGCAAGACACTACAAGGGAATGCCAGACATGCCTGGAACCACTGTGGTGCTCGAATCGAATGGCACTCCAAGGATCTGTGCATCTATTTCCCTGTTTTAGCCTGTTATACAGCAACAGAGAACCCTACTGTTTGTTTCTCTTTTTCTTTGTTTTTTCCTATCCTAATGCATCCAAATCACAAAATAAATACCTATACTACTCCATTCCACAATCATAAATCTCAGAAAGAAAAAAACCTACTTGCCAAGGAGATCGAATACCATCTTCAACCCCCTCACTTCCTACCTATCTCAAGCACCAGTTCACGGAAACCCTTACTTTGATGCTCGATTCAAAGTGCGCAAGTGCTGAAGGCTTGAATCCCTTGGTCCTGGCAACGGAACCAAAATGTGGGAGCTTTCGCTCAACCGCCAAGACCCTCGGACCGCTTATTGTTTCAAGCGTTCCAAGCCGAGCACTAATGGCTACCTCTCACATAGCCGACGCGCCATCCATATCTACGGGTGTAGTGAGCTTACCTTGATGCCGTTCGAGTTACCTCCTCTCCCGCGCACTCCGGTAGCTCCACGATCCAAGTGCAAGCTTCAAGCAAGCTCCATCCTCAAGCTCCAAGCTCCAAGCTCCATTGCCGCGAGCAAGACAAGAGAAGAGAAGAGAAGAGAAGAAGAGAGGAGACGATGGAGAGCTTCTCCTCCTCGGTCCCTCACCCTCACACACTCACTCCCTCACACTCTCACTCTCCCTCTCTCATGCACAAGCTCAAGCAAGCAAGAACAAGAAGAAGAAGAAGAAGAGAGCTACTTTTGGCCACACACAAGAATGAGCTTCTCTTTCACTTTTCAACTTTATATACAAAACCCTAATTCCCTTTTGGGCGGTCATCCCCTTTTCCCCTTTTTACATGGCTGGCCGTAGCCTAGGCCCTTTTTCCCATTGTCCTTCTATCTTCCTAGCTTCCTTTCCACTGCCCATCTACATTTACAAATTGCACGGGTGAGAGCCCGGCGCTCTTTTACAAGATTTCAGGGTGCGCCTTTTTATTTTAAAATGCGTATTTCCCCTTTTGTATTTGCCTTGGCCTTTTAAGGTTGCCCTTGCGCTTTTGGCCTTTTCTCCTATTCTTTCTTCAGTCGGGCTACCTTTTTTCCGCCTTTGCCCTGCGTCTTTTTTATTTCCTTTTGCTTTCTTCATGTTGGGATTAACACACGTTGATGGTCATTATGATACTCACATGGCCACTGACTTATCACTTATTATATTTAGTTTGTTACACCTACCTACAACTGGCAAAGACATAGCGCCAGTCGATTAGTGTAGTCAGTTATACACTGTTTGACTTAGTAGGCCACTTTCCTTTATGTTGTATCTTATCTATACTTTATGTACATTGTATAGTGTGTGAAAGAAGAAGAAGAAACCAGCAAGAAAACGTTTTGGCCTCCATCTCTCTTCTTGTGTTCTTGAGTGAGCTTCCTCTTATGTATACAGTGTGTGTTTGGTGCAACAGCTCAAGCAAGTTCCCCCACCACGCAATTCTTGACATGGTATCAGAGCCACGCCACTGAGAGAGGCTGATTTCGAAGGCTGAAGTGAAGGAGAAGAAGCAAGGTTCAAGCAAGCAAGCAAGCAATGGGTAAGAAGCTCTCCCATTCTTCCACTCTCTCTCTCTTGGATAGTTCCTGTGGAGGCACCAAAAGCAGGGTCGAGCAAAAATCTCAGATTGCTATGAGATTTGGTGTGCGAGCAGATCACTGTATATTCTGCAATTAAGGCCTTCTGGACTTTTCCATAGTTATTTTGGGCATTTGAGGCCATTTCAGGCCCCGTTTTAGAGCCACAAGGTTGCGGACAGCAGTTTCAGGGTACACTATGATTTTGGTTGTACTGACCGAAAGTGGGTGCATAGGTTACAAATTGCGAATTTGTAATTTTTGAGGCGTTTGCAGGAAGCAAACATAAGTTTTATCTGCAAACAGGTTGCAGATTACATGTACTACTGAGCAGTCAGGGGAAAAAGTTGCTTGGTGTAGTACTGTGTACGTGTTGTGAAAGATTGCAGAAGACTAGCTTGCTGTGTTGTATCCTTGTTTGTAATAATGGCAGAGAATAGTGAAAATCCCATTATTGAGAAGCTCAATAAGAAAAACTACCCTTCATGGAAGTTTCGTGTGACGAACTTCCTCATTCGAAAGGGCCTTTATGAGTTTGTTTCAAGCGAAGAAAAGGAGCCATAACTGGGTATCCCTCCAACTGCAAATGAGTTAAAAGCATGGAAAGAGTGGAATGTGAAAGACAAAAAGGTGATGTACTAGTTATCTATAGTCATTGATAATACGATGTTGGGGCATATCAGGAATGCAGAAACTTCAAATGCAACTGGGATAATTTTTGAAAACATGTTTTCAGTAAATACAAAGGCACGAAAGATTCAACTAAAGCAAGAGTTGAATGCCTTGAAGAAAGGGAAAATGTCTGTCAATGAGTATGTGTTGAAGGTGAGGAGCATTGTAGATGCTTTAGCAGCGATTGATGCAATGCTAGATGATGATGATTTGGTTTCATCCACTTTGAGTGGCCTTAACAATGAGAAGGCATGGAAATCATTTGTTACTTCAGTATATGTACAGAAGCCATTTTTAGATTTTGATGAGTTGATCTCTCTCATGATTACTGAAGAGATCAATATGCAAGGTGCTTTGTCTGAAAGAAATTGTGAACATGTCCAAGCATTTTACTCGAGTTTAGGAAGGGGACGTGGTAGATCCTCTTCGAGAGGCCGTAGTATGGGACGTACTGGCGATAACCAGCAAAACAAGTTCAATCAGCAATTTGGTGAAATGCAGGTTTCTGGAGGCAGAGGAAACTTTAGAGGCAGGGCGAGCTCTAGAGAAAGAGGTGGATGGTAGAATAGAGGTTCTAGAAATTCTGCTATTGTTTGTCATTATTGTGGCAAAACAAGCCATATTGCAGCCCATTGCTATGCAAAGAAGGATGATATTCGTAGTGGTAAATTGCAGCAAGGAAACTATGCATCGTCTTCACGACAAAATAATGAAGATAAAAATGAGTGTTTGTTTGTTATGCAACATATGATGAATGCAGTTATAGGAAAGGGAACACATGATGATGTATGGTATGTCAATTCAGGTGCATCTAATCATATGACCAGTCATGTTGAATGGTTTGGAGAAATGCAAAACTTACAAAATCCAGGTTATGTGCAAACGGGTGATGATTCATGCCACCCAATTTCACACATTGGAAAGGTTCCCTTTTCCTTGTACGATGGCCAGACAAAGAGTCTGAGAGATGTATTACATGTGCCTTCAATTACAAAGAATCTAGTGTCTGTTGGCCAAATGGTAGAGCAGGGGTTGCAGGTCCGATTCAACGCAAAAGGTTGTTTTGTAGAAGACTTTAATGATAAGTGCAGGTTGGTCGCAAAAGGAAGTAGAGTTGGCCGAATGTTTACCATAGATGCTGGAATTCCTACAATAGATGTTGCTATGTATGCTAAAGGAAAAGGAGTAGTTGCAGATATTGAAATATAGCATAAACGTATTGGACATGCAAATGTGCAAAGGCTGAAATTAATGCAGTCCAGAGGATTGGTTACAGGGTTGCCTTCTTTTAGAGTTGCAGAATTGCATAAAGTCTGTGAAGCATGCCAGTTTGGTAAGCAGGCAAGACAACCCTTCTTGCATGACAGAGAAGTGAGTAGAAAAATACTTGATGTAGTGCATACAGATGTTTGGGGGCCTACACAGAATGTATCTCTTGGTGGCAGCAAATACTTTGTTACATTTATTGATGAATGTTCAAGGAAGTTATGGATACACTTCATGAAGGAAAAATTTGATGTATTTGAGCACTTCAAATCTTTTAAGGCAGCTGTTGAAACAGAAACGTGCTTAAAAGTAAAGTGCTTGAGATCAGATGGAGGGGGAGAGTACCTCTCTAATGAGTTTAGTGGCTTCTTGAGGACTCATGGGATAAAGAGGCAATTTACTTGCAGGTATACCCATAGCAAAATGGTGTTGCACAAAGAAAAAACATGCATATTGCAGAAGTTACACAGGCATTAATGGATGAAAAGAATATGCCCAAACATTTTTGGTCTAAGGTTGTCCATATTGCTATTTACATTATGAACAAAACTCCCACAGCTACAGTTCATGGGATGACTCCTGAAGAATGCTTTACTGGCAAGAAGCCTGATGTATCGCACTTGAAGGTATTTTCCTATGTTCCATACGTTCATGTGCCAGATGAGCTATGGAAGAAGCTTGATCCAAAGGCAGAAAAATGTGTTTTTATTGGATACTCTTTAGAGCAGAAAGGGTATCGTTGTTATAACCCTATCACATGTGAGTTCAGAGTGAGCAGGGATGTTATCTTTGATGAGATGGGCAGCTGGTATGCACCTATTGGTGATGTATTAGATGATGATAATGATCATGACAACTATGTGCAAAAAGAAAAACAAGAATCACAAAGTCTTAGTGGACCAGAAACATCATATGGTACTATACCTACAGTGAGCCCTTGGTCCGGGAGACTAAGGAGTAGTCCCACATCTTCACGTGGATCTATAAGTGTTGCGGGGAAGGACAAAGGAAAGAAGAAAGTGCTGGATGGTAATGATACATCTACCAGTCATTTGGGATTGGATGGAGATTCTAGTGGTTCGAAGAGTTTGGATGATGAGCTTGGCATTCCTTCAGTCAGGACGCCAGGTGTACAGAGAGCTCATAATAATGTAAAGGCTCCATTGAGTGATCCGGTGGTATGCAAATCTAGCACGGTCAGATACCCTATTAAAAGATTTGGTTTTGAAGGTTATGCAGCTCACCATTATGTTTATATGGTGAAACTAGTTGATGATGTTGAGCCCACTTGTTTTGAGGATGTTGTTGGTCATGCTCATTGGGATACAGCAATGGATGAGGAGATGGCTGCATTAGAAGCCAATTAGACTTGGGATTTAGTACCCTTATCTAAGGGTAAGAAAGCTATTGGCTGTAAGTGGGTTTACAAATTCAAGTATAATGCAAATGGTTCAGTTAGCATGTATAAGGCTAGGCTGGTTGCAAAAGGCTATGCTCAAACATATGGCATAGATTATGAAGAGACATTTAGTCTAGTTGCTAGGATGGCAACTGCTAGGTGTATGATTGCCTTGGCAACATCCAAAGGTTGGAGTTTGCAGCAAATGGATGTTAAGAATGTCTTCTTACATGGTGAATTGCAAGAAGAAGTATATATGGAGCAGCTAGCAGGTGATGAGAATTTAGAGCAGGTTAAAGAAGGTCCTCTATGGGCTAAAGCAAGCACCTAGATCATGGTCTGACAAGATTGGAGAGTATCTTGTCAATATTGGATTTTGTATTTCTGATGCTGATCACTCACTTTATGTGAGAAAGGGAGATGTAGGTTTGGTCATCATAGTCATCTGTGTGGATGACTTGATTATTACAGGTGACAGTGACAATGGGATTGCTGAAGTTGACTTCTTGAAGAAGAAGTTTGAGATAAAAGATTTGGGTGAGCTGAGATAGTTTCTTGGTATTGAGGTGATCACATGTGATGATGGTATATGGCTATCCCAAAGGCAGTATGGCTTGGATATGTTATCCAAGTATGGTGTGACAGCATGTAAGCCTCTTTCAGTACCATTGGAGCAAAATGTAAAGTTGAGTGCTGACATTGGGGATGAGGTAGAAGACCCTACTATGTTCAGGAGGATAGTAGGGAGTTTGATTTACATGACTATCACAAGGCCAAACTTGAGCTATGTTGCTAGCCTTGTCAGTCAGTTTATGCAGATGCCTAGAAAGCCTCATTTGGATGTAGTTAGACGTATATTGAGGTATGTGAAGTCCACTTTACATTATGGACTTTTTTATGATGCAGATAAGGACATACACAGATGTAGATTGGGCTGGTAGCATGTCAGACAGAAGATCTACAAATGGATTCATTTTTTCCCTTAGTAGTACAGCAGTTACATGGAGCAACAAAAAGCAACCTACAGTTGCTTTATCGAGTACAGAGGCTGAGTATAGAGGTGTTGCTATGGCAGCATGTGAGGTGGTATGGCTGCAAAAGTTATTAGGTGATTTGGACGTGCAAGGAGATGGTCCAATTGTCATTCATTGTGACAACATGAGCAGCATACAGCTAGCTAGGAATCCAGTGTTCCATTCTAGGACAAAACACATTGAGGTGCACTACCACTTTGTGAGAGAGAAGGTACTTGCAGGAGAGATTGACTTGGTATATGTCAGCACACAGGATCAGATAGCTGACATTTTCACAAAGGCATTGGGTGCAGAGAAGCTTCGGAAGTTCCGAAGCTTACATGGAGTTGCAGAGATAGAGTTGAGCTTGAGGGGGAGTGTTGAGATGGCAAACTCAACATGTGCGAACATTGATGATGGACCGCCTGGCTAGATGAGTCCGCACGTCTACACTTAGCATGTTGGTGGTCATTATGATACTCACATGACCATTGACTTATCACTTATTATATTTATTATGTTACACCTACCTACAGCTGGCAAAGACATAGCGCCAGTCGATTAGTGTAGTCAGTTATGCACTGTTTGACTTAGTAGGCCACTTTCCTTTATGTTGTATCTTATCTATACTTTGTGTACATTGTATAGTGTGTGAAAGAAGAAGAAGAAACCAGCAAGAAAACGTTTTGTCTTCCATCTCTCTTCTCGTGTTCTTGAGTGAGCTTCCTCTTGTGTATAGAGTGTGTGTTTGGTGCAACAGCTCAAGCAAGTCCCCCCACCGCGCGATTCTTGACATACAGACAAGCAACGCTTTTGTCTGATTGTCAGCTTATATTGAGAGCAAGGACACGCAACACGCTAATTAAGACTGGTGATCTTGGACATCACGACCATCATCTTGTCCATTTTTTCAACATTATGACAAAGAAAAGGTTTTTGTTCCTCTCAATGATAATCTTCCTTCGCTTTAATCTCTACTCCTCTTTCTCTCCCTTTCCCTTTATTTATTTTCCTCCCTCCATCTCTCTTTATCTATTCCTTTTCTCTCCATGTCTCTCTGTCTTTATCTATACCAACACCGTTATAGATGAGATAGATTATTTTGGAAGCTTGCAAAGTGTTATCTCAGTGGATTACCATTGGTTCTCCATGATCATATTCAATGTACAATGGTTCAAAGTGGTATTGGAAGAAGTTGGGGCAACTATTTGGCGAGGTCCATTTAGATTTTTGAAAATAGATTCCGAGAAAAGATAGATAGATCTGTGTGACATGTTTTCCCTATCGGTCCATTGTGAACAAGTGCATGACCTTTTTTTAAAAAAAAATTCATGGCATGAAACAATTAAAAAAATTTATTTACTCTCATATGTGATATTGAACATGTAATATTTTATCCAAATCCCCAACCACCTTGATGGTGGTATGTTGTGTGGTCAACTCCTCGGAGTGCGAGAGTGTATGATAAAAGCAATGTTCCCAGCGTAGACGAGGAGAGTATGTAGGTAGAGGGGTCGATATTGTGGAGGGTGGAGGCCGAAGAGGGCTTGGAGCATGTAGAGGAGGCAAACAACATGGGTAATGATGACAAAGAGACAGGAGGCGATGAATTCTTTAAGAATGAAGTGGACTCCTCCTTCTCTGATCACCTATCTATAGACCTTCCAGTGTATGTAGATTGTGCCAGGAGATTGACATGGGGCCATAGGCTGGGTCATATTTGCATTTTCCTACTCAATTCGTTGATGATTCGGTTTTAAGAACACTTTAGAATATATATTTTAATTAGTATCATTTTTTTCAAAGTTATACTATTGTGCTTTACCTAAATCTTTATATTGATTATGCTAACATTATTTCTGTATGTGCAGGTTACCTTTGATGATACTTGAAGAGCAGGATGAGTCAAGGGATGAGCGATGAGGAGTTGTAGGAGATATTTACATGTATGTCTCTCGATTAGATGACCCGATTTAGAGATATGGCAGACCAGGAACTATCTCCAACACCATCATGCCGTTCTATGAGATCTACTTTGGCACTCTCTGATGCTTCGGTTTTTAGTAGACGAAGTTGATGCTCTAGACACTCGGTACGGACAGAGGGAGTGGTTCTAGGGGGTGTTGCAAAGGTATGGATGCTATGAGCCCATGGTCAGTTCTAGATAGGGGTGCTACTCCTCACTCTCATAGAAGTTCCAGAGAGGGTGACTCAGGTGGGTGTTGTGGAGGCACCGATGCAATGTCTCTATCTCGTCATTCTAATGGATACTTGTCACCTCCAGGATTTTTCACACCTCTAAAGACATCTACTCCAGTGACTCTGGGTTTTTCACAGTCGTCCGCAGGTGGCACTCCTATGGGTGCTACTTTGAGAGATACTACCCCCATGGGTACACTAGTTATGCAGGGGTCTCCTAGTTATGCCCAAGAGCACTGTCATAGGTGGGAGAGGACACACCTTAGATGTACCCCAGAGGGGTATGGATACCTAGTAGATGACAGGACAGGTGGTGTGATCATGAACGATGAGAGGAGGGTGATGTCTCGTGTGAGAAAGTTGTATCAACAAGTTTTTAGGCACAACATCTTGGACCATTGAAAGAATATATCGGAGGGAAGCAAGAACACAAGGACTATATAGTGGTATCCTTGCACAAGAAGTTTTCGGTACTTACTACTGCAGAGAGGTTTTTCACTAGGTGGATGATGGAGTGTATGCATACATACATGTCACATAGACAATCGGACATATGCAAGGCACTCAAGAGTGGCACCTCAAAGCCCGAGTGGCTATATGCAGATGGTTGGTGGAGACTCAGGGAGGAGGCTACAGATTCTCCAAGACGATGGCGACAGCAATGAAAGATAGCAAGGGCACGATTGGAGGTAGGGATCATGCGTCATCTAGGGAGTGGTGGCCACAAGACTTATACTAATAATCATATTTCTAACAATTGTATTTTGTTTTCTTTGCAGCACTCCACAAACTGCGATCCCATAGGTTTGGAGACTCAATATACAAAGAGACACGGTCTCACTACGCTCATCGATAGATTGTACATGCGTGGCAGCCCAAAAAGTCAATTTTTCTTGTCCCTATTCACTATTTTTTTAAATGCATTATGTATGGTGGACTGATGTGTAGTTGTTCATTTTGTAAAGTCCGTTCAATGCTCCTTTGCATCAAGACAAGTGTTCTAATGGCGAGGATTTGTAGCTCGCACTTGGATTTGTGGAGCGCACACCCTCTTCTTTTTTGGTCTTGTGATCTGTGCAAGCATCTTCCATGTACTATTCCTTAGATGTACTTATCATCATTTGTATAAAATTGCATATTGTGATAATTACATATAGATTTTCATGTTTAGTTGGTTCTCCTCTCTCTCCATGGTTCCATGTAATGTCATGACTTGTCATCACTAATCTTGTACTTATTCTATGAATTATCAGTCTTATGGGTTCAAGTAGTTTTTGTACTCGTCTTGACAATCATTGCGTACCCAACATAAAATTGCTTTGGAGAATATTATACATCACATAGTGATATATGTGGCAAGGCAGCTTATTGCCTTGCCACAAAGAAAAAATCATATGTAACCGTCGCTATTAGCATCATTGATTTCTCTACACACATCACTATTGCCGTCGTCCCTATGCACATCACAAACCATCACTATTTGCATCACAAATGCAACTCAAATAGGGACACATATAGTGATGCAAATAGCAACGGTTTCTGCATCAATTTTGTAGAGACGTTTATACCAATACTTTTAGCGATGACGGGGGTAATTTTTTTTATGAATATTTGTGTCGCTTTGAACATTGGTATGAGGCCTGTATCTTGTAGTGTTATCATGCCCAAATTCTTAAATTGGTGATAGTATATAGGCCATGGATAGTGTGGACTAGTATCATCATGTCACATGGTCATTTGTTTTCAATGGTTATCCTAACTTCTAGATCACATGCTACAAGGTTTTACACACATCAATAACATTTAATTTTTCAAAGAAAACCTCCTTTTAACTTTTGTAAGTGTTTATCCACTTTACATAGCATTATTTCTATGTAGGTTTATGATAAGTGTGCTTTTGTTATATTATATCATAAAAAGGACAAATTAGGTAGCTTATAAATCAAAACTATGGGTTAATATTACACCCATATGATCTTTGCATTGATTCATAAAGAGATCAGAGATAGCATACAAAAGTAGATTATTAAAATTAGGTGGATGATAAATATAAACACATGTGACTATGTATTGACTCCTTATAGCTTAATTGGTGTATGAATCTATATTCCACCTACTATAGCTCTTTATAATTGTTGCACTTTGGGACATGTTGGACTCGCACATATTTTTAAGGCATTTTTTTCTATAACAGTAGCATTCCATGCCTTCGACGTCCAATAGTGTATCTCATTTTGTGTTGAACTTCGTCGTCCAATAGTTTTGATGAAAGTTTATATAGATTTGAGTGTTGGTGAGGATAAGTTGCTTAGGCACTATGGCATCCTCAAGAGAGGAACTAATACCTTAATCCAATGGTTAAGAATATGTGCATTGAAGTGGAACATAAGAAATAGGTACCAAAGGCATTATGAAGCACATACTTTTCAATTAGAAGATCAAAGGTGTGGAGATGGTAGCTCAAAGAAGAGAGTTTATAACGTGAAGAGTATGTGAGAAAAGAGGATGGAGGGCTAAGCACAAGAGAATATCATATTTTAGAAAAAACAATTGGTTGGAGGGTCTAAAGAGAAAGAAGATGTTGCTCGAGAGGCAACTTGGTGTTAGGGAGTAGATGGGATCCATTTCCTTATGGAGTAGCATGTCTACTTAGATGAGGAATTACTTCTTGGAATACCAAATTTTTTTTACTAAAGATCTCTCCACACCTCTTCTAACTTGTCCCAAAGCTCTCAAGTTGTCTCACTACAAAGGTAGCCATATAGATTGTATTCCACTCAAGAATGAATATACAAGGATAACCTCTAGTTACTCCTAGATAAGCTCATTTGGGTTTACAAATCTATCCTTACTTGTAACTACTTTCTACAAATGTTTGGAGGTAAATAAAAGAAAACAGCCAAGATCACCCTGAGATATGTCACATAGTGATGTTTCAATACTCTCTCTCTCTCTCTCTCTCTCTCTCTCTCTCTCTCTCTCTCTCTCTCTCTCTCTCTCTCTCTCTCTCTCTCTCTCTCTCTCTCTCTCTCTCTCTCTCTCTCTCTCTCTCTCTCTCTCTCTCTCTCTCTCTCTCTCTCTCTCTCTCTCTCTCTTAGAGAAGGAAATCCAAAGAAGGAAAGAGGTGGATCAGCAACTATAGAAGGAAATCAAAACAAGGTAGAAAAGAAATCAACAACATATGACATACGCCATCTTCTTAGTAGTTAATGAAGCTATATTGCAAAAGAAGATTGCATTCTATACAAATTTAGGAGGCCTTCTTAAGGGATGACATGAAGAAATATGAGAGGAACTAGCCAATGATTGAAGAGTGCCAAGGATGTCAAAGATATGTAGGCTGGAGAGCAAAATAAGGTCAATATTGAATGAAAATTTGTTCGAGTGGATGATACCATGGAACACCATCAGGTAGGGAAAGAATTAAGCAAATTTGAGGTTTGAAAGCATGGAAGAGAAAGGTGAAATATTAAAGCAATCAAAATGTTTAAGGAAACAAAATTATGGATCATAGATTACACTATCACAACTCACAACATGACCAAGTGAAATTGCAAAGATGAAGGCAACTCGAAAGGAGGGCAAATTGGCAATTTATCAAGGTGGTAGAGGAGTTCAAAAAGCCTAAGCATTGAGTTACTTTTTGGTCGTGATGTATTTAGTAACTTTGATAGCTTTAGTAGTTGGTTTCTTTTTTGTGCTAATGGCACCCTGGTTTAGTTTGTGTCAATGGCACCTTGAAGTGGATCACTAAAAACATTGATGTGTGTCTCTTTGTTCTATACATCTTTAAGGCATCTAAAAGGTCATTAACACAACTCTCTCTCTCTCTCTCTCTCTCTCTCTCTCTCTCTCTCTCTCTCTCTCTCTCTCTCTCTCTCTCTCTCTCTCTCTCTCTCTCTCTCTCTCTCTCTCTCTCTCTCTCTCTCTCTCTCTCTCTCTCTCTCTCTCTCTCTCTCTCTCTCTCTCTCTCTCTCTCCACACACACACAAAGTTCTAATGGTTGTCCCCCTCCTATTTTTTTCACGTTTACACTCTATCCTTGTTCCCTTTTGTATAAGATTGTGTTCACATGTACACACTCAGTACTTTCTAAAATCCCTATTTTTTCCACATTTACACTCTATCCATGTTCCCTTTTGTATAAGGGTTTGTTCACATGTACACATTGAGCACTTCCTAATCTCCCTAATCACCTCTCCCTACAGTGCAAGGACAACACCTAGGGGTGAGCATCAAACCTAAGCTATTGTCCCCCTCCCCCTATTTTTTTTTCACCTTTACACTGTATCCCTATTCCCTTTTGCATAAGGGTTTGTTTACGTGTACAATTCGTAATCTCCCTAATCACCTCTCCCTAGAGTGCAAGGGCAACTCCTAGAGGTAAGTGTTAGATCTAAGCTCTTGCCTCAATAGTGAGATGCAAAAACTCTTTCAATGATCTTGGCATCATTGCCTAAACCAAATTGAGAGCCACGCCCATGGGAGAAATATCTATGTCAATAAGTTTGGAACTGGGAAGTAGAGAATGTGGTTTTGAAAGACTCACTTACCAAAGTGCTTATGCACTTAATAGAGCTAGAGGAAGAGCTACAAATGTTGTTGCTACAACTAATGAGAAGATTGAAGATGAAACCAAGGAAATGATAACCAAAATATAAAAGAAGGTACAAAAGGAAATCGAAACAAGAAAGGAGGCAAATAAGCTAGGTACAACTAATGCTATCTTTTTAGAAGTTCATGAAGCTAAATTGTAAAGGATTCCATTCCATGCCCATTTTAGCGGCCTCCTTGACAAATAGCATGAATAAAACACAAGAACTATAGATTGCCAATGATATTCAAAGACATGCAAGCTAGAAATCAAACTAAGGCCAATTTTTGAGGAAAAAGGTTCAATTGGATGGTACCATGGAAAGTCACTAAGATAGCAAAAAATAAAGCAACTTTGGAGTTTTGAAAAAGCAAGATAGTGTTGAACTATTAAAGCAATTAAACTGTATCAAGGGAACCAAAATATGAATCCCAAATGAACCTACACCAACACAACTCAAAGAATAGCCAAGTGAAATCGAGAAGATGAAAGCAACTAGGAAGGAGGACAAATGGAGAATTCATTGAGGTGACAAAGCTATCATAGAGGAGGTAATACACAAGTGACTAGGCACATGCACCTTTATCTCCAACAAATTGACACCTTGATGGCTAATTTTTCCCCTTCTTTTCCTTTGACAGATATGGATTGTGGCTTCTGTTACTACTGCTAGGTTTCTAGCCTTCTATACTACAGACCTTGAAACCCCTTGCTCCTCAACTCAAGTGGTCACTCTAGTGCCATGGCTTGAGCAACCTCAATATTAGTTGTTATGTACCTAGGCTAAGTTGCTTGCTATTCTCCAACTAAGCTTGTCTCAAGGGGGGGCTTCAATTGTAGCTCTTTTAATAGGTGCTTTCTTGGTTTGGAGCTTCTACCATGTGGCACTAAGTCTTCTCACAGCCTCCTCTACCTCATGTTGCAATATTCTAATTTCCTCTTCCTCTTGCTCCTTCGAGGGTCCCTCCTCTAGAGTTTTAAGTGTGGATGGATAAAATCTCCTATATTGCTATGCATTACGATTGATGTGCTAATGATTTTGCTTGGATGTGATTCTTTGGTGACTTCTTGTATAATGGCTCTTAGTTCCCCACCGAATCCTACCAAAATGGCCTTGGTTGCTACCTTCCTCCTTTCTACCTCTCTACTTGCTACTGACATAGGTTCTGATTTATTGGACTCTGGTGTGCTAGAGCTCAATGCCTTTGCCACAATAAGGATGGTTTTTATGATGTAAGCATTGAGGTTTTTATTATTCATTGCCCTAACAGCCACACTTTCCAACATTGCGACCTAGTTCCAATGGCACCTAAATGGGTTTCTTCTTTTCGTGCCAATGGTCTCCAAATTGGGTTGTGACTAAAAATCTTATATTGTATCCCTTTGTCCTATATGCTTTTGAGGCATCTTAAAAAAACGTTAATACAACTTTGTCTTTCTTTTTCTCTTACACAAATGGAACTACTTAGCAAGCAATGGAAAACAATTGTATTATGCCAAATAGAGCCCTACAATGGGTCAACACTCCCTCACTTTGGTGCCATTCCAACACAATTCCATTGCATATTGAAGAGTTGGACTCAAACTAAGAGAGTGGGTGTGCGCGCGCATGCACGTACACGTGTGTGCACACGCACATGCTCACATGCAAGAGCAGTAGAATGGCTGGCAGCATATGGAGAGACCATTCATTGGTGATTATGATAGCCTGAATGACTTACAGCTATGCATGAGTTCCTCACGAGACCATTAGAACAGAGCTAGGTGCAGTGCTCGTGGTGACATAGGCTTTCTTTCAGGGGGTGACCTCGAAACATTGTTGGCTGCAGAGGGACACGCTGCCGGTATGGACAAATGAGCACGTGGCTGAGCTCAACGTATGTACAATCAGAGCAGAACCAGGTGATTAGAAAGAACATTGTACGACCACGCAGAGGACTCGGATGAACTGTGCAGCCACTTGGTAGGAAGATTCGCATATATATCTTCACGTATCAGAGGATGGTTTCATCAAATGGCCAGCACACATCGATGCCCATATTTCACATGGCCTTAGATGCACCATTGGTCAGCTCTGCACCTTGTCACACCAGCTGAGGTTAGAGACAGGGAGGTACAAATTTATAAGCCCAAGACCATATAGGCCAGCTATACAGAATTGGGGTCGAGTCAAAGCAGCACTGCACTCACAGAAGTATGGTGCACTATGAGATTAGAGCGAGATACCACTACCTCTTTCGGAGTGAGATACCACTGCCTCTTTCAGATCTTCTGTGACATAGGGAGATGCTTGATGCAGAGAGGAGCAGCCTCCTCGGATCCATCTAGATAGAGAGCATGGGCAGACTTCTTTTCTGCGGTGAGCAGCATGGCCAGCAACCCCCACCTCAAGCAGCAATATCCGTAAGCAAGGCAATATCTTCGTCACGAGGCATTGCTGTTGGAGCAAACCACAGCTTTCCACGTGGCGGGACACCCTAGCCCCTCTAGGAGATGACAATGTTGCCTTACCACCAAAAAATTTGGGCCATTTTTACCTGCCATAGAAGGTGCGGACTGAGAACCCTCACCCTTGACATGCCACCAACAAATTTGGGCCATTTTTACCTGCCATAGAAGGGGCAGACTGAGAACCCTCACCCAATCTTAACATGGTGGAGCAAATACTACAGCAGCTGGTGAGATGGATATTGGAGGCTACGTTGGCCTTGCAATGCCATCATTTTAGTCATTGAGAGAGGATTACATTAGATCTTTTTACTCAACAGTGGTTACTTTGCTTCATTGCTTTCATTTTCATTTTCATTTTATTTTCTTATCATAGTTTATCTAATTTCATAATGCCCTTTAGGTATGAACTACTTTTGTATACCTTATGGTGATATCTCATCACATTTGTATTACATGCTTGAGTCTCATATCTTGATTCTTACAAGCAATGACCAAAAAAAACAAGAGAGTGGACTCTCAAAAGAAACAATATAACCAATTCACGGAGGCTTATGCATGCCCCTAACTTATTTCATAGCATGTGGCTGATGGTTCCCCAAGCTGGCTTAGCTTTGAAGACTTCAATGCACAATGTACTCGTTTTGCCTTATAAAGATGCTTTTGAATAACACATGTTCCCAGAAAGGCCTCTTCAGCAGAAAATTCTCAAAATTGCAGACATGGCCTTTGATTGATACATAGGACCCTTCTTTTGGCATTTAACCAGGGTGGTCACCCTCACAAGTAGTCCAGATTGCTGGCTGTTGATACAGCGCCTTCACTTCCCCTAAGGTGGAGGAGCTTTCATATAAAAGACATTACATAGAATTGCCAGATCTACAACAGATGCTGGTGCAGAGTTGAACACAGCAGCTCTTGCTTGAATATCTGCAAGTGGAGATTTTGGTTACCCTTTAGACAGTCTACTTGCGATAGATTCTGAAGGGCACTAATTCCTTCCACATAAAGTTTCTAGAACTACCAATGCACATTCTGGTTTAGAAATCTGCTGGGAATCTTTGTGCAAGCCCAAACAAGCCCAATGTGCCCCCTGTATGGAGGACTACAACCATTTTATCTTCATCTTTTTGTTTGCTTATTGTAAGCTCGCTGGCAATTTCCCAAGCAGCGAGTGTGTAGATTGGATCTAGCAAAATGCCAGTTCCTTTTGCAATTCTCCGACAAGTCTCTATTTCTCCTCCAAAAACTTTTCCAAATCTGCATGCCACACAAGCCAACCAACACATGACGTGAGAAAGTTCACAAACAAGCAGTGTGCAGGTTTGTAGCAGGAGGCCCCCTACATGATGCAATAATGGACAACCCCTACTTGTACAAATGGTGGGGAGCTTACTTCCGGGGTCGTTGCCGCTCCACCCATTGGATGCACTTGTCAAGTCTCCCCACATCCAAGCCACAATGCCCTTTCTTTGCCAACATTTTGTTGAACTCATCCAATAACCGCCTCATTGTACAGGTGTAATCTTCTGGTGTGCCAGCCAGTGCAACACTGACAACTTCCCATGGCAGCCTGGAAAACAGTATAGCTCTTGTGACTAGGCAACGGTGTCATCCGAATCTATCAATTTATTCACCAGTCATCACATTATCACAACTCTTAGTGAAGTGCTGTACATCGAATCCATGACAGGTAACACCCAGGAGCCCAAAGAAAGTAGCAATCCTCTGCTCGAAAGCAAGCCATGTAGGATTTTGGAGTGTGTATGGCAGCAAAATGGAACTATGAGATAGCCCTCTCTTTGCACCAAATGACTGGTTCCATCAATTAATTGTCCATCTTAAACTGGTAGAAGCCATGAGTTTTGTTTATATTATTGATCTTGGGTGTTTTGTTCATATTATCAATCTTGGGTATATTAGGCATAAAAAAATCAAAGAACAGTGAATAGAACACAACTTGGGGCTTTCCCTATTTATGACACGAACTCCTAAACAGCAAAGTATCAGAAGGCAACAGACCACATACCCCAGTAACAAGATTCCAACAGCTAATCCAATGGCTGTTGTTCCAGTACCACTGTCAACAACAAGCTGCAACTTCTTGTTTTTACTGAAGCAGGACTGGGCTAAGTATTTTACTAGCCTTACCAATCCTGCATATAAAAATGTTGTCTCAGACAAATACTCTCAAGCCTACAATATTTATCCAAGCTTTTGAGATTCTTTCCAACAGTATGTTAAAATAAAAGGAATTTGCAAGAGTCTCACCTAGCAATGCCATACCATCACCTGCTCCCTCTCTGACTATTGCTACTTTCTTTGAGCTGTGAGAACAATTGTGAGCCCATTTCGAATTCGTATCATCAAGGTCAATCTGCATGTCTTGTAACCATAATACAGGTCCATTTTCAGCAATCTTCTCAGCATAGCTGCTAAGCATGGCTTCTCGATTGGCATACTCTAACCGCGAGGCATAGATAACATTACTGTACATCCCTGAGAGTAGATGGTAACCTGTTGGAACCGAAAGCTTCTCCCCTCGAAGCAAGGAGTGTGCACGAAGACCACGCTCAGCACATGCAACAGCTACACTCACAAGTCACCAAATAGTTTCCAGAATCAGCGCCATGCTTGTAAGACAACTTAACAAAGATTCTCTCACTCAAGACATGCTCTATGCACTGGAATAACTTCATGCTTGTAGGAATGCAGCTCATGTTTCTCCATACCCAGTGCTGCTGTATGTGCACTTTGACAGCCTCCACAAGTGACCTGAGTGAAGACAGCCATGCGATACCTGAATTTACAAATAGAATGATAAACCATGAACATTACAACCTCTTGTACAAGTGCAAGGAAAATGTAGTTCCAGAAGTTCTACTTACCACATCTGTCACTGATGTAGACTCAAGAAATGGTAATAAAGCATCTAGTTTCCTGAGTTTATTCCCTCCCATGAGTGGATGAAGTAAATCATCTCTGATTACATACATTTTACCATAATGTTTCATCCTCCCCTCAGCCTCCACAGGTTCTTTGCAATTGGAAAATTGAAGCCTCTCCAAACCACGCATACCCTCACTTTCAGGCCTCACAGAAACAAGAACTGGCTGTATATTTGTGTCAGGCCTTGTCAAAAACCATCTTCTTTGCAGAACTTGTTCACTGTATTCTGAATCCGTGTAGAGACTTCTTGATCCCTGTCATTTTTGCTGAATCAAAAATAGAATCCTCTCTATATATTGAAAACCAACTCAGAGTGATTGCTTTCTAATTACCAGACACAATCTGGAGGTAAATGGTTTCACATAAAAATAGTTCCAAACCTCAGAACACAATCTGAAATCAAGCATTTTCGGACATGCCAAACGCAAATAACCACTTGAAACAATACTTCTGCTGGGATAAAATATGCCGTATTCATGCTTCATGCCAAGAAAATAATGTAGCGGCCCTAGATCAGTGACCTTAAACTTTATCCTCAACTGGTACATATGATACAAGTCAATTTGGCTGCATGAAATCCATCATAACAGAAAGGATCATGAAACCATGAAGTAAATCAGAACCAAAATAATAAAGATTGGTGTCGTGCAGCCACAGTATAGGTCTCTCAGTATTCAGTACCTGCTCATTGTGCATGGCCCTTGGCCACAATCCAGCCTCGTACGTCTCCAAGGTATGACCAGAACAGAACTCCACTATGAAGATCCACTTCACACCAAGTGACAAATGAAATGATATTGATTTCTGTCCACCAAGACCCATGTGTGATTCCAAACAATGCAATCCAACTCCTCCCTAGCTTGTTCATACTCAGATTTAGATATATCTAAGCCTCCTATCATGTAGATAGGAACTTTACCTGCTGACCCAAGTTGTCAATGGCCAAATATACGTGGGTGAGGGTGCGGGGTGAGGAACACATCCTGCACATTGCCATTTGCTACTTCTCTCCCATGACGCCCAAATATACGTGGGTGAGGGTTCATCTTGCCAGGGGACTTCAATGCCCGGACATCTTGTCACAAGTATCCCGTTTTGATAGATCGGAGGTTACAAGAGCAGGACTTGGCAGAGTCAGGGATGGAGCATGCCTCACATGACGTTTGGGAATGCATGGAGTATGGGGGATACCTCATTGAGATGGGTTTGCACATGGACTAGCCATAATCAATAACCTAGCCAAGACACCCCTTATCAGATGCACTCACTTGAGTTGCTACCCTCACATGGTGATGCCAGCATGGTAGTCTATGTACTAGTCCCCCCATATTCACAACCTTACACTATCCCCCACCGCATTGGAGATGCAATGGACCGTGCCTACCTCTCATCTTCGGTTCACACAAGGGCAAGTCCACCATACACTTTGCAAGCACCGAAGATACTATTTTTCTAGAGATGGGTGGAGTATCTACTCAAGAGAGATCTTCAGATTACTATATGAAGTCAATCCCCACATTACAATACCTAAGCTCACATAGTCTCAATGAGACCTTACATGCAGAAGCAGGTACAGCCTTCCCCCATTCACAGCCCACACAGTCCCTCAAGGGTGATACTCCAAAACAGTTGGTATTGTTAGAAAATGGGCATAGAAACCCACTGTAAGCAAGGGAGTATAAGGGCAGATGGGTGTGAATAGCCATAAGGGCAGGGGAAACCCTAACCCTAGCTGGCAAAGGGCTATATAAACAGCCTATGGGTCACTATCACTTGTGAGAGAGTGTACCCAAGTTGTACTCTAAGCAACTTAGTAAGCAAGATTTCATTCTTGTACTTTGAGCTCTTCTCTCCCTCTTGTGCACACATTCTACTGCTGCAAACTCTGATTCTCAACATGGTATCAGAGCCATCTCTGATCCCCTCAGCTTCCCTCAGCATCAGTCATCACTAAGTGCACATTAGCTATCATTTTCTTCACTCTATCCTTCTTTCCTCCATAGCTGCCTGCAACCTACCTCCATTGGAGGACTTGAGGAGGACAAAGGAGGCCATATTAGCCTGAGACTTCTTCTGGAGATCTTTTCCCCACATCAGGGCGCAACTCCCTGTCAGCTCAAACACTGACATTGTCCACGTGTGAGGCCAGCATTGCCAACATTCAAAAAAACGGTGCAGTCTGGACAGGCACAAATCTCGGGCTGAATCGTGGGCAGCAGGCGACGCAATCCCAGCCACTATCATAGGGGTTTGATAGCCCCCCAAGTGGGCTATCCTCAGCTAAGAGGGCTCTGGGAAATTCCTCTTCTGCTGGCTGCTACAAGCCAAACCCTAACTGTGTTTTTTGGGCAGCCATAGCCAACAAGCTCCAAGCTTGACATTTTGGGTTTTTTACACTCTGAGCTTCATTAACAGTGATTCTAATCACTGAAGCAGAGTCTCTAAATCCTATTCCAGAGTCTAAAGCTCTTGGGCATGATTAACGGACATCACCAAGCATTGGGAAGCCAACTTCCAACCGGGTTCCATTCAAGCACTTCACTAAGCTTGACAATAGTGTTCTCTTAACACTAATCATAAATCATCAGTTGAATAGCTTGCTGGGCATTCACTAAAACCCAGTGAGTTTTTATTCATCTTCATGTATTGTTGTAAGGTTATGTGTAAAATGAACACATAGACCATTATGCACAAGAAGTGTATTGCATACCGTAAGTGACATTGTCTCAAGTACTTTGGTCAGTAAAATCAATAGCATGAGTGTCATCATACTCTCCTCGGAGTCATCAGCAAAACAAGCATTGAGATCATAGACAAACCGTGTCCAACACAAGCTTCATCCACTAAGCCGTACCACAAGGAGGAGCCTGAAGTCCAGTCTAGGTTTACTTCATTAAAACCTAAAAAGACTATTAAACCACGGAAGAAGTTTGCACATAAGAAAGGACCATCAAAGTCATACCTGGAAATATTGCACTTATATGATTTTCAGCCTTTCTCTTCATTGCAATTTTGACTTCACTTTGTCTAATTTGCTTCCGCATTTAGTGAAAGGTTTGTAAGGGACTAGACACTGCCCTTGTCTTAACAAGTGGTAAGACCTTTCCAATGACCACAACATATGCTGATGTCCGTCCTCAAATTCGAAAGTTTAATGGTAAGGATTTCCATCCATAGCAGGTACTAATAAAATACAAAATGATGGAGAGAGGGTATTGGCTCTTATTCAAGGCAGTACAGTTATAAACTCTGCAAATATGATTGATATAGAGGATGACCAACGAGCTCAAGCAATCATAATGCTACACTTAGATGAATCCCTGATTCATCATGTTGATCAACTAAACACTGCTAAAGAAAAATGGGATGAACTTGAAAAGCTCTATGGAGCCACTGGGAAGAATACTAAAATCTTCCTTAAAATTGAATTCTTTAGCTTGGAATATCATTCAGGAGAAGATTTGGGAAAATTCATTTCTCATATGAAGGGACTTATGGCAGAGCTTGCTTCTGTACAAGCTCCAATACTTGAAGAAGATGCTATTGCTATTCTCCTAAAAGCTATAAAACAGGTGTTTCCTACTCTTGTAACCACTCTCACCAACATTCCAGATCCTACTTTGGCAAGTACCATTCAATCCTGTTTGGATGAAGAAAAGAGGAACCACAAAGAAAGTAGCAACAGTCAGGCAACTTCAAATTCCCGTGAACAAGTATTGGTTCATACAGTTCTCACTAAATGTTCTTTCTGTAAGAAAAAAGGACATCTTGTAAACAACTGCTGGAAGAAGTATCCTGAGAAAATGAAATGTAACAAATGCAAGAAGACAGGGCATATAACAAGTAAATGCCCCAACACTCCTGAAATACCCAAAGAATTGGTGGCCAACTATGTCTCCAATTCATCTGAAGATCGACTGTTTTGACTATTTAAATCATCTACCTAAAACAACCTTGTAAGCCTGATTTATAAAGGCATCCAAAAAGGGGGGGATCTTTTACATGTCTTGTAATCCAATGCCACCCTGGCATTGAGGGGGGGTGTTAGAAAATGGGCATAGAAACCCACTGTAAGCAAGGGAGTATAAGGACAGATGGGTGTGAATAGCCCTAAGGGCAGGGGAAACCCTAACCCTAGCTGGCAAAGGGCTATATAAACAGCCTATGGGTCACTATCACTTGTGAGAGAGTGTACCCAAGTTGTACTCTAAGAAACTTAGTAAGCAAGATTTCATTCTTGTACTTTGAGCTCTTCTCTCCCTCTTGTGCACACATTCTACTGCTGCAAACTCTGATTCTCAACAGGTATGAAGGTAGCACTAGGATCTCCGACCCACAAACAAGCAAAGCTACTGTTTAGATGCCTCACATTGCAGAAGAAGAGAGCTTTCCTAGATCAATTGGAGACCCCGCCACACCTATCACATTTCCTACATGGACAATTATGCAACCAGCCTCAACATAGTATCAAATCAGCCCTAAAACCAGACTTCCTTTTAACAAAAGGTGGTGAAATCCTGAATTATACCGGTTATGGCAAGCAATTAACACATAAAATAAATATTAACTTGAAAATTCAACACTCTAGCACTTCAATCTAGATTAGCTCATGAAATTGAGATGAATCAATCCTTGCCTCGAACTCAAGAGATACGCCCTTGAGTTCCCAACTTCCTCTATTGACCGTGCCCTTTCTCTTACAACATTTGGAATATCTCGTTGTTCCCTTTAACTAGAAATCATAAATTCAATTTGCCCGTTGACTCCATAGGTAGGGAAGCTCAAAGTGAATCCTTTCCAATTGCATGCAAATCATAAAATTCAATTTTCCCATTGATTCCACAAGCAAGGAAGCACAAATTGAATCCTTTTCAATTGCATGCAAATCACCCCTCTTTATAGACCTCCAAAATCTCGCCCATTATGTTATCCACCAACCAAATTTATATCAGCAACCTTCCTCAATCATTAAGGCATGCATGCACACATCCAAACAAAATGCATGTACGCATCCGAAGACACCCATGCAGACCTAGACCTTGTTGGTTTCAGATCGAAGGCTAAATTCTTGAATTTCCATTGCCACATTACACATGCATGTAGCCAAGATAGAGAAAATAAGCATAAGAGTGAAATCTCTTATTTCCAGAACCAAAACAGTAACCAACATCAATTTCTACCCTAAAATAGTGACCAGCATTATAAATCTTCAATTTGACCCTTGATTCTAAACACTTTGGGAGCCAAATTAAGTCCTCATCAGTTGCGGTCACCCTTATTGCAAATGACCAAATCTCTTCAAATCTTCCTTAAACTTCACATTTGCAGCAAAAGATGACGTACCAACGAGACAGTAGGGTTTGCAAGGAGGAACAGAGAGTGGACTTGGCAAACACTGAGAATAGAAGGGAAGAGAGAAGAAACTCTGATGAATGGAATGATGAAGACTTGAATCATGGAGTGAATGTGATACAAGGAAATAAGGGTGTCGTAGCACAAGGAAGATGATGAAGACATCCACGAACTACGAACCGCAATTTCCTCCTAAAGGGATGTGAGGGTAGTGGAGAGGCTGTAGAGAAGAGGTGATAGACTAAATGAATCAACTGTGAGGAATGAATTGCTGGAGTGGCCTGTAAATAGGCACAACCAGTCTAGGATAGCGCCTCTTTTTGGGATTGCAAACCCTAAACGCAAAATGCAGAAATGCAAAAAACACAAACTGCGGGTGAAGGGTGAAGGGTTTTTCAACACCCCCTCTCAAGCCCAAAAAGGGGATCAAGAGAAGAGTGAGGTGCAAATGGAATGCTACATGCTGAAGAATGCTCATGCAGTAGGTGCCACTTGGATTGTCCCTTGTGGGAAAATTGTTCACTTGCCCAAGCGCCCCTAGTACAAAGATGATAAAAACATGCAATGCATAGAAGGAATGTCGGACTTTGTGTGGTGCCGAGAACCAGAAGGATATGCCCATACTTGATCTCAGAAGATGGCTCCATGCTGACCAAGGGACAAAGAAGATCCACCCTGTAATCTAAGAATACCATCTGAAAGGAGACCTTTAAAGATAGTCAGGAGACTGGATGAGCTATAGAACCCGAAACTCAACCTCGGGAGAGAAGCCACTAGCTCCGTGACTCCATGCTTGAAGGAATACAAACACCTAGTCAGCAAGTTGCTGCTAAAGATCCAAGGGCACCGATCTAGGTAGATCCTCTAGATCCTGGGTAGGAGTAGTGGAAATGACTGCTCAAAGGAGAGCCACTCCTCGGAAGTGAAAGGAGGTGGTGTGTGAAGAACTTCATGGTACATAGGGTCCCTCTCAAAATTGAAAGAAGTAGAAGTAGGAGCCCCCTCTGAAGCCGAAGAAGAATTGGAAGCCCCCTCTGAGGGCAAAGTAAAAAAATCCCCCTCTGAATCCCAGTCTGAGAGAAAAAGAAAATCCAACCACTCATGGCTCACGGACTGCGAAACATCTAAAGAAGGAAGTGCTGCCGGTTGTGCCGAAGAAGGTATCTGGGGCTCGAAAGAAAAAGCCAGAAAGCACCCAGAAATGGCCTCTTAAACCTGAGTGGAAGAGGGTGGGGAAGGAGACTCAGGATGAGCCAAGGGTGGGGAATAGTCGCAGGCTCTCAAGAGAGTGGACTGTGGAGGAGATGTGGGTCGTGGAAGCCACTGTACCCAGAAGTGGGTTGGGGAAACCTCCGCGCAGTGGGGTGGTCTCCAAGAGGGCTTATCACCTTGGAAGGTCTTAGAGCCTCCGTGTGCTTGAAAGGACTTAGTGCGCATCAGGTGCGGCTTATTGCCTTGAGCATAATACTCTGATAGCTAATGCACAAATCTCTGTGGCCCAGAAAGAAGAGGTGGCACAAGGAGCGCCTGGTGGAAGACGCATATACTCTAGAGGGGTGGGGAGCAAAGGTCGATGTCGACAGTCTTCGGAGGGATGACTATTCGTGCTGCAGTAGAAGCACCGAGTAATTTGGTCATCTGTTGGTAAAGAAGCCATGGATACCATTGTGTCTTGCTGAAGAAGGAAGAGATCAGCACAAACCATGAACCGCAATGTCCGCCTCAAGGGTTGGAAGGGCTGGAAGTGAGCTGCCAACAGCAGAAGGGTGTTGTAGCAGCCTGCAAACGCAGGTTGCAACAAACCAGGAGGAGCCGTAAGCAGTCTGGCTGAGCCGCCAGCAACAAAGAATAGCCACCAATAGCAAGGAGGAACCGCTAGTAGCAGAACGCCGAAGTAAAACATGGCACTAAAACGCAGCAATAAAATGCCGCAGTAGAACGCCGCAGTAAAACATCACAGTAGAACGTCATAGTAGAATGCCGCACTCAAACGCCATAGTAAAACACGACAGTAAAACGCAGCAAAGGGGAGGTGGAGGTGGAAGCAGTAGCCCTAAATGCAGGCTGGAAAACAACAAATGCAGGAGGGAGCAGTCGTCAATTAGAGTGTTGATGCAGCGGAAGAAGAAGAGAAGTGGATGCCAAACTTGCCACCGATCTTTGCCTTCACTGGAGTGGAGAATCTTTGCCACTGTTTGAGCAAATCTGGCTCTGATACCATGTCAAAAGATTACGTACTAATGAGACGGTAGGGTTTGCGGGGAGGAACGGAGAGTGGACTTGGCAAACACTGAGAATAGAAGGGAAGAGAGAAGAAACTCTAATGAATGGAATGATGAAGACCTGAATCATGGAGTGAATGTGATACAAGGGAACAAGGGTGCCATAGCACAAGGAAGATGATGAAGACAGCCACGAACCATGAACCAGAATGTCCTCTTGAAGGGGTGTGAGGGTAGTGGAGAGGCTGGAGGGAAGAGGCGACGGACTGAATGAATCAGCCGTGAGGAATGAATTGCTGGAGTGGCCTATAAATAGGCACAATTAGTCTAGGATAGTACCCCTTTTTGGGGCTGCAAACCCTAAACGCAAAACGCAGAAACACAAAAAACGCAGACTGTGGGTGAATGGTTTTTCAACACAATAATCCTTCATACATGGCTGAGATTCACTGGCATGCATTCCAAAACAGTCATCCAAACCCTAATTACTGCAGTAACTAGGTCTGAAACAGCAAATGAAGGCTGAAAAAATTCGAATTTTTAGGGGAGAAAGAGATGAGCAGCAAATTAGAGAGGATTCTCCAATTTTCTTGCAAGAGAAGCATGTGTCAGTCACCCTCTGTTTCCAACCCCAGAAAGTGTTGTGGATGATGTCACCTTGCAGAAATTAGGGTTTTCCTGCTGTCTAATCCTCCAAAGTCAGATTCAGCAGCTAATTGCTCCAGAATGTGGATCAGCTGCTGTATATTATTCCAAAACTGACCTCCATAGCCTTCTCCAGCCTTGCATGGCCCAAAAACCACAGCAAAATGAGGAAAAAAAGAGCTTAACATGGAAGTTACACTTGTATGTGGCCCAAAACTGACCCAGACTTCACACATTGGGAAATTTCCATTTTTGCTACGGCCTCCACATGCAAATTCGAGCTGAATAGAACTTTGGCCTTGCCCTCATTTAAAATAACATTAAATGCTACCCAATCTCACTTTTAAATTTTTACTCCTTTTGAACCTAAAAGTATTGAAACTTTTTACAAACCTTAGTCTAGGGCATTAAATCATTCAAATCCTAACCTCCATAACACCAAAATTCATTTCCAAGGGGCTATTCAATGTCCCTAACCAAGATCACACTCAAGTACCCCAAAAACACCTATCCATAACAACTTTTGCCAATGTCCCCCACTAGCACCAAACTAGGACTCACTTGTCATCGTAGACACACATTCAACGTAATACCACACATGTGCACAACTTAAGTGTCCAAAGAGCATTCAGTTAGAAATTCACGTCCTTGTGACAAAAACCCCCCCTTTAATCCTTGCAATCATCCCCCATTGCACTGCAGTGTGACAAAGCATGTGGAATCACTAGCAAAGCATGCAACACTATAATCAAACAACATGTACACTCATTATTTGACCCAACTAATGCTCATGGCATGCTGAAATTTCCAGCCAGCAAAACCAAGTTATAATTCACAAACATGAACCATAATTGTTGTCAGAACCATAAGAGATACATCCATTTACAAAAAACCAACACTGTTCTTGAAAGATAATGAGAGAATTAATCGATGCACAATGATACTCAACCACAAAATGAAAACCAATGTATTAATGAATGAATGAGAATAAAATACTCGAATGACCACAATGAATATTGCCACATTTAAGATGCTAGAGTTGCACACACTGTGCTTTTATAGGAAAACCTAAACCTAGAACTGTCTAACCATCATAAGAACCCCTAACCGTAGTGTCACTAGGATCCTAGAGCACTATGCGTAACGATTGTTTTAATAACGGTTTAAATACCTAGGAATCCCAGAACATGGATCAAAGGACATCAATGCGAGACCCATTAGCTGATCTACAAAATCCCCTCCATGGAATGGATTAACTAATCTAAAAACAATAACAAAATCCTAGAAAATAAAAATGAGATATATAGATCATGGTTATACAAATTCATCCAAGTGGATATAGCAACCTATGATAGTATAGAGTATGACAGATCATGGAACAAATGGAATCAAGTTAAAGACTTGCCCAAAAACCTAGAACTTTGGTCAAGGAAAAGCCTTCGTGAAGAGATATGCCAAGTTGTATTCTATGGATATGTAATACAACTGCACATCTCCAACTAACATCCATTCACAGACATAGTGATAATGAACATCTATATGCTTTGAACAAGCATGGAACACTAGGTTCTATGCAATGGCATGGTGCACATGGAGATTTGCAAGTAGTTTGCAAACCCAAACACAATCCACTATAGCTTTGTACTCAGCCTCATAACTTAAAGTAGCAAGTGTATTCTATTTCTTGTTGAACCAAGAAACAAGAGATATACCCAAGAGGAGCAATTGCCACTATGAGAGACACGGAAATTTGAATATCCAGCCTAAATCACTATCTAAATATCCATGCAAACAAGAATGAAGCATCAACCTTGTAGAAAAGGCTGAGGTGCCTTTGAGATATCAAAGCCATGATTCACTACCTACCAGTTAAATCTACACTATGAAGGGAGTGAGACATAGTCCTATGGGCAAAGGTGTCAATGATGAGGGAAAGAGCTGCTTTCTACGGAGGGAGCGAAACGTGGTCCTCTAGGCATTGAAAGATGAAGAGTAGCAATAGAGGGTGCACAAAGCAATCCTCAAGAATTATCAGAGATGACAGATATGCTGAAATCTCCCCAAGATGATGGCTGCTACCAAGCCAGTGCTGAGCAGCCAACTGAAGAAGAAAACACAAGAATATCTTATGAAGATCTCTCCGTGTAAGTGGCTACAGATAGGCAACTGCTGTGGGCAGCCCTTCAAGAGTGAAGAAAACACAAAAACGCAAGTATCTAATGTAGGGCCAATAAAGAGTGTGTAATCTATTGTAGACAGCCTGAAACTGCTGCAAATGCAACCTCCATAAATTGGCTAATGGCCAGAACTATTGCTTGGGTGCTAGGGTGGCAGAAGAGCCAGAAACACACAATAATGATGAAGATGATCCACTGTACCAGTCCAAGGAGGAGTGAAACCAGCAAACACAGCAATAGGAATGATGAAGAACAGGCTGCCAAGCTGAAAACGCAGCAATCTAGAGTGTCTAGAGCTAATGGCAATGTGAAGAAGACCTCTAGAAGGTGTCATGATCAGTTGGACAGCACCATGAACTGAGATATCTGCCAAGGTAGGGGCATGGACAACAATGGTAAGAGGGTTGAGGCTGAAGGTGTGATGGAGAAATGATGAAGAATGAATAAGAGAGTAAGTGAGGAGTGAAGTGGAGAATGGATGAATGCCCATGCCCTATTTATAGGCACACAAGCCATTGAACTCTCTCGGGTGGCACCCCAACTCTCTTGAGTGGCACCCACCGAAGTTTCTCGGGTGGTGCCCTAGCTCTCTCTAGTGGCATCACTAACTAATGATACAAATAAAGCCTTCTTAGGGCTGTAACTGAAAACCAAAATAGATCTCATCTTGTATAACATAGATAGATCAAGCATCCAACAGTCTGTTGATATAAGGTAGTGTCAAAGGATCCACTTGTAAGAGTGCGCAACGGAAGAGGAACACGAACACAAAGAGAAAGGAAAAGAGAGAGACAGCTGAAGAGGAGAGAGTGAAGTAATAATCTGCACTGAATCTAAAATGAATGCTGAATACATAAGGAGATAGAGAATAGATTGATCAGTCCCTACATGTAGCCCACAGTGTCAGTGAGGGCATCAGATCATGCTGAAGACGATGGCAGCACTGGAGATGGAGAAGTATGTTGGAGACAGAGTGTGCTCAACAACCTGTAGAAGAAGAATATGGTCTGCCCAGCCAAGTGATTGCTATAAATAGCAGAAAACCTACCAAACTAGCAGGCCTGCTGCCATAATGCCCGACCTGGTCTGGCCAACTGTATTTAATGCAGTAGGCAGCAATAAAATAATGTGAAAATGCTGACATAGCCACTGTGGGGGAAATCACAGCATCTTGGAGCAAAATTGATGACTGGCAGAGCAGCACTCACTGACATTTGATTGGCAAACACAAGAAATGCACACTAACTATGCACAGGGGGAATAAATGCACACAAAACTGGAAAAAAACATAGTTAGAGCTCCAATGTCTCCCTTAGACTCTGGCAGAGCTCACAACCAAGAGACGACAGACTAAACTACATAAACTAGGCAAGCTAATACCACTATCATCATCAAAAGTGAATCTAAAACCAGGCATGTGAAACCTCCTTGAGACTGATCATGGAATCCCTAGACTAGCAATGCTTGGGCTAGTTCCTAATTGAGATCCAAAGGCTACGCACAACATTACTCTAGTTGGGCACCCTGCAGATGAAGTAAATAGTCATTTCCAGGTAGCAACCACACACACTGCACCTACCCAGACAGGGCTGACAATCCAGAGAGCAAAGGAGATTAGAGTTGCATGCCAGTCAACTTTCAAGGGTGCAAGGGTACTAGACATAGAGGCTACACCACAAAGAGATAATGGAGATTCGTCAGCGACATAAGCACCACATGACCTCGAGCTAAGGATCCAGCCCAAATGCTACCTGTAACTTGCCCACCTAACGGCTGTCCAGGCACGTTTTTAGAAATCCATTGAGAAACGAGTTACGAATCTAAGCGTCGTTGCTCGGCACTCCCATGGAATGTTCCGGGGTTTTTTGCCTAGGGTTTCCCGAGTCTGCCTCGCAACGGAACATTTGCGGCCAAACCCACTAGGATCAACCTGAAATCTGGGTTCTTAGTTACCAAGGTCTCATAACAGCATTTTAGAATCAGATCCTAGACATCCTACTTTACGCAGAGATACCCACACCAAAGCAGACCCATCCCGCACTTGGTTCAAAGAGAATGGAAAACGAGAGGGATGCGCCGCTCAACCTCTCTACCCGTAGGGCATAGTCCCATTCCAATCCCCTAAAACAACATAAATGGGATTCTAACTTACTATTACCTAAAGATCATACGACCATAGAACTTTGTGAGAAGCCTCCCAGTTTTCTCGGACCACCCTTCCATAGGACGGACCCGTCGGGGGTTCCACCCATCCGCTTCCCTCAATAGGCGTTCTTTAGTTATCTAATTAGGTCCTATCACATTTACGTGTGACATTTAAAATCAGCTTCCTTAGTTAAGCCTTTTAGGGAACAGGGTTCGTTCATGTAACATACGGCACTGATATGAAAACAGCTCAAACAGGTTCCTTGAAAGCAAACTTTATATTAGCATTTTAACTGAGATACAAATCTTGTCCAAAAAGGACAATTCCCACAATCCATGAGTATGCATCTTATTTCTTTGAAGTTTCCGCCCTTGCACTAGTCAAGAGGTAACTGGTGGAGAGATATCAAGAAGTGTCGATGGGGAGAGAGGGTACTCTAGGCTTCGTCCAGGTAAGGAATTGTTCTTGGGCCTCTTCTCTCTCTCTCTCTCTCTCTCTTCCTCTCTTACTCTAGGTTCCCCTTCCCTCTCCCTCCCTCCCTCCCTCCCTCTCTCCCTCTCTCTCTCTCCTTCACTACCTCTCCCTCTCCTTCTCTCCACAATTTGGCAGCACCAATTGGCATGATCAAGCCGTCGTAATATTATTTACAAGGCGTCTTTGCTTCTTGTTGGCTGGGAATATTGAGGCGTCTTCTCGTGTCGGATTGCAGAATTGATTTAATGCGAGACTCAATATTACGTACGGTCACTTATATGATAACTTAACAAGTAATTTTTTAAAACATTTCAAGCCCGAATTTATTTCTTGATATGAAGTGTTATGGCGGGAAAATTACATCCTCTCCTCCTTAGAGGAATCGATATATCCTCATCTCAAAAAGAATTAGGGAAATTGTTTTTCTAGAGCTGTCTCTTCTATCCAGGTAGATCCTCCTTAGGATAGTCTTTCCATTGGATAAGATACTCTCTAATGTTTATGTTTCTCAAAGGTTCTCTTTTACATCTAGGATCTTATTAGGCTGGAGTTCAAGGGGTCCTTGACTAGGCATTACAATTTGCTGGTCATCAAGAATATGATCTTGATTTGCCACATAAGCTTTCAGAAGACTAACGTGGAATACATTGTGAACTTTCACATAATCAGAAAGTTGCAGTTTGTAGGCATTAGCTCCTAGGCATTTGAGAACCTTGTATGGTCCACAATACCTTAGACTCAACATTTTGAACTTTCCCAATGACAGAGAACTCTTCTTTGGGCGTACACGGATGAAAACCATGTCTCCCTCTTGGAAGATATGCTCTTGCCGTCTTAGATCAGCATAAGCTTTCTGGCGATCTTTGGCAGCTTGGATGTCTTGTCTAATAGTTTTGACTTGATCATCCATGTCTTCTAGCATTTTCTTAGAAGCCTCAACCTTTAGGATTGGATCAGATAAATTCAGTTGTATCAAACAATCTTGCCCATACAATGCTTGAAATGGAGTCATTTGAATACTCTGGTGATATGACGCATTGTAGAAAAATTCTACTAAGGGCAAATATTGTATCCACCTTGTCGATTCTCTCGAATAGTAAGCTCTCAATATATCTTCAATGACCTTATTAACCTGCTCTGTTTGACCATCAGTTTGGGGATGGTAAGCTGTGCTAACGCAAAGCTGGGTTCCAATTGCTTCAAATAGGCTTCTCCAAAAATGTGACGTAAACAAAGAGTTGCGGTCACTAACGATCCGTTTAGGCAATCCATGAAGCCTAAAGATTTCTTTCACAAACAATCGTGCAATATCTGAAGTTTTGTAGTTGATCTTGACTGGGATAACATGAGTGACCTTTGTCAGCATATCCACGATCACCATGATTGAATAATACCCTCCTTGAACAGAAGGTAAGCCAACTACGAAATCCATACTAATGAACTCCCATTTCATCAGTGAAATGTCAAGTGGCTAGAGCTTGCCTGGCATTTTAACACGCTCAGCTTTCACCTACTAGCAACTTAGACATTCAGTAACATATTTAAGTACATCATGTTTCAGCCTTTCCCAGAAGTAACTTTTCTTGACTGCATTAAGAGTTTTTGCATAGCCAGGGTGTCTTGAGAACGTGGAGTCATGGGCTTCCAATAATATCTTCTTTTTCAACATTTGATTGAGGGAAATGCAAAGCCTTGTTCTGAAATAGACAAGTCCATCATCCACAGTGAAATTTTGGTATTTGACTTTGAGCTTAGGATCAATGTCCTTAACTAGGATTTCTCTAAGCATTAGCTGATACTTAGGATCCTTATCTACCTCTTCTTTGGCTAGCTCAATGACTAGATTGCCAGGTACCGATATTATGGTAGCTAAAGTCTCTCCTTTAGATGGCTCTTCCATGATAAGTGCATTCAGAAAAGCTTTACTACTTAATGCATCAGCAATCACATTCTCTTTCCCAGGTCTGAACTTGATTTCAAAATCAAATTCTTGTAAGACCAATCCACCGACGCTGCCTCATGTTGAGGTCTGGTTGAGTAAATATCCATTTGAGACTTTTGTGGTCAGTGACCAAAGTAAACTTGCTTCCAAGCAGATAGTGTCGCCACAATTTGAGAGCATGGATTATAGCTAACAGCTCGAGATCATGGGTGGCGTAATTCCTTTCATGGATTTTCAATTTCCTTGAGGAATAGGCTATTGGATGACCTTGCTACATAAGCACACAACCTAGTGCAAGAGAACTTGAGTCTGTTACGACTTCAAACTCTTAACTTAAGTCAAGTAGCTTTAAAATGGGTGTTGTTACCAAACTTTTCTTGAGCTGCTCAAAACTGGTTTGCTCAATGGGCGTCTACACAATAGTAGTTTGCTTTTTCAGCAAATCAATGAGAGGTGAAGCTATTAAGGCGTAATTTTTATGAAAATACCATCCAATCAGTCCTAAGAAACTTCTCACTTCCTTAACTGTCGTTGGAGGTTGCCACTCTTGAACATCTCTAACTTTGGTTAAATCTACAAAGATTCCTTCAGTAGATACTATGAATCCGAGATATTCCATCTGTCTTTTGAAAAAGGCACACTTCTTTTTCTTCGCATAGAGCTTGTACGTCCTCATTGTGTCCAACACAATGCGCAATTGCAGCTCATGGTCTTCGTCTCTCTTGGAGTATGTTAGAATGTCATCAAAGAAGACTAGGACAAACTCATCAAGATAAGGTTGAAAAATATCTTGCATTAATCTTTTAAATGTAGCAAGGGCATTAGTCAAACCAAAAGACATTACAAAAAATTCAAAATAACCATATCTGGTATTGAAGGCAATTTTGGGGATATCTTCTTCCTTGATCCTTATTTGGTAATAACTAGATCGGAGATCAATCTTGGAAAAGATTCTCGTCCCTTGCAGCCTATCAAGTAGCTCGTCTATTCTTGGGATCGGATATTTATTCTTGATTGTTACCTGGTTTAGACCTCGGTAATCAATGCAAAGGTGGAGAGTTTTATCCTTTTTCTTTTGAAATAGTACTAGGGCTCCCCATGGCAAATTACTGGATCTGATGTATCCTTGATCCAATAACTGCTTGAGTTGCTCTTTTAACTCAATTGCTTTAGAGATAGACATTTTATACGGACTCTTAGCGATTGGAGCGGCTCCTGATTCAAGTCTAATCTTGTGATCAACTTCTCTTCGAGGTGGTAATTCAATCAACTCTTCTTGGAAGATGTCATCATATTCCTTCAGCCAATATGGCTCTTCCTCGTCTTGTTTATTCTACTCAACCTTATTTAATTTTATGAGATACACAGGTAATCCTTTTCTTAATCCTTTTATTATGCGAGATGATTTGGCTGGTTGAACCTTGGGTTTTCCTACCTCACCTTGGGTCATTATTGTTTCCCCCTTTAGGTTTTGAAAAGTCACCTGGCCTTTTCTACACTAAATATGTGCGTCATTGGGGATTAACCAGTCCATACCTAATAAACATTCGTAGGCCCCTAAATTCATGATCCAAATCCCATTTCAAAAAGATTACTTCCCGCGCTAAATGTCACTTTGCAAGTTTGTTGAGTAGACAGGATTTCTTTTCCATTAGCAAGTTCCACAAGTAACCTAGATGTAGGTATTGTGTCTATACCTAATTACACTTTGGTGGTATGAACGAGTGTCTGCTTCCACAGTGAATCAAAATTTCTAAAGGACTTACCTTGATATTCTGCTAGTGTTTGAATCACCGAAAATTGGCGATTTTGGCCTTTCTTATGGAGGGTGACGTGAACTAATGCCCTCTCCATATCAACTTCCATAGTTGGGTTTCCCTCTTCTTCAAGCTCTTTAAGAATTACATTAGATGCTTTTCCTTTTGCAATTGAAGCTTGATTCTGTCCTTGGCGAGGAATTGGGCCAAGCTTTGGACACTGTCTTTTAAAGTGGATTGGCTCATTACAATGGAAACACTTAAGTACTCCTGAATTACTTCCTGTACGTATGAAGTTCCGGACTGCTTTTTTTTTTTTCCCCTCTTTCCTTGACCAAGTGGACGCTGACCTTGGGCTCGCTTAACATAGCCCCATGAAGTTCCTTTGTTTTAATTCTAGAGCCTATTATTCCTTGGCTTTGACTGAATCTCCTAAACAAGAGATGCTGTGCAAATCAAAGCATCTTGTAGATCAATTGGCCGCATAGATTCAAGGCGTGTTCCGAGGAGCATTCAATCCGTGACAAAACTTAGATACCTACTGAGCAATAGTCGTGGAAGGTGCATATTTAAGCAGTGAGATAAACTTTGAGTAATATGCCTCCAAGCTCATTCCCAGTTGTCTTAAGTTAAAGAACTCATTCATTTTTAGTGTGCGATAAGCTCGTGGCAAATATCGACCACACACAGCTTCTTTCAGCTTTTTCCAGGTAATAGCTGTCTCAGTAAGTCCCAAATCTTTACACCACTATTTCCACCATAGGGGTGCCTCACTGGTCAATTTCAACTTGGCAATCATAGCTTGATTAGCAGGGGTAATTCCCACGGCAGTAAAGTAGTCCTCCATAGTCTCAATCCAAATCTCTGCCTCAGCTTCAACGTCTTTGCCCTTGCCATCAAATTCCGATGGCTTAACCTGCTTAAGGAGATACTTCTTCTTCTTAATTTCAATCGGACTAGCGTTAGTTGTATTACCCTTGGTTATCATAAGTTTCACGAATTAGTTTAGTGCTTTAAACTTTTCAACTTCGTTTCCACATTAATATATCTTACTAGTTTTATAAAACAATGATGGGCCAAAGAGCACAATATTTTTACAAAATCTAGCCGTTGTTATCTTTTATTATCAGTAGCCATATGCTATGATTTTTATAAGGGATATTTATAAGTGATAGATGTTTACAAGTAGAGATACATCAGCATCAATAGGATAGGTTGGATGCTATGTACAATTTCCAAAACAAGATATCATTATATCTTTCTTTTTCATGGATGGATATCAATTACATTCATGTAGAAGAAGGTAGGCCAATTACTGTCTATGTCTAGAAACCTATACTGTGAAAATGGCAGATCTAACAAACCATGGATACGGTAATCTTGATACTTGTGACATCCTTGGATTATAATCCTATTGCCTGGGATTACCTTCAGTACCTTATCATAGACATAACGGTCTAGACATATCTGCCGACCACTGGTAATCATAAGTGGATTCCTTCTGGACGGACAAAAGATAAAGGCCTCAAATACTTTTAAATTTTCCATCCATTCAAGGCGTTTTAGATTAGTCTACATGTTGAAAAATCAATCGGCCTCGATGTAACAATAATACTCATCCCAAAACCATCTTCTTTCGCGATTTACGGGGGATGGATCATATAGGTGATTCAGTATCCTCATCATTTCTCTTCTTCACTCGTCATCCGCAGAGTTCAACGCAAATGTGTACATTGCTTGAAAAACGAGGAACTAGTTCCAAGCTTCATTATTCTACCAAAGTTTATCCCTTAACAATCAATAGACTGATTATTACTTAGAACAATTAGTCTTAAAAACCATAGATATTTTTAATTTCAATTATACTCTGATACCACATGTCACATGCCTACCTAACAATTCCCTGGCAGCACATTTTAGTGGTCCATCAGGAAACTATCCTAGACAACTTCGCTCGGCACTCGCTCAAATGGATAGGGTCTATCGTCTAGGTTTCCCAGAGTCCACCCCATAATGGAAGATATCGGTCGTCCCCACGAGGATCAACCTACAAGCTCGAGGTCCTAATTTGACAACTAAGGTCTCGATGCATTAGCTAGCTCCACCATTGGAGGTGTCCCACAAGGGCTTCTTGTCCGACTAGAGCGATCATAGTTACCCTTGGTTCATGGAGTGCAACGCTTTTTTCTAGCAACTGGTTAGGATTCAGGGAACCTTAACAAAGTTCTAGCACAGCCACCATACCCTTCCCCTAAGATAATTTCTGATCAAGGTTTTAAGACCTGACCCTAGGTAAGTCAACGCTCGGCTCTACTTTTTCTAATTAATGTTTCATTCAATCTCTTGAAAGAAGCTCACAGCTTACCGAGACCACCTATCCGTAGGACGGATCCATCAAGGATCTCGCCCACCTACTTCCCACAAATGGTTTTCTTTAGTTTTCTAATTATCTATCATATTAAGTTATGACATATGAAAGCAGCTTTGTTAATTAACCCGTTATCATAGGTTCTTTCGCGTAATTTTACGATACAACACAAAGACAAAGAAAAACAATCTTTTGGCAAAACATATTTATTTATTATTTTGCAAAGTTATTTACAATGCTTTTCCCCTTCTGTCTACGCAAAAGATAAAACCTCTATTCATCGGAAAATCCCTTCTGTCTATACAGAAGAAAAAAAAACCCTCCAAGATTTTCGTCCCTTCAATAGTACCGGGAACTCCAGGATCCCATTCTAATTCTTGTGAGGATCAGGCAGTTCCTGTTAGATTTCATGGAAGCAGGAAAAAGAGCAACACGGAGTGAAGCAACATGCTTATACTCTCTATTCTTCTTCTTATTCATTTAGCACACACATAGTGCATATACAACCTAAGGTCATAAAGACCATTCACACTAGAAGTAACACCGACTTATTTAATACACCTAACTGATCTAGCCAGACTAGCTGTATCCAGCTCATGTCGGTCAAACACACATGTACGAGCTTGATATTCTAACACTCCCCCTCAAGCTCAATACAGCATATGTACTCCAAGCAGCTGTCTAAAACCACAAAACTTATCTTTACCCAAGGACTTGGTAAAGATATCCGCTACCTGTTCATCAGTCTTCACATGCATAAGATCAACTCGTCCTGCAAGAACCATCTCTCTGATGAAATGGTAGTGTACCTCTATGTGTTTCGTCCTGGCATGATAGATTGGATTCATAGCCAGGAGTACACTACTCAGATTGTCACATAGTAATTTCACTGGAGCATCTACCTGTATGTCCAAATCAGCCATAAGCTTGAGCAGCCATGAAATCTCGCATGCTGCCAATGCAGCACCCTGTACTCTGCCTCAGTACTCGACAAAGCAACCGTAGGCTGCTTCTTGCTGCTCCAGCTAATCATGCCACTACCAAATCCAAATGCATATCCACTCGTAGATCTACGATCATATGAGCAACCTGCCCAATCTGCATCCGTGTATCTAGTCAATATCAAGGGCTTATCTCTGACATAGAACAGCCCATACTCTACAGTGGACTTAACATATCTCATAATGCGTCTAGCTGCATCCAAGTGCGGCTTTCTAGGCTTCTGCATAAACTGGCTTATGAGCCCTACAGCATAGCTCAAGTCAGGCCTAGTTATGGTCAAGTAAATCAAACTGCCAACCATCTGCCTGTACATAGTCACATCCTCTACTTCAGCCCCAGTGTTCATGTCTAGCTTGACATTCTGATCAAGAGGTGTATCCAACTGTTTGCATTCAGCCATGCCATACTTCTTCAGCATCTCTATGGCATAGTGCTTCTGCATCAGCCATAATCCATTGTCAGCTGGAATTACCTCAATGCCTAAGAAATATTTCAGTTCTCCCAGGTCTTTCATGTCAAATTCAGATTTCAGCATCTTCATTACATGCTGTATGCCCAAGTCATCATCACCAATGATTATCAAATCATCAACGTATATGACCAGCACTACTAAACCACTGTCAGTCTTCTTTGTAAATAGGCTATGATCAGCCCTGCCAACAGCAAAACCCAATCTCTGCAAGTAGTTACTGATCCTAGCATGCCAAGCTCTCGGAGCCTGTTTCAGCCCGTACAATGCCTTTTTCAGCCTGCATACATAATGCTGAAAATCAGGGTGAACATACCCTTCCGGCTGAACCATATAGACATCCTCTGCTAGGTCACCGTTAAGAAATGCATTCTTAACGTACATCTGCTGCAATTTCCAGCATTTAGCAGCAGCCAAGGCAATCACAGTGCATATGGTTGCCATCTTGGCAACAGGGCTGAATGTTTCCTCATAATCAAGTCCATACTGTTGGGCATACCCCTTTGCAACCAGCCTGGCTTTGTATCTCTCCACACTGCCATCTGACTTGCATTTGATTTTGTAAACCCATTTGCAGCCAATGGTCTTTTTCCCTTCAGGCAGTGGTACTAAATCCCATGTTTTATTTTCAGCCAAGGCATTCATTTCTTCATCCATGGCTACACACCAATTCTCATCTTTCACTGCTTCAGCATATGTACTTGGTTCTTTGACCTCCATCACTTTTGTCATGTACGCATAAAGCTTTGCAAAGTAGCCACTGTATGTCAACCTGTCAACAGGGTATCTGACCCTCTGCGAGCGTCTAAGCTGTGGTGCACTACTCGATTCCCCTCTCTCATGAGGCGGAATATACCTGCTCTGCCTTGTGCCAGGCGTATAGACAGTCGGAATACCAAGTTCGCTGTCTAGAGTATCACTAGACTCATAGCCAGAAGTCATTCTGCCAGGTGTCATCATCCCAGATGCATCCTCAATAACTTTCTCTTTTCCTTTACTGTCCAAAACATCATGTCTCCCCCTCACTGACATATTGGTGACAGTGGACGGCGAGCTCCTCAATCTCCCTGTCCATGGGGATACTGTCTTACTACGAGGTCCTGTCATAACAATACTCTGCTGTAAATCAATTGTAGAGACATGAGTGGAAGGAGTATCCGCTGGCACTGCAACTGGTGATACATACCAAGAACCCATCTCATCAAAGATAACATCCCTGCTTACCAAAGTCTCCCTGGTAGAGGGATCATAGCATTTGTATGCCTTCTTCTCCTGCGAATATCCAATGAAAACACACTTATGTGCTTTGGGATCAAGCTTTTTCCTTTTCTCATCTGGAATATGCACATAAGCAAGACAGCCAAAGACTTTCATGTGACTTACATCTGGCTTATAGCCATACAACTTCTCAAACGGTGTCATATCATGAATGCCTGCAGTGGGAGTCCTATTCAAAATGTATACGGTTGTCATAACAGCCTCTGCCCAATAGTAAAGTGGCATATGCTTTTCATTCATCATAGCCCTAGCAGCTTCCATCAGAATTCTATTCTTCCTTTCAGCTACTCCGTTTTGCTGCGGAGTGTAGCTGCAGGTGAGCTGCCTACGAATGCCATTTTCAGCTAAGAACCCATCAAATTCATTTGATACATACTCCCCACCACTATCAGATCTCAAGGAAGAGATGTAGCATTCAAACTCCTTCTCAACCTATGCTTTAAATTGCTGAAAAACAGCAAAGACCTCATCTTTTGTTTTCAATATGTAAAGCCAGGTATATCGACTGTAGTCGTCAATGAAGGATACATAATATCTAGAACCTCCCATAGATACATTATGAGCTGGTCCCCCAAACATCAGAATGCACTAACTGCAATGGACGTGTACTCTGTCGTACATGCCTGATAAATGGCAATCGTGACTGCTTACCGAACTGGCAAGCCTCGCATACATGACCAATATCTGAATATTGGAACTTCGGCAACCCTGTAACCAGCTGTTTCTTTTGCATAATTTGCAGCCTTTGCAAATTGACATGCCCCACTCTCTTGTGCCATATTTCCAAATCCCTAACAGTGCCAGAACCATGGGCAAACATAGCTGAATTCAGCTTTGGCAAAGAAGCATCAAGAGTAAACATTCTGCCATTCCTGTGACCACGAGCTATCAACTTGCAGCCATTTCCAAATTCTTCAATAAAACAGCCATGCTTATTGAATCTAACCTGCAAGTTCTACTCCGTCATCTGACCAACAGATAACAAGTTCTTCGTAATTGAAGGGACATGCAATACATCATGCAAATTTTTCTTTCTGCCATTATGGACCACAAGAGGCACTTTGCCTTTATGCTCAATGCTATGCTGCGTGTCATCACCTGTGCATACATAGCCATGCTTTTCAACCACCATATCCGTAAACCAATCACCCTGAGGGGTCATGTGATTCGACGCCCCTGAATCAATGTACCACACTGCATCATCAGATGATTTTTCAGCAGCCTTATCTTTGACATACTGCATGGCAAACAGTCTATTACCAGAGTCATCTGCCTGACTGGACATAGCATAATGTCCATGCTGCTTGCCCTTCTGATTTCCCTGCTTCTTCCAGCAGTCCTTTGCAATATGCCCATACTTTTCGCAGTAGTGACAATCCTTATCTTTATTTGGATTATCTGACTGACGCTGCTGCTGCCATGAGCCTCTGCCATGAGAGTTAGATCTCCCCCTGCCTCGAAAGTTTCCACCACCTCTTGCATTTGATGACTGATGATTGCTATTACTATAGGATGCATTCTGCTGGCCTCCTCTGCCCGACCCATAGCCTCTACCATGGCTACCACGACCACGCTGATTCGAATAAAAAACTGCATCCTTATTCTTTGAGTTACTTGACCCTGTAGCTAAGCCAAGCTTCACCTCTTCATGAATCAATAATGTAACCAGCTCATTAGAGTCAGGCATCTCAGCCCGCACAAATACTGAAGTGTCAAAAGACTTGTACTCCGGACCCAAGCCATTTAAGGTCACTGCAACCATATCCTCATCTTCTACCTGTGAGCCAACAAATGCCAGCTGATCTGCTATGGTCTTAACCTCTGTGACATAATCTTGTATGGATCTGTTCTTCCTCTCCATGTTATTGAATTTCTGCTTCGGTTGTATCTTCCTTGCACTTGTAGTTGTGCCATAGTATTTGACCAATATATTCCATGCATCTGCTGGGGATTTACAGTTCATGATCTGCATCACCATAGCATCCGAGATACATAATGACAACCAATGTAAAACTCTGCGAGCTCTTTCCGTCCAAGCTCGATGCGCTCGTCTTTGATCAGCTGTAGGATTCCTATCTGGAACTTCAGGTTCAGCCTCAACACCTGTCACTAAGTCCCAGTATCCTTTGCCTATCAGAAAGTTCTCCATGCGGAACTTCCATATTGCATAATTGTTGCTATCAAGCTTTTCTCCCACAATCTGGGTTACATTATCAGTTCTATCAGCATTTGCCATGTTGTAAACCTTGCCTAACTACCTGCAAACCAAGATCTTCTTAACAGTTTAACTTCAGCCCGGAACTGTTTATGATAGTTTTCTGCAATTAATTGCAGTAAAAAACCAGGGTATTTCAGCCCACTAACAGTCCAAAACAGCTCACAACCAAGTGGCTTAACCTGTGAGTAAAACAATCAGTGCAAATACTATGTATTCACTTTGGTTTGAACTCCTGCAACCTCACTGCTAGGGTACATATATGCAGTCTGAAAACTGTAATTCTGTGAGTGACCAGCAGTGATTTCAAGCCCAAAACTGAGTAGTATACATGTCATACATGTCCCAAACTTCCATAGATTGCTGCTAGTATATGTGTCAAGCCATGCATAGGCATAGAACCTCAAAACAGTATATAACCAGCATATATAAATATCGTAAATAAATTCCCAGATTTCAAACAGCCAATGCACTCGCAACAGGGATTAATTTCACTCCCAAAAACCCATAAACCATTTGCATCACTTCCGTTTCCAATGCTCAAGCATTCAACAGTCATAGACCAAGTCTTCAAGTACCTATGGAACAAACCCAGCCAACTAGTTCTTCAGAAATAACCAATTTGTGCTTTATGTCTGCAAATTTTTTTTTCCAGTTTTCAGCCTATCACAGGCTCTCAGATCAGCCCATTCCAAGCTCCAAGTTTATGTCAAAATATCCAAGAAATATGACGTGTCTTCTACCAAGCATCAAGTGCTACATTCAAGTTCAATGTACATGCCAAAAAGCATCCAAAAATGCAGACTTCCCAAGTGTATAATGTCACTGTAAGTTCAATGACAGTTCAGCCCTGTGTATTCAGATCTGTACACCTCTATTACAGCTCCCACATGAGCTCCCACAAGAGCAATAGTAAGGTATACCCTTCAAGAACCTTCCTTGGTATGCATCCAAGCTCTATGCCACCTGACAAGTGCTATACTTCTTGAATCTCAGCCAATGAGAGCAGCCTGTTCATAGGCACAGTCCACACAGACTGTTCAGAGTATATTCAGATCAGATTTGCCCACTTGTTGATGCTCAATGGAGCTTTGGTGAGTCTCCAGACAAGCCACACTCTTGGTGATGCTCAATAGAGCCTTGGTGAGCAGTCCATGCGCTGAATCTCAGCCATGGAGTTCAGCCTGAAAACAGGCGCAAACACGCTGGCTGGGCAGATCTGTGCTGCTGCACATCTTGCTCATTACTATAATAATAATGCACTCATTGGTGCTCAATCAGTCCTTGGAAGACTCCTCAGCAAGCCACAGCTCCTGCTTCAAGCAATGAGGCTCCAATGCTTCACAGTACATACCTCTGTGTGACCATTGATGGAAATGACAGTCAGTCCTCTTCCTTTTCCAACTCTTCAGGTCACTCTTCAAGTCTTCTTCTTGAGTGCATTCCACCAATGAGCCCATTCATGGCTCTGATACCATGTTAGATTTCATGGAAGCAAGAAGAAGAGCAACACAGAGTGAAGCAACATGCTTACACTCTCTATTCTTCTTCTTATTCATTTAGCACACACATAGTGCATATACAACCTAAGGTCATAAAGACCATTCACACTAGAAGTAACATCAACTTATTTAATGCCCTAACTGATCTAGCCAAACTAGTTGTGTCCAGCTCATGTCGGTCAAACACACATGTACGAGCTTAATATTCTAACAGTTCCTAGGAGCGATCGAGAGATTTACGGCCAGAGCCCCCCTGGCACTCTCGCCTCCTCTTTCCTAACGGATTCCTCATCGAGTGACCTCTCGCTGTCGAGGCTAGTCCAAAGCTCCTCACGGTGGTATAAAACAATCCCCCTTGGAGCAGGGATTCGCGTCTAGCCGTAGGGGAGGCATAGCGCAATCTTTCCTCTTATTATCTTGATTATATATTTATAATTAGATCTAACTATTGGAAGCACAATCAATCTTTCCTACGCAACCATCAATACATGCACAAATCAAAAAAGAAACAGCAGCAAGTATTTTTAGCATAGGAAGCAACTCCATCCAATTCTAGGGTTTCTCTTTTAAAGTTCCACCTTATTCTTAGGGTTACGCTTTCTACTTGCAACTCTTTTTTCCGGATCTGCAAGTTATTTCGCCAATCTGAAGTCTATTTTATCCTTATGAAAACTTGGTATTTTCGCCCTAAAAGATAATATGGACATTTATACCTATGGCAGGCAATTTATGCACCACCCTGCCCTAACCGGCGCTTAGCAGGATTTCAAATGCTTTTCCAAGTCTGTTTAGATTTTAGAATTTGTATCGATAAATTCTTATCAATGTCCAATAAGACTTACAGACTTCCAATATTTATTTGATTTTCTGATACTGATAGTTTTAGGGTTGTCGAGTATTTCATAGTTATTTTTGCTTCAACATTCTCGATATTTTAGGTTAGATTTTCTTGCTGACTCATACGTGGGTCAACTCATGATATTGATGCTCTCGCTAATATAACCATTAATATTAACATTGCATGTATTTTCAATAAGAAAATAAATTTTATTTTATTCTACTCATATTCTAAGGTTTAATCGACGATGTCCCACCATTTATCGAGCTTTCAACATTATCTAGAAAGATCAATTTCCATTTAGCTATATCCTAAGTGCAATGCTCATTGTTTTTCTAAAAAAACTTTATTCTAAGCAATGCAAAAATCATAAGTGCAATTTTTCTTTCATCTTTCATGCATCGAATTATATTTTTACGCACCTAATTTATGCGCATCAAGTATATATTTTACTATGTAATTTTTTTAAAATTTAATACATTGATTATTTCATGATATTATCTAAATGATTTTATATAAACTATTATAAAATCCATATGCGTCTGTTTATCATTAGCAAAATAAAATAGAGATAGTCACTTTCAAGAAAAATTTATAAAATATTTCCTTCTCTAACACCGTCTACCTTTTTTCACTTATTATAATCACATGTATCATTAACAAAATAACAATAAATATCACGAAATAAACCATAATTACGATATCTCTCCGTAATGATAGGCATATATTCCTTTTTCAAGTGAAAGAGTCTTTTTACTGAATAGTTAATTATTGTATTACTTAGGCTATTTTTCTAAGCGACAGTTCATATGCATTTTCTTTAAAATGCATTTATAATCATTTAAAGCCAAATATAGCGATAAGCTTATAAAACATTAATTTTTTCCAAACCAACAAGATGTTACCTCTATCAGGTTTGTAGTAACGAGGGTTTCGCCAATTCCTACCACATCATTTTCTCCATCGGCCGCGTTTCTTACTTCTTTTACTTCAAATGGGCTTCTTGAATTTTTACGACCTCTTGGAGCCATGGATGTCAAGCAAAATCAACGTGATAGTTCAGGGAGAGTTGGTGGTCATCCACAAAAATATCACCAACATTTTGCTTAGCGATTGGCTATATGGAAGAAAGGCATAACAAGGGATAGAGAAAATGGAAATGAGGTAGAATAGTGGTATTTTCCTCCTTCAAGGCTTAAGCTAGAATGAAAAAGAGATGTAGAGAAATTTTTCCATCATTAGGAGGCCTTCCTTCTTGCTTTTTTTGTGAATGAGAGGGGGTGTATTTATAGCCATGAGAGGGAGCATACAGTTCACTCATTCTTTTGACTACTTGTCAAGAGCTAAGTAAGCTTTATAAAAAATACTTTTTGATTGCCTACCTGTTGGATGGTGACATGGGAATGATTTTAAAATGCTTTCTCTCCCTCCAGGCATAAAAAATGTTATGATTTTTTGTCTTTTTTTTTAAACGTCTTTTTTTTTCAAAACGACTTCATCTGGTGGTTTTTGGCCAAGTTACCTCATGCTCTCTCTTTTTTTTTCATAAAAGGACAAAAAAAAAAAAACCTCTCTCTCTCTCTCTCCCCCCCCCCCAAAAAAAAGGACATCATGTCAGCTAAATACCTATGTTCCTATTTTTTATTCAACATGTAAGGAGGCCAAATCCACAAAAGTCTATTCTAAACACTCAAAATGTCTAAACACTACCTATATGGTATAATAAAGAGTCACAAACATTGAGAATGCCCTCTCTAGAACCCAATCTGTTTTGATAACTACATAATGACTCAACCAGCCACAAATATAAATGTAATTTCATAAGGCCAAAATAGAAGCTCCCCTAAATGGCATAATGTGCATTTAATTAATATTGTAGCCTAGTTCTCATAGTTTTGAAGGATAACACAACCAACAAAAACTAAAATAGATAAAATAACCTCCTATCCATGCTCGAATAGCTGAGAATATAGTGAGAATGGCACCTTTGTTGCAATATATATCCATGACTTGTGATGATGCATTGAAAACCTACACACCAAAATGTACAATCTAAGATGAGAATATTTGTTTTCCTTTTGCAGTTTCTACATTGTATTAGGAGAGTAGAATTTAACAAAATTCAGTAAGCACCAAGGAGAAAGGAAAATGCAAGCAAACAAACAATCTATGAAAAGGAAGAATAAGTTGAGCGGGCATCCTCTTTCAACAAATGAACAATTGAGATTGATGAGCTAAAAATGCATTACATGCTGATTTGCCACAAAACAGCCCCAAAACAACCTTAATTCATCAAATTATCGAAATTTTCATTAAAAGAAACATGGTCCTAGAGAATGTTGGTGTCCCATAAGTCAAACCCTAATTTGGGAGGACCCTGCCATCTACAAATAGAGAGGCTGGCCACCACTCAGCCTCAATCTCATTTTTGTAGCTTGCGAGTGCCTTCTCTTTGCTGTCCACACCCCGTTCACACAACATAACTCAGTTTGAGCTGCTGCCGACTACTACCTATCATCAAGCACTTATTGTCTAACCTATTTGTTGTTGTTCACAAGCGTTTCCAGCCTTCCAACTTGCTGTCCAACTAGGCAACTGCAAACTGCACCTTCTCCAACTGCTGTTTGCTATCACATGGCCTGATTTCCTATGTTTGCAGCTTGTATGACCAGCCTGATTTGCATTTTGTTGTTCCTAGAACCACTTGACATGCCACACCATCATTCACATCTGTGTTTTCTGTTTCTAGAACCGCCTGATCTGCCACATCATCATTTCTGCTGTGTCTACCAGAATTGCTGCATCTCTAGGCTGCCACATTACTAGTACTTGATGTGTTTGCTGTCCATTTGCTCCAAATGCTCCTCTGTCGTCACTAATCCAGCCATCATAGAGCTGTGTTTGCTGCCAAACATATTCAAAGGCTGCCTGCTGCATTTCAGGATCTATCATAGTACAACACACTCTTCTCCTCATACTCTATTCACAAGTCCTTGGGACAAGGGAGTCTGGGGATCTGTTTTTACCTTGCCTAGTGTGTTTGCTACATGGAGCATTGTATCTATTCATTTATTATTCAGATTTTGTTTACTTCTGTGTTCATTGTCTCTGTGTTAACCCTAACCCTAACTATGTTTCTTTATCAATTTATTCATTTGTTGTATGATTGTGTTTGCATTCTGTTGTTGAGCATTTCTTTACGTGGTATCAACGCTAGATACTCATTGAAGAAACCTAGTCTCTTGATTGGAAAACTCTATCTTTAGAAACAAAAACAAAGGGAAAATAACATTGAACACTTCCACCCCAACTTAGTCTCCAAAGCAACCTTTGCTAAGAACCAAGCAGGAGTGGGTTCCACAACCTACCCTGTAAGAAGAAGGATGAAGATGCACCCTAGCTACAGGAGCTAGGGAGAAGCAGTCGCTATGGTGGCATTAAGAGAGTTGCAAGATCCACCTTGAGAGGAAAAGCCTCCATGCTTATAGAAGAGCAAGTCTCCAAAGAAGATGAAACCACAAAGAAACGGTGAGCAATCCATGTCTCCAGCCCAGAAAGGACCATTGCAAACATACATGTTAGGCCAAGATTGAAATATGAAACCTTGCAAAAGAGATTAGATTTTGCAAAATAGAGGTTCATAGTGAGATGCGTCAAAATAGAAGTAAAGGGAGAATCAATGAAGAAAAGAAGTAAAGACATGTCTAGATGTGTGAATGTGTGAGTGCAGCGGAAGAAAAGGAAAGGAGAATCCTAAAGCAAAGTAATGCAAAAACTAGCATTTAAACTCATAGAAGGTTGGTAATTGGTGGGAACAAAATGATGTGCAACATAAAGTGAAAGTATTTAGAAGGCTGATTGTTTAAAAAGTATGTAACCTAATCATCATCTGATTTCGGAGAGCAGTAGTGGCAAACTTGATAAGTAACCCCCTATATTGAAACTCAAGAAGTTTTCCCTACATCAATTTGACATTTATTGTAGCATTGTGAGCTCTCCATTGACAGATATGGTCAAGGTGAGCCAATTGAGGGTTTGGTATAGGCTCTCAACTAACTACTAGGTTCCAAAGATTCTGAGACTCTAGTACTTGTTGCATAAGGTTAGACCAAGTGGTACAATTTCACCCGTTAAAACAAGTCTTATTTGTAAAGGCATTCTTGGCCGTAGCAATTGGAGTATCAATGTTGAATGAGTAGGGTGGGTAGGGTGAATAGGATAGAGAGTGGAGTATACTTGGCAGGAACTACAAAGTACCCACCATGTATGTGAGGTGTCTGCACACTGGATCCATAAGTGGGTGTGGACTAATTGGGCATGGACATAGTAGCCTGAGGGGAGATAGCCACATTGTAAGCAAAGAATGAACATCCCTACTTTGAAGTGACGTATGGAGCATGTGATGGCACACCATAAGCAAAGGATGGATATCCCTACATCTGAGAGGGCGATGAAATAGGTGGTGTATGTCCAAGGGAAGTGAGGGGGCATCCAACACAGCAATCCCACAATAGATAGGTGTGCTCACTTGTGGATGTGTGTAAGGCGTAGTGTGAATGGGTGGATTCCCCCCTAATGATATACTAGGTTACAAAGTGGCAGCCACTTGTGGGTAGCTAATATGTGGTGTTGAAAAAAGACGCAATGTCAATGGGTGGGTTTCCCACTAATGATATACCAAGGTGCAGAGTGGTAGTCGCCTGTGGGTAGCCAATATGTGGTGTTGAAAAAAAATGTACTAGAAATGAAAATGGATGATCCTAATCCTATTGTGTTGGATACAGATGTGAAACGTAATCCTAAGCTATCGAAAGCAAATGAAAGAGAATCTAGAGAAAAGGGCAGGATGGCAAGGAATTATAAATCAGCCATATCAACTCCATGCTTAATAAACAGAGGATACAATGTCAAGTATACCTATGGATGCATGTATGTGTCTAGAGCCTCCTCTATTGAAGTTAATATAATTAAACCTTTCATGATCCATGTAAGATATGCTAGGGTTTGCACATAGGAAACATAGAAACTACGACCACAACTAACACAAAGACTTAGAGAATGATATGCAAAACTCAAACCTAAATGCAAAACACAAAGCTCAAAATGCAAAAATGCAAACACAAACAAAGAAGAAAAATAATGAATCAATGTTGTAAACGAAGGAAAGAATATACAAGATGCTCAAGGGCAAAGCTATCCAACAGCCAGTGGCTCTCATGGAAGCAAGCTAAGGGAGATGTAGATGTGTGTCATTCTTCAAAGACAGATATCCCGAGCACAATAACCACCAATCGAAGCGAAGGCTAATGAAGAAAAGTATTGAAAACACAAGAAGGATTTGATGTAGATGATGAAACCTCATCACCAATAGTTGTGGAAGGCTGGGCAATAGCTATAGACCATGTAGTGGCAATCATTGGGGGTTGGATAGCTAGTGGAAGAGGAAGGCTAATGAAGACAAGTATTGAAAACACAAGAAGAATTTGATGTAGATGATGAAACCTCATCACCAATAGTTGTGGAAGGCTGGGCAATAGCTATAGACCATGTAGTAGCAATCATTGGGGGTTGGATAGCTAGTGGAAGAGGGTTGATGGTTAAAACGTGCAAGACAAGGATAGGGCTGAATGGTAGGCAGCCTATCTATTTATAGATGTGGAAGGATCCTCTGAAATTAAGGTTTTGCAAGTGGGACATAGAAATTCTCTAGAATTGCTTTTTGTTTAATGAAACTTTTGGTAATTTACTATTTTGGGGCTGTTTTAAAGAGCTAATTAGAGGATAATGAACTTTTAGTTGAACATCCTCTCTCAGGCCCAAAATTGGAACCAAGAAGGGACTGGAAGAGAAGCTCAAACCCATTTTTACCCCAAGGCATCCCATCCTAAAGTAGTCAGGGCATCAGGAAAAGGGTGTATGTCGGCTATCCAATGGCTTACCAAGACTATAGAGGTGATGGTTATGTTACCAAGGGAGTCCAAGTAGTCACCCCAGACAAGACAGGGCATCGAACAAAGGGTGCTCGTCGGCTCCCCGATGGCCTACCACATTCTACAAAGGCAAATGGAACCACATTGAACTTCTTTTTCTTTCGGGTTTTTTTTTTTTGAATGAGAATAGATATGGTTTGCAGCCTTTCAAGTAACTCTGCCCCATGGAGAGAATGAAAAGAAGTGGTCAAATCCAACACATCACAAAACAAACAAGCTAAGCCAACCACTCAAGGGTGTCAATGACGAGGGAAAGGATAATGAAGAATGGTAAGGTGGTAGGAAGCTAGTAAAGAACCGCCAATGGAGACAACTCAAGATCCACTGAAGTGTGCTCTGCACAATGAGATGCATAGTTATGTGCTACATGATGAGAATCTACATGTAGCAAGTGCCACTTGGACAATATCCCTCATGGAAAATTTATTCACTCACCCAAGCACTCTTTACAAAGATTATGAAATTATACAATGCGAAGAATAAAGTATAATAGGAAAGGGAGGCGATGTTGAAGAAAACTACCATGAGAACCATGAAGATAACAATAAGGATGAAGCACCCCGACTAGAAAAACAAGGTAGAAGTCGCCACCATGATAGCATCAAAAGAGATGTTACGCGATCTATCTCGAGAGGAAAAGCCTCCATGCTGGTAGAAGAGCAAATCTTCTAGAAAGATGAAATCTTAATGTGAAGAAGCTAATTCCTACAACAAGCTAAAATACTGAAAATAAAAGAAATACACTAAAATGCCAAGAAAGCCATAACCAAGGTAGCTAGGCTGCCATGAATCATATTACTACTTGATACAATGGCTGAAAATCATTCATGAGAGACTGCAACATGATATCCTCCTCATGCTATGGAGGGGCATGGAACTCACCCCAATGCCATGGTGGCCAAAGAGTATACACCCTCAATGGATGGTGAAAGGTGGAAACCTCAAATAAGAAATGTTTATAATTGGCCAAAAGATGCTTGGCAAGTTACAACTTAGCCCCTTTATATCTAACCCTAGACCTAAGGCTAAATATTGGCTAAAGTATTAATTTGCTTTAGTACAAGCCATCCCAGCGTAAAAGAGCTTTGTCCTCAAAGCTAAAATTGGGACAAGATACAATGAAGATTACAAGAATAGCTTGAAACATATGGAGCCATGCTGAAATGAAACTTCAAGTTGAAAAAGATCATATAAGTCAATGAGAAAGAAACACAAATGCTGAAGAAACTACTGTAGATTGTCCAAACAAGCTGCAATACAATTTTGGCCAAGATTTCTCCCGCTTCCCAACAATCTTTTCGGGTTCGTAAATGATCAAACTATCTTCATCAAGGGAAGGTAGTTGTTCAAGAACTTGGATTTCAGGACCAACATACTTCTTAAATTGAGATGCATGAAAGACATTGTGGATACAAGTAGTTAAAGACAAATTAAATTGACATGTAAGATCCCCAACTTGCTTGATTATTTTGTATGGACCATAAAACCAATGGGAAATTTTATTATGCCCTTCGTTAAAAGAAGTATAATGAGATTTTGGAACCTTAAAGAATGCCCATTCACCTTTGTCAAATTCCACATGCCTTCATTTCTCATCCACATAGGATTTCATTGTCTCTTGAGCCTTTCTAATATTGTCCTTGCATTGCTTTATAAGAGCTTCCATTTTCTCTAACTCTTCACAAGCATGAGGATTCACATCATCATGAAACAACATGGAAGGCACTTGAGCTTTGTAACCGTACAATGCTTCGAAAGGAGACATTCCAATACTCATGTGATGAGTATTATTGTAGCAAAACTCTACAAGATGAAGCCAATGATCCCATGCATTTTGTATATCATGGCAAAAGTGTCGTAAATAGACCTCTAGCCATTTATTGACCTTTCAATTTGGCCGTTCGTTTGTGGATGATAAGTGGTCCTAGAAGTCAAAATAGTCCCCATAGAAGAGAACAAACTCTTCCAAAAGTTGCCCATAAATTTAGTGTCACGATCGAACACAATCTTCATTGGCATCCCATGAAGTTTAAAGACACTTTTCATAAATTGATCAACCACTTGCTTTACTACCTTTATTGGGATGAAATGGGCTGATTTGGTCAACCGGTCGACAACCACATAAATGCTATTCCACCCATGCTTCGTTGTAGACAATCCCATAATAAAATCCATGCTAATGTTAGTCCACTTTCCATGAGGAATAGGTAGTGATTGAAGCAATCCACTTGGTAGAAATATGGAATCCTTGTTTTGTTAACGTGGAAGATATCTCATGACATAATCTTTAGCATCCCTGCAAATTCCTTTCAAATGAAAAGCTCTTATGAATATTATCAAATGTCTTGAACAAACCATGATGACACGATAAAGGTGAAGAGTGCATCTCTAGCAAAATAAGATCTTTGAAAGATGAATGAGGAGTCAAATAGACCCATCCACGATACAAAAGAAGAGCATTATGCCACTCATAACTTGGATACTCTTCTACTTTTCCTTGCTGAAATTCTTTCATCATTTTGGATGCTTGCTCATCAAGCAAGTACTTTTCTTTAATGTCATGGATCCAATCTTTATACACAATGGAAATAGTGGAAATGGAACACGCCCACATTCTTGACAAGGCATCCGCTACCACTTTATCTTTTCTAACCATATATGATATCTCAAAGTCGTATCCGTGAAGAGTGGCCAATCATCTTCTTTGCTTGGGAGACAAATTTGGTTGCGAAAGAAAGTATTTCAGTACACAATGATTGCTTTTGACTTTAAAATGGCTACCATAGATATAGTGATGTCACTTTTTAATAGCATGCAATATTGCTAACATCTCTTGCTCATAAACATATAGTTGACATTTCTTGTCATCAAGCTTTCGGCTCTCATAAGCTATGACTCCATGATCTTGATATGAAACAGTCCTTACTCCTCTTCCATAAGCATCCACACATGATAAACTCCTTAGAGAAGTCTCGGCATGCAAGAATAGGTGTTGAAATTAGAAGAGATTTCAGCTCATTAAAGCTTTTGTCGCCTATGGAGTTCTAATAAAAAGCTTCGTTTTTAAGCCTATCCATTAATGAAGCCGCCATCTAAGTATAATTCTTGATGAACCTCCTATAAAAAGGAGAGAATCCAAGGGATCCTCTTAAAGATATTGAATTCGTAGGGGTAGACCATTCTTTGACACATTTCACCTTGTTTGGATCCACTCTAATTCCTTGCTCTCCCATAATATGGTCTAAGTATTCCACTTCATCTTCCATGAAAGAATACTTCGTCATCTTGGCAAAGATTATGTGTCTTCTTAGGGTATCAAAGATATCCCGTACATGCTTCAAATGCTCATCCTTGGACTCGCTATAGATCAGAATGTCATCAAAGAATACAAGGACTGTTTTGAACAAGAATGACTGTAATATTTTATTCATAAGGGCTTGAAAAGTAGCAGGTGCATTGGAAAGCCCGAAAGGCATAACCAAGAAGTGATATAATCCCCTTTCAGTCCGAAAGGCTATTTTAAACTCATCCCCTTCCTTCATTCAAATTTGATGGTAACTCGAATGAAGATCTATTTTGGTAAAGACTTTTGCATCCTTAAGCTTCTCCACGAGATCGTCAATGCAGGAAATAGGATGCCTATCCTTAACCGTTGACTTCTTCAAATCCCTATAATCAATGCACATGCGAAATGATCCAGTACTCGAAATCTGCAGATTTCAGCCAAGTAGCAAGATACATCCAACAGTGAGTGTCAAGGGGCAAGAGGATACCAAGATTTATCAAACCAATAACCTGTCAAGCAAGAGACATCTCATAGGTCTAGAAGTCATACATGTAATAGGTCTCGGGGTAAGAGAAGAGATCAAGCACAAGCACAACTAATAGAGCAAGAAGCTCAATGCATAACCATCCAAGATGCATACAAAACTAACAAACCTATGACAGAGATAGATGCCTATCCCAATAGGCGTATCAAATCAGCCCACTACAGACTAACTGCAGACATAAAGCTCTCAAGAGAGCAAATGCATGTAACTGTCCCACAAGCTCTCAAGAGACCAAATGCATGTAACTGTCCCACAAGCTCAAGCTCAAGAGAGCAAATGCATGTAATTGTCCCACAAGCTCAAGCTCAAGTGTAAGTAAAACTGTGTGTACATCCAAATATACTAAGAGACTCCCACTGGAAGTAACGTCAGATGCAAAGAGAGCAAGAAACACTCTAATACATCGAATACATAGCATCAAGCATGCCAAATCCTAGTAGGGTACATCCGGAGCATAAATCCCAAGCTATCTCAAACTCGTAAAGCATAAGCTTGAAAGCATTCAAAGAGCATGTAACTGTCAACCCAATGTAATGCCCAATAGGCCCAAAATGCTCAAATATATCTGAAAAAGAAGAAGCTCCAAGTAACTATCAAGCATGGGCAAACCAAGTGGCATCCATATTTAACCAAAGCATAAATGCAAGAAGCCTAAATATCAAGCAATGACAATAGGCATAGACTGGTCCAAAGCACGCCAACTGAAGCCAAATGCCAATGAAGGACGACCAAGTTGGAGCCTAATCCAAGCTCAAAAGCATTCCGGAACCAAAAAGAAGGATTTGACAATCTCCAAATACATCGGTATGATCATTCAAACCTCCAATGAGTGCCCCGTATCCAAGAACCAATGCATACACCAAGTAAATGAGCTTCAGTCTACTGTATTACAGCAGCATATTTAGTGTTAAATGAAGCTCAATCCGTGCCCAAATCAGCTCCAAATCAGTCCCAAAGCATAGACATAGCATCCTATAGCATCTGGGCATCACCGGGCATCAATAGGCATCAAACGGGCAATGCCAAGAAGCATCAAACAATAAATGTCAAGTGCTGTCCTATTTTGACAGTCCTGGGATTGTGTATACAGCAATGGCTGAAGGGGAAAGCACTCGAATTAATCACCGGGAGCCAAGAGCTAATGCCGGGGAGTCCAACAATGATCGGGAAGGTTTCCAAGAGTGTCGTGAAGCCAGGGAAGAAGCGGGAAATGTCAAGAGCAGGTTAGTCCAACCCCCTAAAAATGAGCCACATTTTGCACTAGCTGTTCTTGGGGGCAGGGGGGTCTTCAACAGTTCTCCGAAGCACTTGGCAATGTTGAGGGGGCTCCAATGCAGCCTTGGAAGATGCCAATGGAAGTCCGGAAGCTCGAGGAGGAGGTAGGAGATCAAAACATACCTGCAAATGAAGGTGCCATGGCTGTCATTGAAGCTCGGGTTGAAGCTCTTCAAATCCGGGCTGAAGAGAATTCCGGGCAATCTCCAATGCCTTTGCTCTCATACCAGTTGAAAGGGAAGTGGAACCCAAGAGGAAGAAGCTTGGCAGTGAGAGCTATGACGGATGGAAAGCAAGAGCAAGAGGGAGAGTGAAACTCAAAGTGGGAACTCCAACAACCACAATGTGTGGCCGGGCCTTCCTTTATTCAAACTGTCACTAAAAGAATAAAGAATAAGTGACTGTAATGGGCGCCCGCCACCTACAGTGTGTAGTGGCGGATACTGTCAGTATAATAATACACGGGCGGCTAGGCGGAGGCGCCTTTACCCCCAACAAACTACACTAGGTAGAGACGACTATTCATGCAAAAATCTACAGTAACCAACCACCAACTAGGTTTTATTATAAGATCATGTTGGGAATTGTGTTTTATTGTACTCTGGCATATTATAGAACGAACAATTGGCATAAAAGATTACGCTTGGTGCATACTGAAATCAAGGCCTTTATTGATTGTGTTTGTAGAGCATTAACTTTATGCACTAGCATTGGCATGCTTAAGAGGTAAAAGAAACTGAAAAATGGGTTATCGGGTACGAACGCTAATTCGACACTCTAGAACCAAGTACCGTTACGATGTCAAGCCCTATGAATGGGACGGTAAAGCATAGTCATCATTAGAAAGAAATCATACTTTTGCATCGCGAAATTTGTATAATTGGAAAGGTAGGTGTAAAGGCTTAAATCAAGTCCATGATGATCATGAGTTGCCACGAAATGATTAAATATCTATGGGTTGTTACAATATTAAGCCGAGTATTAGGTTTGATTTTTTTTTTGCGAGTGCATCTTAGGATTATAATATATAAATATACAAGACTATGCAAGACAATGGCATCCTATAAACCTTTAAAGAGAAGTAGCTCACATTTGCATTAGGCATGACGATTTCATGTTCCTCATACAAAGAAAAATAGAAGTCACTATTTGTGATTTGCATAAGTGCATTAAAATGAATTCCCAAGAATAGAAGAGCCGCATTGCATCATCAACTTAGAAAAGACTCGCATCTAGATTTGCGTGGCATCATGGACAGCTTCAATCGCACTACATGTTAGGGATCCATCTTAAAATATAGATATAAGATGCGCATATGAATTGGTAAACTTAATTGTTTGAGGCATTTCAATAAATGAAACCCTATATGATACATAAAGCTAGGGTTTAATTCGACTTAATTAGAATTTAATTGTAAAAGTCAAGTTATTGTTACAAACATAGGTTGACCTGAAGACAAGTGAACTACTCATTGGTCTCTATCCTACAACTAGCCACAATAAATCCAAAACACCCTTGGAGATATTACCTTTAACCATGATACAATTCGATGTCAATACAAGAAAACTTAAGTGTCGTATCCCTAAAACAAGAACCCTAGACTAAAGGCTAGCAAATAAGGGTAGCTACCACCAAAGACTAACAGATACAAATCCAATAGCGTAATTGCTCGCTCCTATCACATAGGAATGAGGTCAGAACAAGGGTATTCTCTATCCCTTAGGAGGTCATGGCAATTGTCACCAAGGCAAGAAAGACCCAAGAAGGGTGAACACTAAGCATTCAAAGATGGGAACTCCACCTTAGTAGATGTCCCAAGCACTCGCCTCCTTCACTATTGTTTGTGCTTGTAAATTTAGGAACACCGTCTGTGAAAGGATTGTATAACCCCAAACTCACAAGAAATTGGAATAATAAATCACGTTGAATTCATGGAGGGCGCGCCAAGCCACCCCTAGCTAGCCGTCAACCCTATCCAAGGGGGTTCTAAATAACCATGAGACGGGAGCGTGGACCAAACCTGCTAGGAGAGGTCTCTCTGTGGGTTAATTTGAGCGTACGAGGACGCTTGGATGCAAGTGGACTCTGGCTATAAATTCCCTTCCTCCAAGTCCTACTCAAATGATCTACGTGACTCCAAATAGATTCTCGAGGCCTTGTTATTGGTACAAGGAAGAGAATAAGACACATCCTCACAGATTGCGAGAATCGTCCTTTTTGGACAAGACTTGTATCTCAATTAAAATGCTAATATTAAGTTTACTTTTAAAGAACCTATCTGAATTGTTTTCGTGTCAGTGCCATAAGATTATGTGAACGAACCCTGTTTTCTAAAAAGGCTTAATTAAAGAAGCTAATTTTAAATGTCACACATAAATGTGGTAGGACCTAATTAGAAAACTAAAGAATGCCTATTGAGGGAAGCGGATGGGCGAAACACCCGACGGGTCTGTCCTACGGTAGGGTGGTCCCAAAAAACTGGGAGGCTTCTCACAAGGTTTTACCATTATTCAACCTTTACGTATTGTTAGGTTAGAACATAATTCATGCCGTTTTAGGGGACCAGAATGGGACTATGCCTTATGGGCAAAGAGGTTGAGTAGTGCATCCCTCTCGTTTTCCATTCTCTTTGAACCAAGTGTGACATGGGTCTGCTTCGGCTTGGGTATCTTTGCATAAAGTAAGATATCCAAGACCCGAATGTTGTCACGAGATCTTGACCACTAGGGACCCAAGTTTTAGGTCGATCCTAGTGGGTTCGACTACGAACGTTCCTTCACAAGGCGGACTTCAAAAACCCTAGGGGATAAACCTCGTAACTTTCCATGGGAGTGTCGGGCAACGTCGCTTAGATTAGTCTCCCGATGGACCGCTAAAAACGTGTCAGGACAACCGCTAGGCGGGCACGTTACAGTTGGTATCAGAGCCAACCAATGATTAAAATACTCGGGATAGGAATAAATCGGGAGGAGTAAAGTAATGTTTTCACTAGAAAATATTTTTTCTTTCACTCACTTGTGGATTGTTACTACTAACAAACCTACAAGGCATGGAGCAGGTTCCTCGTATTTCATATCATGTTCAGGACGGCTATGAGCTCCTCAAGTTATTGTAGACAACATGATGGGGAATTTTGGATCGACTCTACAACCCTTCATCGTTGTATGTGTAAAGGTGTTGGACTTGGAGCGCAGGTTACTACATAGATGTAAACCCACGCACCTATCTTCAAAACAATCTGAAAAGACTAAAATGGTTGGAAGACTTGAAGATCATCAAGTTATTCATCTTCCATGAGGCACATGTGAACTCAATCCTACACATCACACACTGGCAAGTAGAACAAAATTGCTATATCTATGAGGAGGTGGTTAAAGTCTTGCCAGCAGAGGTAAAATTAAAGTAATAGGGTAAAATGAACATCATGGCTATCAAAAACGGGGATTTCTTGAACTTTCCATGACTTACCGCTTCCTGAGAATCCATTCTCCCAATCAATATTACTATTCTGTCCCCGTAGCTGAATCCAATAGGTAATTATTAACCTGGCGTTGGCGTATCACTTGAAAAGAAAATCATCACAGTAAATCTCTATCTATTCCCGAATAATTGTACTTGAGGCTTATGCTTCTTTATGGATAAATAAGAATTTTATGTTCATTCGATTTATTGCATAGTAGGGATGGAAAATAATGTGCACATTGATTTAAGTTGTGTAGAGATGTGTAAATACAATCTTAACGCGAAGGTTTTAATTGATAACCAGATACAACCCCAAGCGCAGAACTAGAATCTTGTTTTCGCACTAAGTCCGGCAAAGGCACAAGAGAAGAAGTTTCTTCTCAAACAAATTAAACCACCGGAATTTGACGGAAAAGGGAAGACTATTGTAGCCGATACGGAAATATGGATTGAATCCATGGAGGACTATTTCAGTAGAGCAAGAACAGCACCTGTAAACCAGGCCATGATTGCCAAGCTCAAGCTCACCGGCGAAGTTAGGCTATGGTGGAAGCAATGATGTAAAGACCAAGCAATCACGGAAAGCACAATAACTTGGGATAAACTAAAGGAAGCAGTGTAGGGAAGGTGCATGCCACCTACGTACAAAACTCAGAAGATGAATGAGTTCTTTAAGTTGAAACAATTAGGCTTGTCTCTCGAGGCGTACTATTCGAGATTTGTCTCCTTTCTAAAATATGCCCTGATAATGAGTATTTCCCAACAGGTCTCAACGTTCTGTGATGGGCTAAACCCACCGATGGACACTCGATTGGACTCAATGCATCCTTTGGATTTACAAGATGCATTGATAAGAGCGGGACCTCTTGCCCAAGAAGTCCAGCCAGGAATAATAGACCTTGGTCTCACAAAGACCAGAATCCAGGAATGCTGAAAGCTCAAACTAAAAGGGTGCAAGGACAAATCAAGACCAAAGGAAGAAGCCGAGAATAAATGCAATCAGTGACTTTGACCCCACTCAAAGAAGTGATCAAAGCTTGCGATGTTTTCACTACAATGAACCTAGGCACTTCAAAAGGGAATGCCACAAGCTTGGCGAAAATCGCCGTCAAGGAAAATTCAGTGGCCAAGCCAGGTCTACCCATGGTTATGGCCCTACAATATTGGGAAGGACAAAAACTTCCAATATCACCACTAAGAGAATCAACAAAGAAGAAGAGCCGTCCATGGAAGTTGAGATTGAGAGGGCATCCGTTCATGCCGCTCTCCACAAAAAGGGCCTGAATCGCCAATTCTCAGTGATCCAAACACCATCGGATTACCAAGGTAAGAAATTCAAAACCGTGATTGACTATGGCAGCATTCATCATTTCATTTCACCAGCTTGTGCAACAAGGTTAGGGATAGCCACTGTAGTTGCACCCACTTTGCTTGTCAAACTAGCAAATGGGTGAGAAATAACTTGCACTAGACAAACTACTAAGATGGAATTTCTACTTGAAAACGAGCCCACATCTATTAAGTTCAGAAGGGTAATGAATATAGGAGTCCATGAGTGCCTACTCGGGATGGATTGGCTAATCCCCAATGACACTCACATCCATTGTGGGAGAGGAAAAGTTTCCTTTCGGAATCCTAAGGGTGAGCAGGTGACAACTCAAGGAGAAGTAGGTAAACTCTTAACCAAGAGCACAAGAGAGGAAAACAGTGATTGACTTGACTGAATTAAGCCCATTTGCAACAACTCTTTGACTTGTCACTCCATCTCTTCCTTCTTAAACTTAGACAAGAGATAGGGGGGTTTGTTGATGGGCTTTATATTAGGCAGCAAGTCAATAGGATGGTCAATCTCTCGTGTAGGAGGCAAGGATGTGTTGAGAGTCAATTCCTAGATGGCCACATCAGTAGTGCCACATGGCAACAATCAGACAGTCTGCTGGCTACAATCGGCTACATTTAATGCAACCGATCTGATTCTTTCTGGCATTATTTTTCAGCCTTTAAATAGGTTGAGTTTCCAGCAGTCTAGACAATTGTCTCTGACACATTTCAGCCTGCTGACTCTACAAAGAATGCTCTCGCGACTGACGGAGATCAAGATCCTCGAGGAGGAGACATACGCAGATATTTTCTCTGCACCCGTGTATAGTTTTGCATCCTTATACAACATTCTTCGCTGCAAATTTTTTGTGTTTCACTGTCTCACTCTCTCTCTCTCTGTTCACTTTTTGTCACAGTCATTCGCTTCCACATTGCTTCACTCTAACATGGTATCAGAGCATTTAAGTACAAGCCTAGGGTGGACCTATCTGAAGAAAGAGGAGTTTTCAATGCGACACAAGGCTGCATTTTCAGCATTCAAGTGCGAGCAAGTGGACTGCCCATCAGAACAAGGCTAAGGCGAGTGTGGGGGTGAGAGAAAATAGAAGATTTGCTAAAGCTGCTGTTGTTTTTGCTGTTAGAAGAAAGAGAATCTGTTTCTAATGAGTTTGCTTGATTTTGTGCAGATCGTGGCATACACCAGGAGTTTGCAAATACAAACACCCCTCAAGAGAATGGCATTTTGGAGTGGAAGAGTCACAGTGTGATCGAGATGGCCCGTACTATGATGGAGCATCGTCAAACACCTCAGTGTCTATGGGCTGAGGCTATGGCTACTTCAGCTCACATCCTTAATCTTTCCCCTACTTCCGTTGTTGTTGGTATGACTCCTTTTGAGGTATACTTTGGGTCAAAGCCCGATGTTTCTTATTTCAGGGTTTTTGGATGTGATGCCTATGTTCACATCCCGAAGACACGACGTGATAAATTTGAAGCGGCTTCCAGAGAAGACAGGTGTTTGTGGGCTATAGCTCACAATCTCAAGGCTATTGATTGTATGATCCTATTAAGAGGGATGTCTACACAAGCCATGATGTTTGGTTCGTGGAGGTTCTGGCCCCAAAGGGAGGTGAGGATCACCCTATACTTGGAGACCCCAGTGATAGCTAGGCCCCCGCGACTGCTCCTCTCGAGCCTCTCTCTCTTGAGGACTCTTCTTTGGATGAAGAGCCTCCTACCCAACCACCCAATTCACTGATTGGTCCTCCGTTGATGGTGGAGCTTCCAGAAACTTCAGCAGATGGAGAGCGCCGAGGCGAGATTCGGCCTCCTCCTCATTGGGCCCATGACACGCTCCAAGATTCAGGGATGGGAGGGATCCCTGAGGAGTGGCAACCGCAAGATGGACCACGAAGGTCATGGCGGCACCAGGCACATACTATGAAGCTTGTTTGCTCTAACTACTGTTTGATGTCCCGTGTTTTTGCATGCTAGAGAGCCTAAATCAGTGAAGGAGTCTTTACAAAGTCTGATCATTGGCAGAAAGCAATGGAAGCCGAGTTGGAGGCTATTGAGCAGAATGGCACTTGGTACCTTGTGCCTCGTCCCTCTCATAAGAAGGTGATTGGTGTCAAATGGGTTTTCAGGACCAAGTACCATAGTGATGGCTCTTTGGACAAGCACAAGGCTCGCCTTGTTGCTAAAGGTTTTGCACACCGCCCAGGTGTTGATTTCCATGATGCTTTTGCCCCCACTGCTCACATGGCGACTATCCGTGATGTTCTTGCCTTGGCTGGTCATAGGAGATGGCCTGTTTTTCAGTTGAATGTAAAGTCGGCCTTCTTAAATGGTGATTTGAAGGAGGAGATCTATGTAGAGTAGCCTCCTAACTTTGGTTCCTCAGATGGGCAGGTTTACACGTTGAAGAAGGCCTTGTATGGCCTAAAGCAGAGACTCTACATGCATGGAACGAGAGGATTGATTCGTTTCTCCAAGCCAAGTTGGGATATCAGTACTTTAGGGCCGATCCACAGCTTTATGTGCACACTTCTAAGGGTGGTCGTATGTTGTTTGTTTTGTATGTTAATGACTTGATTGTTACAGGTAATCATACCCAGCAAGTCGACGAGACGAAGGCAACCCTACATCAGAAGTTCGAGATTACGGATTTAGGACTTCCCCATTTCTTTTTGGGCCACGAGATTTATCGGTCTCACAAGGGGATTTTCATCTCTCAGCAGAGATATGTACAGAAGCTCTTGGTGACTTTTGAGATGAAGGATTGTTGGTCCATTCCTACTGCTATGGATCTGAATTGGAAGGCCACTTCACATACACATTCTCCTTTAGTGGATGCTACCCGCTACCGTCACCTGATTGGATCATTGATTTAGCTCCTCAACACACGGGTTGATCTATGTTTTGCTGTAGGTCTTTTGGTTGGGTTCACGAGTGCACCTCAGCAGGTGCATTGGCAAGCTGCTCAAAGGATACTTCGGTTTCTGAGGGGGACCACTGACCTCGAGATTTCCTATCTAGCAGGTACAGGTGCTTCTGATCTTGTTCTTGCAAGTTGAAGTGATTCGGATTGGGCTGGCGACGTGGACCAACGGCGGTCTACTACAAGTTATTGTTTTACCTTGGGTGCTAGTGTTATCTCTTGGAGTAGCAAGAAGCAGCCCACGGTAGCCCTATCTTCTACTGAGGCAAAGTATTAGGCTACGTCTTCTACCACATGTGAGACTATGTGGCTTCAACGGTTGTTGGAGGAGCTTGGCTGCTCCCAAGCTCGTCCTACTATTTTGCGGTGCAACAATGAGAGTTGCATTGCCTTGGCACGGAATCCCGTATTCCATGCCCCGACAAAGCACGTAGAGATCCAGTATCGCTTCATCAGGGAGAAGCTTCTGGATGAGACCATTGATGTGGAATACTATAAGATCGAAGACAATCTTACAGATTTGTTTACGAAGACACCTCCCCAAGCTTTACTTCACCGACATTCCATATCCCTCCAACTACTGACTTATCCAGGATCTGAGAGGGGGTGTTGAGAGTCAGTTCTTGGATGGCCACGTCAGTAGTGCCACATGGCCATAGTCGGCGGATAGTCTGCCGACTACACTTGGCTACATTTAATGCAATCGATTTGATTATTTCTGGCATTATTTTTCAGCCTTTAAATAGGTTGAGTTTCCAACAATCTAGACACATTGTCTTTGATCAATTTCAGCTTGCTGATTGCGGAGATTGCTCTCGGGGCTGATGGAGATCGAGATCCTTGAGGAGGAGACATACACAGATATTTTCTCTACACCCGTGTATAGTTCGGCACCCTTATACAGCATTCTTCACTGCAGATTTTTTGCATTTCACTCTCTCTCTCTCTCTCTCTCTCTCTATTTACTCTTTGTCACGGTCATTCGCTTCCGCATCGCTTCACTTTGACAGGATGATGGTGGCCAAAACAAATCCTTATATTTCTCCAATAGCTCTTCCAATCTTGGGTACCTTTTCTTTGGTGAAGAAAATGGATAATTTAGTGGCTGATCTTCATCTACTTTTGTAAGTAAAAGAGTGAAGATGTATGACTTGGCATTGCTTTCCTTCCGCAATGTTCCAAGTCCAAAGTAAATTCGCCAAGAGTTTTCAGCCAATTATAGCCAATAACAACATCAATTGGCCCCATATCCAATGTGACCAAATCCTCTTTTATTATGCAAGTAGAAGACAATTCAATAGAAGTACATGGACACACTTCTTTACTAGACTCATAGGCACCATTTGTAACTTGTATTCGCAAGGATGATTCCATATCAATGGGTAGTACTTTCAACCCACTCAAGGAGTTAGTATTGACAAAGCCATGAGTGCTACCCGTATCCATAAGAATCCATGCAATCTTGTCATTAATGATACCTTCGAGTCAAAGAATATTTTCTCCTTTATAGCCCGTCCATGCATCATGTGAAATAGCACATAAGGAAGAATGAGAATCATTTGTGCCACCTAGATCGAATGAGAATCTGTCCATAGGATCATAAAATTCCTCATTGGTGACATCCTCTTCTTCATGTATTTCTTCCACCATTGAATAAGCATCAATATGCAGTAAATTGCTCTCTTATTCCTCTTCTTCCTCAACTTCCACAACTTGAGTAATCACCATGTTGATTTTGGAATTTTTAGCTTTGCACTTGAGCTTATGATCCTGGGACCACTTCTCTCCACATTTAAAGCACAATCCTTTGGTATGCATTTTTCTAAGCTTGTCATGAGGAAGGAAGTTAATGTTAAAAGTGTTTTGGGTGAATTTTAGAGCACTTTCAGCCTTTGAAATTTTCCCTTTTGCCTCAGCCATATTTCTGAAATTTTATCCCTATTTGGAGCATAATTCCCACTTTGTTTTGAAGCATAACCAATAGGAAAAATGGATACTTTGCTGTAATTACTGTTATGACTGTCAAAACCCTTGTTTTTTTGCTTGAAATCCTGTCTCAGTTGACCAAAAACTTATCCATATCTTGTAGGTTGATTGGAAGAATTACTCCCCAAATTTCTTTGCTGAAAATTCCCTGCCTCCTGTATTTTTGAGAATATCTTTCAACCAACTGAATTACTTCATGCAAAGTTTTTAGTTGTTGAGCTGTCACCTCCTATGACAAGGCGGGGTCAAGACCAAAGATATTGTAACCATCCTTCCTTCCGTGGATGAGTGGTAAATCCTTGATTACAACTTAATTACAGCAGCAAACAATTAATGCAAATCCGGAAATACAATTTTACCTATTGATCTTGGACAATGCACACCCAATTGGCCCCAAAATTGGCGTCCCTTTTGGTATTTCTTTAGCTTTATTGAAGAAAAAGTTGATTTACAATGGGATTCTCCCGATCCCCTTCGCGATCCAAACTTCCCTTGGTGTCCAAAGTAACTAGCAAGTCTTCAATCTATTCTGCACCTTGATTCGGGCACTTAATTGGCCTTCACCCACTTCATAGATGATGGAAATGCCCCGAATTCAATGGCTGGCTAGTCCTCTACTTGAATTTAGCTGAAATTCACATTCAGCCCTGTTGAATCCAAGTCTTGGAGCTTCCAATGTCTGGCACGCTTCCCAAGGCTGTTGCTAAACCCTAATTTCTGCTATAAATTAGGGTTTACAGCAGAGAAATTTGCAATTTCTCAGTCTCCAAGGGTCCAAATGCTGAGATCTTCATAACTTATAGCAACTTTTGCCTTAACATCTAGTGATTTCTTCAAGTCTTGGGCTCGTAAATTTACTCTAACCCCAATTACACCTCACATGTGTAACATTTACTTAACCATGTGATTAAAAATTAATCCACATGTTAAGTGAGGTTTCAAAAATACATCTCCTCATAACAGATGTACTTGTTCAACTTTGCAAAATCTGAAATGCCCTCAACACACAGAGAGATCCAAATAAGTATTTGAATAATCTCTAACGGACATCCCCCTTTGGGCCCATGCATACCATCTTTTTTTAAGTCTTTCCTTTTCTAAAGGGGAAACAAAAATATCAAGTTTGAACTCTTTGCATGTAGATAAGTGTTGGTCAACCTTGTGTTAGCAATCATGTTTGTCATGCCTTGTCATCTCTTGCCTGTGAGCCTCAGTTTGAGTCATACGAGGACTTTAGGAGCTCTGGCCTATCTATCACTTGTTTTGACGGAGAAGGTAGCTCATTCTAGAGCACTCAATTTATTGCATTTCAGTACATTTCCTTCTCCAGTCGAGATTTTATGTGCATCTCCCGAGGCAGTTTCTGCATTCTTCAACTTGCCTCACCTGCTGGACATTGTCCACCCTTTCCAAGATTTTTCTAAGCATTTTTGGCATTTTCACCAACATTAAATGCTAGTCAGACATATTTTTTGCTCCAAATTTCAAGTCGGCTAATTTTTGGGATTTTTGGCTATTTATAGTCATTTTCCACTTATTAGTCAATTAGATTATCATCTTTTCTCCTTCCTTAGCACGTGCACACTTCGACTCCGTCATCTTCCTCCCTCTTCCGTGCTGCCACCATCATCATCAGCATGATCTAGTGCCTTCATTGACACTGTGGATTGCATGCAAGGACTGATTCGTCCTCTTGTATTCAACATTTGTTCCTTGTTCAGTGCAGGTTTCTTTTCTTCTTCTCTTGCAGATTGTCTCTCTCTTCCTCTGTGTTCGAGTTCCTTCTTCCATTGCATACTTTCACATAGAATCAAAGCATGGTATCATTGCCTAAGAGCGACACACAACTGACTTCTTGTGGAGGAGACCACCCCAGACTGCCAAGCGGCCTTGCCACATCAGTGTTTTGCTGAAAACGCAGCTTTTTGCTTGGAGACATCAGCTTTTCTTGTGCCATGTACCCGTTTTGCTGCCCACTTCCTCTCTTGCTGGAGGCGACAGGCTTCCTTGGTCAAGCGATAGCTCTCCTCATCAAACGCACATGGCCCTTGTGCAGGCGACAGTCTATCTCCCCTAGGTGGACCCTCCACGTCGACTTCCTTGTGATCCTGTAGCTATTTCCTCCTATTTCGAGGCTATCTACTACCAAAATGCAGATTTTTTGTGGGTGTTTTGCAAATACATACGAAGATATCTAATCACCAATTCTTTGCTGACTCAGAGGATGAGGTCTCTGTTCCTTCCTCTGAGAGATGGAGTGATTTTTCTGCTAGTTCACATGACGACTGTAGGTCACCTAGCCCGTTTGTACGAGATTCCTCTCCTCCCCGTTCTCTCCATATTTCACAAAAGGCTCATTCCGTTGGCCTTCATACACCTTCCATGGCACCCTCTATCCAGGTGCCCATACTCCCTTCTTTGCCCAAAGAAGACCGGCTTGATGGCTTCAACTACTCGCTTTGGTCATGTAAGGTGGAGTGTATCCTTGAGATCTTTGATCTTTGGGAGTTTGTTACCCACCCTATTCCCCGTCTAGTGGAGGATCCCACCGTTGGATCATCGACGGATCATGCGGCCTTATGGGATCGGCTCAACTCAAGAGCTCAATCTTTCCTCTTTATGAGCTTATAGGATTCTATCTTAGTACATCTGCGCAGGTTGTGAAAAGTAGCAGAAGTGTGAACAAAGCTTGCTTCTTTGTACCATCAGAAGACATTTGCCCATTAGATTACTCTCAAGAAGAAATTACAGATGCTTGCTGTTGATGATTCTTCTTCCATGAAGGATCATATCAACAAGTTGAACGACATGAGGGATGAGCTTGGGTCCCTTGGTAGGATGATCTCTTCAGAGGATATGACCATGATTCTTTTGACTCAGTTGCCATCTCCCCAGTTTGATGTCTTCTACACCAGCCTTTTTATATCGAGGACTCATGAGAAGCTTCTATGGGAGGAGCTTTCCCCGCTTGTTTTGGAGCATGACGAGAGCGCCAAAGAAGTGGCCAGTGGATCCACCTTCATCAAAGCTTTTGTTGTAGGTTCGAGGGGGGAGACGCAGAAGAAAGGGAAGTCACAAGCTAAAAGACAGGAGAGTTCTTCAAGTTTTGACTCCGACTTAGAGAAGCTTAAATGCCCATATTGTGGAAAGGGGACACATCCACAGAAGAAATGTTGGAAGAAGTACCCTCACCTTAATCTGGGAGCGAAGGATGGAGCTAAAACACTCGAGCTTTCTACCTCTACTCCAACGGTTACCCGAGTCAGTGTTCCATTGTATTCTTAACTTGGAGAAGCCTTCTTCAGTGGTTGCCTCATCTTCTGAGAGGCCTTGGCTGGCTAAAAGTGGAGCTTCTAGTCATATGACTCCATGAGGTGATTTGTTGCAGGATCCATGATCTTCTGAGGGTTCAATCAATGTTGGCGACATTGCTTCGGTGTCTATTTGTGGTGTTGGCACTTTTTCTTTATTTCTTGACCGTGAGTCGAGCTCCCTTTCACTGACTCTTTATGTCCAAACTTGGGCTTTCCACTCCTCTCAGTTTATGGCCCTTACAATGCTTGGTACCCGAGTTGTCTCCCCTTCTCTTATACAGGGTCCTCCGAGGCAATTGTCTATTGCTACACCCATTCTCACTTGTGCACCCTCTTTTCCACAAGTTCCTTCCCATCCCCCACCTTCTCCTCCAGTGGTTCCCTCGTACCCCCCTTTCCTTTCAGAGGGGAACGATCTCGATAATGCGGCTATGGATTTTTTGGCCCCTACTGTTTTAGAGGGGGGGTTCCCAAGATTGCGAGAAGCTTCTTTATCGGCGATCTTTATCGACGAACTTCATCGACATTGGCATTCTCCTTGCTATCCCAAGATCCGCTTCTTCCTTGACTTTCCGCCACATCTAGAATCTAAGAGGGGGTGTTAGCACTCATGTTTGTCATGCCTTGTCATCTCCTACCTATGAGCCTTAGTCTGAGTCAGACAAGGACTTCAAGAGCTTTGACCTGTCTATCACTTGTTTTAATGGAGGTAGCTCATTCTAGAGCACTCAATTTATTGCATTTCAGTGCATTTTCTTCTCCACTCAAGATTTTATATGCATTTCCCGGGCAATTTCTACATTCTTCAGCCTGCCTCACTCGTCGGACATTGTCCACCCTTTTCGGGATTTTTCTAAGCATTTCTGGTATTTTTACCAGCATTAAATGCTGGTCAAACGTATTTTTAGCCCCAAATTTCAGGTCGGCCAGTTTTTGGGATTTTTTGCTATTTATAGCCATTTCCTACTTGGCAATCAATAAGATTATTATCTTCCCTCCTTCCTTGGCAGGTGCACACTCCAAATCCATCATCTTCCTCCATCTTCGGTGCTAGCATCATCATTAGCCTGATCTGGCGCCCTCACTGACGCTGTGGGCTACGTGCACAGACTAATCAGTTCTTCTTCTGTATTCGGCATTTGTTCCTTGTTCAATGCAGATTTCTTTTATTCTCTTGCAAATTGTCTCTCTCTTTCTCTGTGTTCGTGTTTCTTCATCCATTGCACACTTTCACACCTTGCACATATATTGCCACCAAGTATGAGCATAGCCTTCAAGGTGAAGAGCCGCAAAATAAATTTTCCCTTTATCACTTCGAGGATAGAGAGTGAAATACATCTCAAGTTTGTTTATCCACTCCTCCCCTCCAAAGGTGAAGAATTTTCCCCCTTGAAGTTGGTAATAATGATCTTTTCTTTGTACTCCTCATTGTAAGATGGTTGCAAATTGTTATTTGGCTATCCATAAGAGTATTGTCTCCATGAATCCTTATTCCAAGAATGTTGCTTACAGTAGGGTTGTCCAAAACCAAGTGACGGGGACTGACCATTTGAGAAGTGCTTTTTACTTGAATAATCTTGGACTGATCTTCTTCCATCATTCTTCCCATCACATGAGCTTGGTTATTGACTGCATTCCCTTTAGGCACATTAGTGGACTAATGGTAAAAAGATTTATAAAAGGAGTCACATCCATGATAATCTTCATCCATCCTAATGTCATCTTGTTCATCCACATGTCTATGATCACCTTTAGGACTGCTAAATTGAGGTCTTGAAATATAATTGCTATGAGCTTATGATGAAAAGAAGTTACCCCTCACTTTTGATGGTTCATCTCTTTCAAAAGTAGGCATAACGAGCTGAGTACGCTCCTTAATAAGATGGGCTGGATTGGCATCATGAGAGACTCTATTAAGGTCACCAATAGGTTAGGACTCTCTTTATGATTTGTCGTCCATGTTTCTTATGGCTGAAATAAGCTCTTCAAATAGAGATTTGTTGGTTTGCTATAGTTCAATAATCTCCTTATTCATTTGTACCACTCTTTGAGTCAACCCTTCATTCATTTGTGTCGAACCTTCATTAAATTTCTACAAGTCATTACAAATCCCTTCATTCATGCCACCCAGCTCTTTGGATAATAACAAGTAGTCATTGACTGCATGTGGCTCATGAGTAGCTTCAATCCTTTGATGCATACTATAGTCAACTCCTACACTAATGTCTTCATCTCCTTGCTCATGATTTTGAGCCTTATTAGTGTAATTTTGACCCTCATGAGACTCTTTGACATTCATCATTCTCATTGCTTCTAAAATGAGATCCTTCTTGTTCTTGGCCATTGAAAGAAGAGTGCTGAAATAGTGAATTGCATGTCAGTAAATCCTTTGTTTCTCCCCAAGTATAGCTCCAATCCAAGTGTTCTATAGCTCAATAAGAAGCTTATGAGGTAGAGATATATATATTTAAAGAGATTTCAACTTGGGATAAAGGCTTGGGTGAAATAATGACAAACAGTGTTACCTTGTTATGCTATCCAAGTGCTATCCCATGTGAAGGAAACTGCTAGGGTTTGCACTGAGGATACACAAAGTGTACAACCACGACAGAAACACAAAGAGACAGACACAGACACAGAGGGCAAAACTCAAACCCTAAACGCAAAACTCAAAACTCAAACACAAAAACTTAAACACAAACAAAAGAAGAGAGAGAGAGAACACAACTCTGAAGTGAATGAATGTAAGAGTGTACAGCGTGCTCAAGGGCAGAGTAATGTTGGAGTGTGACGTCCACCAAAGACGGATCCCAAGTCTGTGACCACCAGTCGGAGTATAGGAGTGTTGAATAGTGAATGGCGACAGGCTGGTCACCAAAACGCAGCAATCTGGAGGCTGGAAACTGGTAAACGCAGCAGTGTACCACCGATCAGAGGCTGGAAATTGTGCATAGTCTACTGTAAACAGCAGGCTGAAACAGTGTCTGAGAGTGTCAGGGCTTGCAATGCTGAAAACGCAGGTTGGCTAACCCTGGAGACGATGGACAACAGGCTGAACAACAATCTGGGACAATATAGAGCAATCGCCAGCAGCTGAGAGCTATCGCCTACAACAATGGACAAGCTAAAGATAATGTGGCTGCAGTCGATGATGGCTGGACAACAAATGGAGTCGGGCTGTAGGCTGGAAACTGGGCACTAACAGCAGCAAAGGGTGTGTGGGCTAGAGTATCCTGCAAACAAGGATGATGGCAAGATGGGGGCAGCTTGTCTATTTATAGATGTGGAATGGCGCCCCAAAAATTAGGGTTTCCATTAAACTCTCTCGAACCGCTCCCCATTTTAGGGTTTCCATTGAACTCTCTCGAACCGCTCCTCGTTTTAGGATTTTACTCTAAAAGAGCATTTTTAGTGTGTTTTGGGGCTGTTTAAGAGGCTAATCAGCAAGTAATGCATATTTTAGCTCAACACATTGTACCCCTGTCAGTAAAACTGAAATATCTTGAGCTCCCGATATCGAATCAATGAGATTTTTTATTCAAAACAAAGCTTAGTATCCCCTTTACGTATGGAGCTATCAAGATCCAATAATGGATCAATACAGAAATTTCTGTAATAAGATCTTTACTGCTGTACAGAAGTTCCCTGCACCTTGTCTACTACTTGTAAATGCCTTGTTTAGACCTATAGGAGTTCCCTAGGTACAACAAACCCTGCAAACACCTATAGGGGCCTAGAAAGGGTTATGGGGCACCTATGGGGATCAAAGTAGACCTGTAAAATAGTGGATACTTGCTATGTAAACCTGTAAGACCTGTAGGAACTTGTAGGTATCAAGAGAGCAACAAATATCCTGCTCCTCTTCCACTGTTTGTTCCAATGTCTGAATAAACTGAGATACTGTTGTACCACTGCCAAAGATAATGTACCTACACCAAACTTGGAATTTGTGTGGATTCCGACACTTGAGAGGTGTGCCAAGTTTCTCCTTAAGCCAGTTGATGCACCCCTTTAGGGTTATAATCAAGAAAGGAGAATCACCTCTCTATTGTCTTCCTGACACACCTAGCATCCTCTTTTTCCTCACAGGAATGAACATGTCAAGTACATGCTACTTGGCTAAGAAAATAGTGATGCTATACATTAACTGAAAATTTCTTTGAACCTTTAATGAAATGCAGCAAGGCTATGAAATGGCTGGGATGTGAGAGAGAAAGCTGTAGAGAGAGAAAATTCAGAGTCTTGTCGCGAAGAATGACTCAAAATCAGTCAAATGCAGCTGTTGCCTTGCCACAATAGCTTGTAGATGCAAAGAACTAAAGAAAATCAATCATTTACTACTGTTGCCCTGTCTCAACAGCTTGTAGATGCTATCACCTGCTATTGATTGGTCTTATCCTGCCCCTAGCTACCTCAAAAGGTCCTCCAATGGCTGCAAATCAAACCAGCAGTATCTCCTCCCTCTCTCTTGCAAGCTGAATACACTAAAAATGCCCCTCTCCAGTCTCTAAAGACATTTTTCAGTCTTGCATGGGCATTTTTTGTTGGAAATAAAGGGCCATTGTGCCTTTTATATGTGCACGGGTGTAAACACACACCCTCAACACATTTGTACTTTCATATATATCTATCTAAAACCTAAAGAGGTACACACAAAAGATTGTACCTAAAAACATCGTGCATCTCCCTCTCTCTGACTCTCACTCTCTACTCTTGCTCACATTTTGCTCTCTACCTGACATTTTCATCGCAGAACATTACATCGCCATTGCACATCGCTCACTTCAAACTAGTATCAGAGCGTCAGGTTTCGCACGCTTCCCAAGATCTGACGGGGTCAGCTAACGTGCTGATGAACAACAACGTTCGAGCCCTTGACGAACAGCAGCAGACAGTTCAACCCCTAGCGTCCAGTGTGTCGGACAATTGACACAACAGGCAGGCACAGTGGTCACATACAAGGAGCAACCAGGAGTGCTGGTCGAGTACAGCCATCTACTGCACGAACAACGACTGGCAGGTGACCATGGGCTAGCGACGGGCAGGCGAGGGGCAGGCGAGGGGCAGGCGACGACCTGCAAGCGAACGAGCAAGCATAACTAGCGGACGGCATGAGACAGGTGCGGACAGTCAGACAGGAGCCGCGTAAGACTACAGCACATGCGACACTTGATGGGTCAACAGACCCACGTTAGGTCACACAAAGCCATTACTTACTCTTGGCAAGCGTTCATGCGTGTAAGCACAGTTCAAAATTTTGGGCAAATTTGTGCCAAAATTTTAGGGATTTGTCCAGATTTGATGCGAGCAATACACAACAGTGATATTTTTCTCAGAAATTTGCAGGAATTTGTGACATTTTGCCTCCGACATTTGTGGCTTTTCATGTACACGCAAGAATTGGGCTGAAATTTACCCAATTTCTCGACATTGATGCACATTGGACCCGGTGCAATTTGGGGCTTTTGCTGTTTGGGCAAAATTTGTGCGCCATTTGGTCATTTTATGTGCATGCGGGTTTAATTCCATGCAATTTGGACATCTAGCACTTCGAAAAATTTGGGGGTTTTGCTGAAATTGCTCTATTTTGGAAAAATTGGCTTATTCTATGCACATCAGAGACAGTGCAGATGTATGGTTGATGCTTTGAGCACAAAGATTTTGGGGCTTCTGACCATGCATGTCAAATTTTGTGCCTGTGGGTACATGTACAACAGAAATTGCAGCTAATGTTGGGAATTCTCATGTAATGTGATGTATTTGTCCTTGGAACAGCTGTAATCAGTTGTGGAGTGCTATAGCACAAGGTTTAGTGCTTCTGAAAATTTATTTGCAGATCTGAAATTTCTGCTTTTACATGGTTATTTATTGCTAGTTGGTACTTGTTTGTACCTTAGTCACTTGTGTGACAGTTTGGGCCTGCATTTGCTGAATTTTTTTCACATTTGGGCTGAAAATCATGGCTGGCAACAGTGACAGCAGTCATCTCATGCACATTAAGAATTGAAGGAGCACATAACTTTGTAGTTTGGCAAAAACAGTGCTATAATATCCTGTTACAGAAGAAGCAAGCAAGGCCAATTAAGACCAAAGGGGCAAAGCCCGCAGATATGGAACAGGAAGACTGGGATGAGTTAAATGAGCTTGCACGCTCAGCCATCGAGCTATCAATTTCTGATACCTTGCTATTTAACATTGAAGGTTTGGATTCTGCCTATGCTATTTGGACTCGATTGGAAGAACTATATGCACAGAAGAGTGCCGCAAAGTTTATTGGTTGAAAAAGCTTATGGATTTGCGTATGAAAGAGGGTATAGCAATGTCTACTCACTTGAGTGAGTTTAACTCCATTTTCAGCCAACTGGTTACCTTGAAGTTCTTGATTGATGAAGAATTTAAGGCTACGTTCTTGCTTTGCACTCTGCCAGAGAGTTGGGATACATTCAGGACTGCTATGAGAAATTCTAATGTGATACTTTTATATGCTGATGTAGAGAGTGCTCTACTCATGGAAAAAATGAATTGGCATAACAATGCATCCAGTAAGTCTTTCGGTGATTTGCATACTAGGGGCAGATCACAGCAAAAAGGCAAATCTGATAGCAAGGGACGCAGTAAATCACGTGGTAAGGATGTTGAATGCCATCATTGTAGCACAAGAAGGGTCACTTTGAACGTGACTGCTACAAATGGAAAAAAGAGAAAGAAAAGGACAAGAAGACAGATGATAGCAAGAAAGAGAAGAAAGAGAGTCAGCCTAAGAAGAGCAATGACAAAATTGAAGAGGTAAATGTAGTCACTCGTGACAGTGACAGTGGGAATAACATACCCTTTGTTTCTTCACACTTTAGTACACATGCTTTACTTGCAGAAACGGATGATGACATGCACACTTGGATTCTAGATTCAGGTGCTTCCTTTTATGTCACCCCTCATCATGAGTGGTTTTCTAACTAGACAGGGGGTCGACATGGTGTTGTCCATCTTGAGGACAACTATGCATGTGACTTTGCAGGTATTGGCAGTGTGCAGTTGCAGTTTCAACATGGTTCTGTCTTCACACTTCAGCATGTACAACATGTACCTCAACTCAAGAAGAGCTTGATTAGCACAGGGTAACTAGATGACGATGGATTTCATACCACCTTTAGTGATGGGAAATGGAAGATCTATAAGGGATCTAGAGTGATTGCCAGAGGTTGTAAAAGTGATACCTTGTATCCTCTCCATGTATCTAGTGTGCGTGACCATGTTGTTGCCATGACTGAGAACCCAAGTGTTCCTTTGTGGCATGGCCGGTTGGGACATATTAGTCAAACTAGAATGAAAGTGCTTTCTCGTTTGGGTTACTTGCCTTGTCTTCATTATGATGATTTTAAGCATTGTGATCATTGTGTTTATGGCAAACATGCACAAACGTCTCATAAGAAGTCTCTTTCGTTGAAATCTCCTCCTCTAGAGTTAATACATTCCGATATATGTCAGATGCCAGGGTTATCTTTAGAGGGAAAGAAATACTTTGTCACCTTTGTCAATGATGCTACACGGAAGGTATGGGTTTATCCTATTCGTAAGGACAAAGTACTTGACAAGTTTCAAAAATTATTGGCATTGGTTGAAAATCAAACTAATAAGACACTTAAGTGTCTTCGCTCTAACAATGGTGGGGACTATGTGCCCAAGGCCTTTCACGCATTTTGTAACAGCAAAGGGATAAAGAGGGAGCTCACTGCCCCTCATAATCCACCCCAAAATGGAGTTGCAGAGCGTATGAATCGAACCATACAGGATAAAATCCGTACTATGCTATCTCATGCTGCATTACCCCCTGGTTTTTTAGCAGAGGCCGTTGTGACAGCTGTTCACTTGATTAATCGGTCACCGAACAGGTCTTTGGGGGGGGGGGGGGGGGATCTCTCAGGAAGCGTGGTCAGGCAAGCCATCTTTATATGCTCACCTTAAAGTGTTTGCCTGCGAGGCTTTTGTGCACATTCATAAAGAAGAACGTAGCAAACTTGAGCCAAAGTCCTGTAAATGCATTTTCCTAGGATATGGTGACGAAGGTGAAACGGGGTATAGATTATGGGATCCCAAGAAAATGAAAATAGTACGCAGCAATGATGTTATTTTCTGGGAAGATCGCATGCATAAACAACCCAAAAAGACTAAGGAGGTCCGTAGGGTTGTATTCCGGGAAGAAATACCTTTTGGACAGCAAAATGTGCCCGCTGTACTGCAGCAAATACCTGCTGTAAATAAACCTGCAAATGCAAAAAATAATATTCGAAATGATCAGCCAGCCATTGCCCATAATGATGAGCCACTGGATATGCACGAACAGCCAGGACAGCAAGCTGTTAATGTTGATTTGCAGGCTGAATGCCAGGATAGCAATCTGAAAATGAAAATTTGCAGGCTCAAAAGGCCAACAAACAACGATCATTGGGTTAGGAGATCGTCTAGGGCTACTAGACAACCTGATAGATTCGTTCCTGATGTAAACAATGTAGCTGATTATGTCATGTTGACAGACTGTGGTGAACCGTCTTGCTTCAAGGAAACAATGGACAAACAAGACAGCAAGAAATGGTATAAAGCCATGTTGTCAGAGATGGAATCTCTTGATAAAAAAGGCACTTGGGACTTGGTGCAGTTGCCTAAAGGGCAGAAAACCCTTCCATGCAAATGGGTTTACAAGATGAAAATCACTTCTTATTCCTCACCAAAGTACAAAGCAAGATTGGTTGTGAAGGGGTACAAGCAGGAACATGGAGTTGACTTTGATGAGATCTTCTCTCCTGTAGTCAAGATGACTACATTGAGAACCATTTCGGACTTGGTTGCAGCTGAAGATATGGAGCTCATACAAATGGATATAAAGACTGCATTCTTACATGGTGATCTACATGAAGACATATATATGCAACAGCCTGAAAGGTTTGGGGCAAAAGAGAAAGAGACGATTGCCTCCATATTGTGAAACTCGGTGTAGAGGATAGTTCTACATCTGATGATGAGAAGGCTGAAATGGCCAAGATACCATATGCTTCAGTTGTTGGCAGTTTGATGTATGCTATGGTTACTACATGTCCTAACATTGCCTTTGTAGTGAGAGTGGTTAGTAGATACATGGCAAACCCTGGTAAAAAGCATTGGGAAGCAGTGAAAGGTATTATGAGATACCTCAAAGGCACAAAGGATTTGTGCATCTGCTTTGGAAAGCCAAAGGTATCTGTCGTTGGCTTTACTGATGTAGACTATGCTGATCATGCAGACTGCAAAAAGTCCACTTCTGGATATGTGTTTACCTTCACAAGAGGAGCAGTCTCTTGGATCTCCAAGCTACAAAAGTGTGTTGCATTGTCTACTACCGAGGCAAAGTATGTGGCTGCCACTGAGGCATGTAAAGAGGCTTTAAAGTCATGTATGGTGGAAGAGCTTGGCATTACAAAGTTACCTATTCTCCATTGTGATAGTCAGAGTGCTATCATGCTAGCATGGAATCCACTCTTTCATGCAAAGACGAAGCACATACAGGTGAAGTATCACTTCATTAGAGATGTACTTAACAACAAGAGCATTGAGCTTGTCAAAGTGCATACAGATGATAATCCTGCAGCTCTTCTCACAAAGGGTCTTCCAGCAGAGCGGTTTGCTCATTGCCGACAGATAATGGGAGTTGGATAGGTATATGCATTTCAGCTTTGTACATACCTAGACTTAGTTGATTCTTTTCTCCTCTTAAGGCACATTGTCTTTAGGTGGGAGGTTGTTGGAAATAAAGGGCCATCATACCTTTTATATGTGTACGGGTGTGAACACACCCTTAGCACATTTATACTCTCATATATATCTATCCAAAACCTAAAGAAATACACACAAAAGATTGTACCCAAGAACATTGTGCATCTCTCTTTCTAACTCTCACTCTCTACTCTTGCTCATGTTTTGCTCTCTACCTGACATTTTCATTACAGGACATTGCATCACCACTGCACATCGCTCACTTCATTTTTGACAAGTGGTAGCCTTCCCAAATGGTTTTTCCAGCATTAGCCATAATTAAATATTAATTTTCAGTCTTTAAATATTGAAAATTAATCTAATAATTATTTTGGTGCCCTAAAAAATAATTTGATTGGCCAATAATTAAATTGGCTAGGCAACTTCCATTCCCGAGTGTCTTTGCGCCATCTTTGACCATCAGATTGGCATTAGATACCATTAAACGCCACTTCTCTAGTGTCACCAACTAACACTTACGACCAAATAAATGACCTAGGCCAACAACTAGCACCAAAGACTTCAATCATTGTTTCAAGCATCCAAGAGAGTGAAAATGCCACTAATCTTGATGATATACCTCAATGTTAGCCAAATCTTGGTGGTATGGTTTGATTCCCACCTTTCTTTCATTGAATGCATCATAAGCCCCATGGATTGAGCCAGATTGAAGCTAAAATTTGAAGAAATTTGTAGCTGCCCTATTTTCCCCCAAATTGGAATGAAGAAATTGCTTCAAATCTTACAAAAAAGCTCTGATATCAACTCAATGATAAATGTAAATACTTTCTTCAACTTTTTGAGGCCAAGGAGCATAAAAGCCCTCTCAAATCTTCAAGAAATAGTCAAAATATGCTTATTGCCCTGAATCTACCATAGCTAGGGTTTCCATAAAGCTTCAAGAGCTCAAGAGAAGAGAATGAGCTTGAATGTAACAACCAAGAGCTCTTTGTTAGAGAGTATAAAGCTTGATTGAAGCACAAATGAAGCTAGAGAATGTTTGCCTTGCTGAAGATGAAGCAACTAAATGCTGAAGATTAGCACAAATCATGCTAATGTCTCATGAGGCCACATGGACAGCAATGCTATGTTTCCCTTGCAAGAATGGTACTCAATGGATAGGAGATATGGTAAGGAAGAAACCTAAGTCATCCTTGAAACTCAGAAGGAAAAGGAAAGAAAGATTGAAGCAAGAATCTCCATGAAAGCTTCTAAGAAAGCTTGAGAGAGAGAGAGGTAACTCTTGATTAGTGAAAATTAAACCTGTTTAAGCCTTTTCCTAATCTTCATTAACCCCAGTAATATGAAGTGCCTCCAAAATGGGCCTCCTCTTGACTACAAATTGCTAAAATGTCCAAGAACCCACCATTTCTTCTTTAGATCTTCTCCAAGAGCTCTAAAATTGATCGAGGCTAGCTGCAAAAAACCCGAACTAGTCACAATTTAAACTATATTAAATCCTGTAATCAAATCTTGAACCCCGGTTACCCTAAATGGTGCTAGTAACTAGATCTGGACTTGAAAATGACCTTGCCAAGGATCAAATTCAAGGCTTTGATACCATTGTAAAGAAGCTAATTCCCACAACAAGCTAAAATACTAAAAATAAAAGAAATACACTACAATGCCAAGAAAGCCATAACCAAGGTAGCTAGGCTGCCATGGATCATTTTACCACTTGATACAATGGCTGAGAATCATTCACTCATGAAGAGGTACGGGGCGATAAGAAGTAACAGGCAACAATGCATTCCAAAACTTCTTATTATATTGCTCCAAATTCTTACATTCCTTAGCATACAGCTTATTCCAAGCTGTCATGATGTCCACCTCAAAGGTACTTGTCAACCAATTCAATGCAAACATTTTCTTGAATTGTACCCACGTTGACGGTGCTCTACCTTGCATCAAAAGAGTGGACCACCATTGTAATGCATTTCATAACAAGAAAGTGGCTGCCTTTCGAATCTTTGAGAACTCCATGAAGTTCCCCCCTGAATAGGCTGCATCAAACTACTGAATGAAAGTCAAAGCTTTCAGCCTATCTTGTATAGCGTTGAAAGACTCAAACTTCACTCCTTTTCCACCCTCATCATAGTCTTTTGCTGCCCCTTTGGGTGTCAAGTTGTCATACACTGGCTGTTGCAAAAAGGGCACATTTGCTGAATTTACATCAAAACCAATGCCAAGCGGAGCATTTGCATGACCAACATTCATTCCTTGAGTCCCATAAGCATTCAGGGGTGTAGATGTAGTACCAAACACGCTACTTTGTGCCCCAAGCATCAAGCCAATGCTGCCATACATAGGGTTTTACATATTTCCAGCCATACACGAATACATTGGGCCTTGCACATCATGCATTGGTTGCTGCATACCATAGGGATTTGTGCCAAACATTCCCATATGCGGTCCTTGTCCAACCATAGCATGAAAAATCGTGCTTCCACCAAAATATCCTGGCTGCCCCATCATAGCATACATGCCCACTATCCAAAGTCCATTGGATTGGCACTTCCGTGATGGCCTTGCATTTGCATTCCTTGCCCTGTAGGTACCAACTGTTTTATTTCATTAGCATCTTTGGGAGCTTCAAATGAAGGGTTTGGCATTATCTTCGGTGCATCTTGCTGTCCCGAAGGTGTAGAAGACGTATTCTTCTTCTTGCCTCTGCTGTCCTTCTTTGGAGCATTCAAAAATCAGGTAAATTGAGGATCATTTGCCAATTCAGCAAAGAGATTTGCAGCTCTCCTCATCCAATTCTTGAACTGGTCATCAAATTCCTCTTCACTTTGCTGGTCATCAGCCTCCTTATGCCCTGAAGGCTGTGTATCTTACCCAACAGCAACATTTTCAGCTTGCTGTCCATGGTCTAAGCCTTGTCCAAGGTCAAGCATTGCATTTCCTTCATTTCCATGTGAACGTTCATACTGAGAGGCATCATCATTGCTTAAATCCATCTTACTGTATGAAAACATATTGCTGTAATTTCTCAGCTAAGAGTAAAAATCAGCACTAGCACAAAGCTTTGGCTTGCAATCAAGTGCCTTGGGCCCACCTAATCAAGGGATTGAGTGGTGTCACGGCAACGGAACCATGTAATCAGCCTTCCTTCCATGGATGGGTGGTAAATGCCTGGTTATAACTTAATTACAGCAACAAACAATTAATGCAAATCTGCAAATACAAATTTACCTACGGATCTTGGACAATGCAACCCGATTGGCCCCAAAATTAGCGCCTCTTTCGGTATTTCTTTAGCTTTATTGAAGAAAAAGTTGATTTACAATGGGATTCTCCCAATCCCCTTTGCAATCCAAACTCCCCTTGCTGCCCAAAGTAACCAACAAATCTTCAATCTATTTTTCCCCTTGATTTAGGCACTTAATTGGCCATCACCCACTTCATAGACAATGGAAATGCCCCAAATTCAATGGCCAGCTAGTCCTCTACTTGAATTTAGCTGAAATTCACCTTTAGCCTTGTTGAATCCAAGTCTTGGAGCTTCCAATTTCTGGCACATTTTCCAAGGCTGCTGCTAAACCCTAATTTATGCTGTAAATTAGGATTTATAGCAGAGAAATTTGCAATTTCTTAGCCTCCAAGGATCCAAATATTGATATCTTCAGAGCAAGACTATGAAATGGCTAGGAGATGAGAGAGAAAGAGTTTTGTCGCGAAGAATGACTGAAAATAAATCAAATGCAACTGTTGCCTTGCCACAATAGCTTATAAATACAAAGAACTAAAGAAAATCAGTCATTTATTGCTGCTATCCTGTCTCAACAACTTGTAGATGCTGTCACCTACTATTGATTGATCTTCTCCTACCCCTGGCTACCAAAAGGTCCTCCAATGGCTGCAAATCCAGCAACATCTCCTCTCTCTCTCTTACAGGCTGAATACACTAAAAATACCTCTCTCCAATCTCTAAAGACGTTTTTCAGTCTTACATGGGCATTTTTGACAAGTGGCAGCCTTTCCAAATGGTTTTTCCAACATTAGCTATAATTAAATATTAATTTTCACTCTTTAAATATTAAAAATTAATCTAATAATTATTTCAATGCCCTGAAAAATATCTAACTAGCCAATAATTGAATTGGCTGGGCAACTTTCATTCTCGACTATCTCTGTGCCATCTTTGACCATCAAATTGACGTTAGGTACCGTTAAACGCTACTTCTCTAGTGTCATCAATTAACACTTATGGCCAAATGAATGACCTAGCCCAACAAGTGGCACCAAATACCACCAAGTACTTGTGCGACATAACTTATAGCAACTTTTGCCTTGACTTCTCGTGATTTCTTCGGGTCCTGGGCTCGTAAATTTACTCTAACCCCAGTTACACTTCACATGTGCAACATTTACTTAACCATGTGATTAAAAACTAATCCATATGTTAAGTGAGGTTTCAAAAATACATGTCCTCATGACAACAAACCTGCATGTTAGCCCTACACTGAAATACAAAACCTTGCGAAATAGAGGTCAATAATAGTAAGATACTCCAAAGCAAAACAAAATAGAATAAAAAAACAATGCAATGTGTATATATGAGTGAATGCAACAGAAGACTAAAAAATGACAACCTAAGGATGTGGCCACACTTCACGTCCTTCCCTCACAACAGGTCTCTGCCAATGAAACGCATCACAAGGTGAGAAATGAGACCTTAGAATGGATACAAAGAGTGTAATGGGTGAGAAACTAGCAAACCAATCAGCTAATCCTTCTAGAGTACTAAAAGATATAGGCTACTAAGGCTCTCTGCATACCATATGTACAATGGCCATTGGAGTAGAAGGAGCAAATGGAGCAACAAGTGTAGCCCCACTAGACTGTAGTAGAAGTGGAGGCAATTACAACTGTCTACTAAGGTTTCTTAGGAAAAGACCTTGGGCCTTGGTACAACAACACTCCTCATCCACATGGCCCAATCTCTGACTGTGTACAAAACCTATTTTTATTAGGGAGCTGTTGCCGGATGGGATTTGTTCCTTTGTTTCAAGGGGTGTCACCCTTATTTTGACTTGCCTTCACATCTTGTGATTTCTTGCCACAACAGGTTTTTCCTTACGAATAAGAGGCAATCAAACCCCTCTCTGAACAAGAGTAAGTAAAGGATTTCTTGTGGACTTGATCATGCAACCTTGCATAACACAAGAATTGGCACTTGAACTCATAGAAGGTTGACAATTGAGGCAATGAGATAATGTGCTTAATAAAATAGAAATACTTTTCATGAAGCTTGTTTAAAAAGAATGTAACTTGATCATCATCTAACATCAGCGAGCCAAGAGTGACAAACTCAACAAGTAACCACCAATATTCAGCCAACTTGACTTTCAAATTATCCCCTTCCTTAATGGAAAACTCTTGAAGCTCAAAGTCGAGCTTTATGCGCCAAGTGGGATCTCATGATGCATAGTGGTCAATGAGATGACTCCAATACTCAAATGCGAGGGAAAAATATTGTAACGAAGAGTGGAACTCAAGAGCAATGCCTACATAAGCTCAACATTGGTTGTGGCTTTGCGAGCTCTCCATTGACGGATGTGCTCAAGATAAGTCAGTTGAACGTTTAGCATAGGCTCAAGGCCAACTACTAGGTCCCAAAATACCTTAAATTCAAGCACTTGTTGCATGAAATTCAACCAAGTAGTGAAATTTGACCCATTGAAATGAGTATTATCCATGAAGGTGTCCTTGGCCGTAGCAACAAGAGTGGAAGTGGTAGTGTTATAAGGAGAATAATGTGAGTAGGCTAGATAGGGTGGGTAGAGTGGGGGAGTGGAGTACACTTGAGAATTAATCCCAAAGTCCCCACCATGCATACATGTGCACGGTGGATCTAAAAGTGAAAATGGACTGACTAGAACCACATGAGTAGCCCATGGAAGAGAGCTAGGGACACGTGGAGCAAAAGATGCACATCTCTACGTAGGAGTGAGCCATGGAGTGCATGACAATGCACCATAAGCAAAGGATAGAAATCCTTACATTTAAAAGAGTGAAAAATGGGGAGGTGAGTGACCAAGGGTAGTGAGAGGGAAGGGTAGGATGGAAGGGGTTTGAAAAGAGTGGTTGACATACCTAATAAAGGATGTCTACTTTGAGAGTCCCCTCTATTGTAGCTTACATACTGAGAATCATCTGGATCTTGCACACCAAAAGGAGAAACAGGAGAGGATTTTGATTCATATAACTCAAAGGAGTTGTACAAATTTGACAATAGGCCTAGCTAAGATTAAGAAGATGGGTCGGCAAACATCCCAAATGTCGTATGTCCTCCATGATCGAAGAGGTGATTAGTCTCACCAACCGGTTCAGATGTAACAACAAAGCTGCTAGGAGAGGTGTAAGCTCAACTACATGATGCGCAAGTACTCTTCAAACTCCTCTATCACGTGATTGAGATCTGAAATAGGAGAAGAAAAAGAAGGTGAAGGTGAAGATGGGGTGCCTTATTCCTCATCGAGTCCATAATGTCAAAAGTGGATGTAGCAATGGAAGCATGAAAGAATGCTGAAATAAACCACTGAACACAAGACATAAGAGAAAGAAAAGAGAAAACACAATGCAAATGAGAACTCAAAGATATGCTCGGAAAATGGAATCCATATGCCAAACATGAGACAGTCGCATACAACAGTGAGTCACTGGTTGTGTGGGCATTAGCACTAACTCCCTCTCTCCACAAGGCATGCACTAGATTTGCAAGTGATGAATGGATGAATGTGGAGGAGAAGCTTGAATAAATAGGCCAAGAATAATGCAATAATTGCATCATATCGGCCAACATTTAATGTTGGTCAACCAACAAAAAATACATAAATCACCAACTATATAACCAATAAAAATCACCTAAAATACTCTAAAATGTCCAACCCACTGGAACACATGTCGGACTCACACATGAGCTCACTAGACTACTAACACTCTCTCTCAGATCATGGGCAATCTGATACAATACAATGATACAATGATAAGAACTCATCATAAACAACAAAGACTACTAGAATAGGACCATCGATATCCAAGCAATGGATTGTCAAGCCATCTATGTGTCTGTCATCAATGCCTTGCAATAGCATTAATGACCATCTTGTCAAAAATGCATCTGAGCATGTGAACAAGGATTCCCTGCCTTTGGCCAAGACAGCCAAAGTGTCCCCTCATGTGAGGTCAACTGGGAGCCAATCCTACTCTCTATCAAGTAACAGCACATCATGAACCTGAAAGACAATCCCAACTCCAAGATTTCAAAATCTGCTAAACTTCGGTTGATGCATCAAGGAAGTCTCTCTATGGAACCTACCAAATTTTGGTCAATGCATCACAAAAGTCCCTCTTAGAAACCTGTACACCTTTATACCTCTATAGATAAGGCTCATTGACCCCATCTCACCACCCCTTCACACTCTCTCTAAGTCACAAATGTGGCTCCAGTTAGACCAATAACTAGCACCAAATACCACCTAGAATCAGTATGACACTACAACTTTGCTTTTGACATCCGCTACTTCACTCGGGTCTCGCGCTTATTAATTTACACTAACCTCAGTTGCACCTCACATGTGCAATAGTTACTTAAACATGTAATTAAAATTAATCCACATGTTAAGCTAGGGTCTACACTAAGCAAAGACAAAAAGTACTACCACAACTGAAATATAAAGGCTCAAACAATGACAGCAAAACTCAAACCCTAAACGCAAAAAGCAAAATACAAAACTCAAAATGCAAAAAGTAAAAATGCAAACACAAACAAAGAAGAAAGAGAATTCTAAAGTGAATGAATCAATGTTGTAAATGAAGGAAAGAAATGTACAAGTTGCTCAAAGGCAGAACTGTCTGACAAACAGTGGCTCTCATGGGAGTGGGTTGAGAGAGATGTCGATGCTTGTCGTTTACCAGAGACAGATCCTGAGTGCAATAACCACCAACCAAAGTAGAGGCTGATGAAAAAAAGTGTTGAAAACACAAAAATGACCTGATGTTGATGATGGAAGCTTATCACCCGTAGGAGTGGGAGGCTAGACAACAGCTCTAGACCACATAGCAACAGTCCTTGGGGGCTAGACAACTAGTGGAAGAGGGCTGATAGTTGAAACTTGCAAGACAAGGATAGGGCTGAATGGTGGGCAACATATCTATTTATAGACGTAGAAGGACCCTCCCAAATTAGGGTTTTGCATGTGGGACACATAAACTCTCTAGAATCACTCCCCGTTTAATAAAACTTTTGGTAATTTACTGTTTTGGGGCTGCTTTAAAGAGCTAATAAAAGGATAATGAATTTTTAGCTCAACAATCTAGATCTTGCATACCAAAAGAAGAAACAGGGAAGGGTTTTGTTTCTTATGACTCAAAACGGTTATAAACTCGACATCGAGCCTGGCTATGATGCAGAAGATGGGTCACTAATCATCCCAAATGCAACATGTCCTTGAGTGGAGAGGTGACCAACCTCACCTACCGATCCTAACTGGTGCACAAGGCTCCCAAGAATCTCAAGAGCAGCAAGTATATATGATACACAAGAATTCTCTAAACTCCACTTCCGTCATGAATCCTACATCTAGCCAAGAAAAAGAAAGAGATTATGCATTGTCCTCCTCATTGAGGCCATAATGTCTCCTCAAGGCCTCCAATGATGGAGAAGCCTAAAAAGACACTATAGGATCCCAAGAGGAAGGAGTCATAGACATTGTGAATTGTTTATGTGTCATTTGTATATCTCGCACAAATCAAGCCTCAACGATAGCTGCAAGGTACTCGTTAGAAAAGCACCAACTTTGATACCATGTGCAATTATGCTAGGTTTTGCAGAAGAAAACAAGGAATATACAAAAACGATTAAAACACAATAACTCGGTCAAAAATGCAAAAAACACAAATAGAGAAGAAGAGAATGAATGTTGTAAATGAAGGAAAGAGTATACAAGATACTCAAAGGCAAAGCTATGGGAGTAGTTGAAAAGTGACATCCACCAGAAATGGATCCCAAGGGCTGTAACTGCTAGTCACAGCTAAGATGGTGCTAGAAATGGAAGGGCAGCAGGCTGGAAACCAAAATGCAGCAATCTTTGGGGCTAGAATCGGTAAATGCAGCAATGTATCTGCCAAAGGATGATGGCAGCTGATCAACAGAAACTATCTGGAGCTGAGCAACAGCTGAAAGGTGATGATCTGATGTAGGGCAGCCTACTGCAGTAGTAAATGCAGGTAGCAAAGGCAGCAACCAGGCAACAGCTGATGATGTCAGTACAAGGTTGCAAAATGCAGCATGGAACAGGGCACCAAGTTGCTAGTAGCAACTAGAATCAGGTTCCCAGGTGCTAGTGATGACGGAGCAGCAAGATGAAGAGGGTTGATGGTGTGGACCTGCAAAAAAGGGGATGAATTGGGTGGCCAAGCAGCCTCCTTATAAATGTGGATCCTTCCAAAGTTTAGTGTGTGCTTATGGGACATGGAAACTTTTGTAAAATCTAAGTTTTGGGGCTGTTTTAATGAGAGAATGAAGATTCAATGTGTGCATCTTTTTTAGCTTGATAGGGGGGGAAATCAATATTTGTAGGCACCCATCCAACTTCCAAGGATGAAAAGTCCTTACAGCTATATAGCATACTCCCTTTTACCTCATCGCAGAGTAGTCGACCTTGGAGTCACCATATTCATGGCATCTCACATAGCAATCTGCTATGGCAATGTATTATGGCAACACATAGCATACTACCTTACCATTTACTTCATCATTTCTCACATCAAATACCTCTTCACCCATGCCTTGCCTTGCATGGCTTCTATTTATGGAGGATGTATTTTATTTTCCCCCTACTATCATTAAAAGCCATTTTTTAATAATGGAAGACAAAAAGAAAATAAATATCTTAATAGGGCTATCCAAAAGAAGATATCCATCACCTCTGTAGTCTTTTCAAGTTCATAGGCAACCAACAAACACCTTTGCATTAATGCCCTAGCTACTTTGGGGTGGGACCTTTCAAGTATTGAAAAAAGTTTAGAGATTGACTTTCATTCGGTCTTGGGCACATTCCTTTTGGGTGTGAGAGGGGATATTGAGCCACTAAATTTAGGGTTTTCATTGATCTATAATTAAGTCTCTTTAAAAACCAGACCTGAAGCACATTAATAACAAATTATTATTATTAAATGATTTATTTTTGGTAGTCAAATGCATCCCCAATTCTCTATAAATAGGTGCCTATGTGAGGGCATCTCTATCCCTCATTCATTATTCCAGTCAGCTACCATCAGCCCTCTTCACACCCACTGCTGTCTACACCATTCTCCCGGCAGATACCTCAGTTTGTGGTGCTTCCCGAGTCTTGCATCAGCTAGCCATACAGTCTTCCAGGCAGGTGACCTGATTTGGAGTGCTTCCATCATGTCTTTCTCTGTCAAATACTCATCACCCAGCTGTTCTATACCTATTCTGAGCCAGGCAACCTGTTTCAGCACCCTTTGCAAGCTGCATTTTCACCATCTGATCTGGTGCTACCTACCCAGGACCATCCAGCAGTTGTCGCCATCAGTCTCAGCTGGGTTTCAGCTGTTCAAGGCAGCCCAGCAGTCCACAATGCTCCTTCAGCAATTATCCATCAACAAACAGCTGCATTTTGCTTCCAGAGATTGATTTCAGACTGCTGCACTTTGCATTTTTCTGCCAGGTAGGCTGCCCTACTATAGCCCAGTCTGCAACTGCTGATTCAATCAGCTGACATCATCGTCTTCTTGGCTAGACTTGTATTTTCAGCAGTCTGGGCTGACTCTCAGCTTCTGCCATCTTTCTGACGTCATCAAAGACTGCTTGCTGTGCTTTGGGATTGTGCATGGTACAACACACTCTTAGAGCTGTCATCAATATCTTCAACTCCTCTTCCAAGTCAGCTCACCTTTAGTCCACCCAAGACACAGAGTTTGAGGCCCATTGTATCATACCAGCATACAGTTTTATTAGTCATTCATTTACTCACTACTCTAAGTTCTCTTCTTCTTGAGTTCTATTGCTTTCACTTCGTGTGTCGTACAGTTTGAGTTTTCTATCTCTGTTCGAGCATTTCTTTAAAGCTTATATCCTTTTGGGCCTAAGAGGGGGTATTGAGAGCCACTAATATTACGGTTTGCACGAATCATTAATTATAGTGGATTAATTCTTATTTAATTCTCATTAAAACAGCCCCAGAAAGCATTTAATGCTGATTTTTTAAAATAAATGGCTCTATTTTTCAGCATTAGGACAAATGCACCAAAATCCTCAACAAATTCCGTCATTAGAGGAGGATCTGCTCCAACTGCTGCCACAAGTGTGCATGAGCTGTCCCACAGCTGTCCACATCCCAATTTTAGAGCTCTTCTCAACCAGGCAACCTCTCCATCAGCAGGTGCCCTGATTTCCTTTACTACTATTGCTGCATTTCTGGTTTTTAGTAGCCGCTGGCTTTCCACAAGCCCAAATAATCAATCGTCTTTAAGGACACACCTGCATTTTATCTTCTTGTAGTCCGTTCCATCAGGTGACCTCATTTATTCCTGCATTTTGAACATTCTGGAGGCCACCCAACAATCATCTGCCATTTCCTCACCTTTCAAAGTGCTGACATCATCATTCACACAGCCACATCTGCATTTTTGCTACTTCACCTGTGTATGTTATCATCCTCATCTGACATCATCAAGCCTTGTGCACTACTGCTGCTATGTTTTGGGATTTGTCATGATTACAACATCACTCTCAGAAGAAAGCATGCATTCCTCCTCTCAGCTTCCTCCTCAATTAGGTTCACCCTAACAAACTCATCTCCCCTCCTCTCTCTCCTTGGCCAAACCTGTCACCACCACCTCCACCTTCCACCAATTTCCACCATCTTGCACGTATCTCCCTCTATTGACTCTTAGACACCCCCACCCACAAAAGAGAACCTCCTCTTGGTGCATCTTCATTCCCCCTCAACCCTAAATGATTGTATGCATCCCAACACACTTGCCTTTTCCATCCTAACGAGACAACCTTGCCCCAACTCATGACAATGGCAAGATACTACTGTCACAAGCTCTTCGAGAGCAGTAGGCATACCAGATAATGCCCAGTTAGTTCACTACACGAAAGAGGATTCCTGACCTTATTGGATCATGCATAGGTGAAGATAAAGGATCTGATTCTGATTCTGGGCCTATTGAAAACCAGAAACTACTGTGAATCAGTGTTTGTTGACGAAGAAAAGTCCACTAAAAGAGGTACTTGCTAACAGTGATTGCATGGCTCTGTTCTATTAGTTGTGTTGTAATCGACATGAATCTGGAGGAAATTTGGAAATTCAATTAATCCTTATGAGATCAAACTTGTGTTCTTGTCTTGTTCAAAGATTAATCTCCATCATGCAAATGTACAAACATTCTCTACAAACAAACTCGTGGCATCAAAGGATTTGCCTACTCAATTACGAGAATTACTGTCCATGTGTGTATATGGAAGCACAACACACTCGAATCTCAACTTGTCATATGGTCATGTCATTGCATGAGTCATGCATAATAATTGCTTTCAGTTAAAAGGGCATTTATTCTAAGTTCCTTCGACAATAAGGCAAACAACACTACAAATTCAGGGAATAGACACAAAATGTGGAAACAGGGGCAAAGTTCTCATGCTTTTCTCCCAAGCATAAGACATGGTAAACTAGCATTGGCTGTATAATAGTAAGGGGACCTATTCCTGGGCTTGTGTAGGCATGTCCAACCTTATTAATACTTACATCCTTTGCACTCAGCCAACGCTGGTTTTCATGAATCATCGGCCACTTGAAAAGACAAAGCCTCTTCTACAGCCTATCTCCTGAATCCCTGCATCAAGTCTCTCTCTACTGGCGTCGGAAGCTGATTATAGAACAAGTTCTTAAGCTTCAGATTGTCCTCAAAAGCTCAATAGTGAGAAATTCTAATGTAACGGCAGCACTGTATGGCTGTTCTGTTAGCTCTTTGAAAAAGCCCCCATGGCTCTATCCTGTGACCATGACAAAACCGCCTAAAACTCTGCCAAATGATGATAAAAGACAGACCTGAAGGAGGACGCTCTCGCGTCCATCCGGAGCAGCATCTCGTCGCCTCCCTTGATATCCCAAACAACGTCCTGACAGACAATGTTAAGGGTGATGTCACACGTATACCCGCCAGATCTTTTAGATAGTAAATATGTCGAGTGTGTGTGACATGACACGCCCTTTTTCCTGGTTAGTTACTATATCTATAATCTATAATCACTTTTACTTTGAGATGCAAGTACAAGACTATACGTGCGGCATGACCGGAACAAAAGCAAAACCCAATAACATTTGGAGCACTTGTTAAGGCATCTATCTGTGTTGCATGGGAAGCCAGGTTTGATTCCTAAGGACAAACGTGTAGTTTTCAAACTCTCCCAATAGTATGGGACACTGTGAGTGGATCTAATAAACTGCAAGTAATGGCATCGCATTTTTTTACAAACGAGGTTAACAAAATTTATAATCACTTTTACTGTATCTATAATCACTTTTACTTTGAGATGCAAGTACAAGACTATACGTGCGGCATGACCGAAACAAAAGCAAAACTCAATAACATTTGGAGCACTTGTTAAGGCATCTCTATGTGTAGCCAAGTTTGATTCCTAAGTACGAACGTGTAGTTTTCAATCTCTCCCAATAGTATGGGACACTATGAGATGCAAGTACAAGACTATACGTGCGGCATGACTGAAACAAAAACAAAACCCGATAACATTTGGAGCACTTGCTAAGGCATCTATGTATGTTGCATGAGAAGCCAGGTCTGATTCCTAAGAACGAACGTGTAGTTTTCAATCTCTCCCAATAGTATGGGACACTGTGAGTGGATCTAATAAACTACAAGTAATGGCATCGCATTTTTTTAAAAACGAGGTTAACAAAATCCAAAGTTTTGCTATTTTGATGTGGCCCTATCATATTTATTTATTGATTTATACATATAGATATATCTATCTATCTATCTATATACCTAGTATATCTATATCTTTCTATCTATCTATTATATATTATTTTAATTGTAGGTTCAATGATTCCCGAACATCCACATTCATGCCTAAACCTTTACCCAGTCCCAAGCCTCCTCAAATTAAAATTTGAATTTTAAATCTCCATTTTTTCCCTCCTTGCATCTAATTGTTGCTTCTCCTCTCTCACATGCACACACATACTTAAGTACATCTCTCTCTCTCTCTCTCTCTCTCTCTCTCTCTCTCTCTCTCTCTCTCTCTCTCTCTCTCTCTCTCTCTCTCTCTCTCTCTCTCTCTCTCTCTCTCTCTCTCTCTCTCTCTCCCGTCCGTCCGTCATCGCCCGGCCCATCATCGCCCGCCCGTCCCGCCCCGTCGTCGCCCGTCTCTCCTCGCCGTCCGTCCCTCGCTCTCAATCTTCACCGGACAGGCCTTCAGGAGCTCCTTCACATCGTAGGCAATGCGGACCATCTATCTCTCCCTCTCTCTCACCCCGTCAGCGCCCCATCATCGCCCGTCTCTCCTCGCCGTCCTCGTCCAAGTCCCGCCCTCGTCCGAGATCAGCCCCCGTCCGAGTTCCCCCCCCCCACAATCTCGTCCGAAGTTCCCCCCACATTCGGACGTCTCTCGTCCGAGCCCCGCCCTCGTCCGAGTCCCCCCCCCAACAATCCCGTCCGAGTCCATTGAAAATTGAACGCCCTCTCGTCCGACTCGGACACTGCCACGTGGACTAAACTGTCCGAGTCTCCACAATCGGACAACGCTCGTCTGAGTCTCCGCCCTCATACGACTCGGACACTAGTCCTTCGTCCGAGTCGCACAATCGGACGCCCCCCCTCTCCACGTGACCACGCGCCTCGTCCAAGTCGATGACCGGACCATACCGTTTGAGTCGCCGGACCACGCACGCTAGCCCGCCCCGACCATCGCCCTCCCTGCTCCCTCAACAGGAGCAGTCGCCATCTCTCCTCTCCTCGCAGACCCTGGCCTCGGCACCCATATCACCCCACCGCCACTAGCCCTGCCCATACCCGACTTTTCTGCCACCTCCCACCACCGCCCATCACTCATCCACAACCACAATGAGGCCGGATGCCCACATCCCCTGAGCAAGCCCCGGAACCATGAGGAAGGGATGGGCTCGAACAAGACATCCCCGTCACCAAGCAGCCGCACAAGGGGGGAGAAGAATGAGAAATACTCAGCGATTTGGAGCAGCATTGATAAGGTGACAGACTACCACACAAGGAAAGGCATGGAGGCCCTCCGAGATGTATGCAAGGGGCATGACCAAGACATCAGCAACATCAAGGAAATCATGGCAGCAATGTGCGCAGAAACTGCACACCAAATCAAGGAGGAAATAAACACGAAAGTGCAAGAATGGAAGAATGAAATCTACGCCGAGATCACATCACACTTCACCTCCTGGAAGGTGGACATTGAAACGTCCTCCAGGAGAGAAACAGGGTGATCGAAGAACTGAGGCATGAGCTCGATGAATATAGAAACCAGCTGGACCTACTCAAGAAGGAGGAAGGAGAAATCACCGAAACAACACCCACCAAGGTGCAATCCGAGATCAACGAGCTGAAGACACAAGTAACAAAGGAGCTCAACACGTGGGCGAATATAGTGAAACAAGCACAAGCCGAAGTGGCCGAGAACTCCAAATGGATTGAGGTAGCCAAGAAGTCGCCAACAAAGAAGGAGGATTTTGTGAATGCAGCACTGGAGGAGGAGAAAAGGAGAAAGCTTAGAGAGCTCCACATCTGGGTGGTCGGATGGAAGGAAGGGGATAGCCCCCTGGCAGATGCCCAACAGATATGTGGAAAGCTGGGAGTAGAGGACCCTCAAATAGTGGAGAATGCATGGCGTGTAGGGAAAGACCTCACCAAGGGAAGGCCTCTTATCCTCAAATTTGCCAACTTAGAATCCAGACGAGCCTTCCTCTCTAAAAGGACAGCTCTAAAAGAGGAAAAAGTCTACCTGGAGGATGACCTCACACCCGCACAGGTGGCACACCGTAAAGAATGCATGCCACAGATCCTGGAGGCTCGCAAAGCGGGAAAATGGGCAGTATACAGAGATGGTCAGGTCATTGTCACAGATAATCGCCAATGATGGGGCGCGGCCTATGAGACCCACCTGAGTTTTGCAGTGTGGAACTGCAACGGAGCTATGAAGACAGATGCAGGATTATTCCAGGAGACCTTCACCGGCAAGGACATCGTCCTCTACACAGAAACCCACCAAAGCCCAGGCACCTACTTACCAGAAGTGGGGGGATATAGATGGGAGACGGCATGCCGCCCTAGAGCTTGAACAAAAGGAGGGACCCGAGGGTCCGGAGGGGTGGCTGTGTTGTACAGGGAGGAGCTACAGCCCATGGTGCAAGTCATGCGGAAAGATGAGGAAGCCCGGTTCATGTGGATCCGGATACACACAGATCGCCCCCGAGACATATACATGGCGGTGTGTTATTTCCCACCAGCACACTCCCCATACGCACCACAGAAGGGCGAGTCACCATACCTACCACTGTACGAAGATAGCATGCACTACTCCAGCATGGGGGATGTCATGTTGGCTGGAGACTTCAACGCACACACAGCACAAAGGCAGACCCCCTTCTTCGAGAGCGAAAACCACATGTACAAAGAGATTGCACCGGAGGAGATAGGACTCAACCAGGCGTCACAAGACACAGCTGAGTGCACCGAATATGGCGAACACCTACTGGCGTTAGGGGGGGCACACGGACTGGCCATCCTCAATGGCCTCGACAGATGGCCCGGGTCGGATGCCCTCACATGCTTCCCGCACAAGCATGCGGCCAACTACATCGGATGGGGGGCACATGGAGCACCCACACAGAAACTGGGAGCAAGCACAATGGACTATATCCTCGGCCCTCTATCACTTATCCCCGACATCCAGTCCTTTAAAATATCACCTCGCCCACTCGCAATGGCTGCCAACCATGCATACCTACAATTTGACATAACCTGCAGGTATGACCTAACCCCCCCAACAAGCAACCCCCCAAGATTCCCCAGGTACCACTTTACCAGGCTAACTGTGAGCGCATACTCCGACCATCTCTATTGGAGCCTGCAAGAAATGAACCCCCATGCACCCCTGGAGGAGGTCACAACACAATTGACGAGCACACTACACAACTCAGCTGCCGAATACTTCCCCCACACATCCCCCTCCCCCCACCCCACCCCTCCGAACAAGAATGTCCCACAGAATAGCTGGTATGACCCAGAGTGCAGGGAAACCCGGCTCCGTCTTCAACAGGACGAAGCACGGGGAGTACACACGCATAAACAGGCACACTTGATCTTCCGTCGCCTAGTGGGACGGAAGAAACGAGCCTACCTCTCCAAAGTGGAACACGAATTCTACCAGCTATTCTTAGGACAGGACAGCAAAGAGGCATGGAAGTCGTTTCAAGAACCTCGAGCCCAGACGCCCATCACCTCCCCGGACACTTGGCACACATATGCAACCTCACTATACCAAGTACCCAAGCAGCCCCAGCTACCCCGGCCCCCAGGGAGCAGACCCAGATCATCCATATTCTTCAGCACGGGGCGGGTTCGGGACGCCATTGACAGACTCCAAAATGGCCGTGCCCAAGACCACGAAGGCTTGGTAGTAGAGCATTTGACCCATGCTAGAGACATACTGGCACCTCTCCTGGCACACATGTTCAACAAAGCCCTATGCAAAGGCTTCCCAGCCAGTTGGTCAGCCAACACCATAATACCTATCCTGAAGGCTGGAGACCCCATGGTTCCCACGAACTACCGAACAGTCATGGTTGGCCATGTACTAGCCAAGCTCTATGGATCCATACTGGACCATGAGCTGAGCAAGTGGGCAGAGCAACACCAACACCGAGCAGCAGGACAAGCAGGGTTTAGGAGGGGGTTCTGCACCCTTGACCGTATCCTCACACTGAGAGCCATCATAGAGGAGGGCAAGTGTACTACTGCTTCGTGGACTTCCGCAAGGCCTTTGACACAGTCCCACGAGCGAGGCTCACGTAGAGACTATAGGAACTGGAGGTACCAACCGAAATACGATGGGGGATATTGGCACTATACGAATCGGTAATGGGCCGAGTTCGGGCACCGGGAGGGCTGTCAAAGGAGATCACCAGCACCATCGGAGTCAAGCAGGGATGCCCACTCTCACCCACCCTATTTGGCCTCTACATTGATGAGATCTCAAAGTACATAGATAGATTGGGCGAGGTGGGATCGAGCCTAGGAGGGACACTGATACCTATCTTACTATATGCGGACGACATAGTCCTCATCTCCAGCACACCCAAAGGGCTGCAGCGCCAACTGGACGCACTACAGGCCTTCTGCCAAGACAAAGACCTAACTGTGAACCTGGGGAAAACCAAGGTCATGGTGTTCAACACGTCAACCCAATGGCTCCGTCGGTCGGTACCCCCCTTCACATACGGTGGAGAAACCGTGGACGTGGTCCAAAGATACGTCTATCTGGGGATTACATTCTCTGGACCGAGATTTACCTTGAGAAAAGCCGTGGAAGATAGACTAACCCGAGGCTATGCAGCCCTCGGGTCAATGGGAGAACCAATGTGCCCGCATACAGTTCCAGGAACCCCAAACAAACTCTGGCTTTTTGACACCTTGGTCACACCAACCCTCCTGTATGGGGCTCCCATATGGGGGTCCAATCTCTACCACACGCGGAGGGCCCCACAGGATCAGCCACTGCCTGAGGAGGAGGCCACCTATGAGGGATGGGACCAGATGGAGAGACCCCTAGTACTTATGATCTCACAGATGATCCGAAGCAAGCCCTCCGTACCACACGAGATCATCCATGCAGAGCTGGGGGCACCGCCCCTCGTGGCTGAGGCCCTCTTCCAGACCGCGACCTTATTGCGCCGAATATGGGACCTGCCCCGACACCGGTACCCCAGACTCGCCCTGAATTCATCCAAACAGCTAGCAACACAAGGGGACACTGAGTGCTGGTATGCCCGAATAGAGACCTGGCTATGGCTCCATGGCCTGCACATGGACCACCTCCCCCCACTACAATTCAGCCTAGACTGCCCACACCTGGAGCTCAGCCGAGAGGAGGTAAATCGCATCACCAGAATGGATATCATCCAGACAAACACCGCCAGGACATGGGTGACCCCCACATCGGAACTAGGAACCAAGAAGGCTTTCTACCGAGAACACTTTCTGCATATCTCCCCGGACGGCTTCATCACCCGCCCAAGCTACATGGACACACACCTGTCTCACGGGGTCAAAAGTGCCATCGGACAGATCCGCACGTCCTCACACCAACCACAGGTCGAAACGGGTAGATACGGGGCCAACCCCCTCCCCCCAGAAGACCGAATCTGTCAGCTCTGCCATCTCGAGCCAGAGACAGAGGAACACTATATCTGTAGATGCCCAGTGTACTACGAAATCCGGGGACGCTTCCACTGCCTATTCAGTGAAGGATTCGGACCGCTCTCCAAGGTGATGGAATTCAAAGACCAGAGATGCCTGGGGCTCTTTCTATTGGAAATACGACGCCACAGAGACCACCTCCTACGAACCACGGAGCAAAGACAAGGAGCTACCAACCAACGCACACTCAACGACTTCTACCAAATACCAGCTACCCTCCCCACCACCGAGGCCCCACCAGCCCAACCGGCCTCCCGGCCCCTGGGGACCACCTTAGAAATAGCCACAGTGAGAGGTAAAGCCCGGCGACCACGCCCTGCCGGCCCCTGTCCCCGCAGAAGACACTGGTCGAAGATACAAGGGATACTACGCTGCCATCGGAGGGCCCTGCCCCGCCGCTTTAGCCTCTCCATGCTAGACCGACCCATGCGGGACATCTTAGGATGAACACCCCAGGAGCAGTTCCACACCGCACTGGGAGTACCTCTAGATTGTATCTAGTCCAGATATCATTTTGTACCTACTCAATTTAGTTCAACATAGCATAAATGTTAGCTTCACTGGGACTTTTGAAATCTCCCAGACATTTATATGTAGCATTTTGGTATCATAGGCCAACTTGGCCTGTTGTAGACGTTAATATAACTTTCTTTCTTTCTTTCTTTCTTTCTCTCTCTCTCTCTCTTCTATCAAAGACTCTATATGGCCATGGACAAGAGATCAAGAACAATAGGACATGATTGTAGACGTGTGTGACATGGGCAGAAGGCACAGGGGTAGCAGCACCAGCACAACCAAGAGGAGAGAGAGAGAGAGAGAGAGAGAGAGAGAGAGAGAGAGAGTATAAATGTAAGTGCATGAGAGAGAGAGAGTGTGTGTGTGTGCATGTGTGTGTTTGAGAAAATATGAGTGTGACAAGAGAGAGTAAAATGAGAGGGAAAGAAGAGAGAGGGTAAAAATGAGAGAGAGAGAGAGAGAGAGAATAAGAGCAAGAGAAGAGAGTAAAAAAATAGAGAGAGAGTATGTGTGTGTAGAGAGAGAGAGAGAGAGGTAAAGAAGGAGAAGAATAAGAGGGAGAGAGAGGTGTAAAGAAGGAGAAGGCAAAGAAAACGAAGAGGGGGAGAGAGAGGAGGAGGAAGAAGAAGAAATGAGAGAGACAGAGATAGAGAGATAGAGACAGAATTTAAAAAAGAAGAGAAAAAGGAAGAGAGAGAGAGAGAGCAACAGTGTTAGACTAAAGTCACAAAGAGAATAGGGACATAAAAAAGGGCCGAAGGGAGAGGGAAATAGGGAAGAGAGAGAGAGTGTGTGTCATTATGAAAAAAGGAAAGTTGTCCAAAATTGTAGATGAGAGAGGAAAAGGGGAGAGATTCACACACATATATATAGAAAGAGAGTGTGTGTGGGGGACAAAGAGAGAGGAGAGCGGTAAAAAGGGGGGAGAGAGAGAGAGAGAGAGAGGTCACAAAGAGAGGAGAGAGATAAAATTGGGAAAGGGAGAAGTGTGAGAGAGAGATAGAGAGAGAGTGTGTGTGTAGGCAAAGAGAGATAAGATAGATACAAGAGGGGGATAGAGAAGAGAGGTAAGACTAGAGAGAGAAAATTTACAAAGAGAGAAGAGGTAAAAAAGAGGAGAGAGAGAGAGAGATAGAAGTCACAAAGAGAGGGAGAGGTAACAAATAGGAGAGAAAAAAGACACAGAGAGGAGAGGTGTAAAAAAGGATAAGAATAGAGATAAGGAGAGACAAATATTGGTTTTGATACACACACACACACACACACAAATGAGAGAGAAAAAATTAACAAGAAATATAAGAGAGAGAAGTTGAGGAAAGTGAAATACAATGTGGGGGGAAAGAAGTGAGGGAGAGACAATGTCATTTAGTGGCAATGTTGCATGATAGTGTGACTATATGGCCTAGGGCTTTTAAATTGGAGAGAGAGAGAGAACAAATTGCATGGCCAACAAATACTGCAAGCTAATGGCAAAATTGTTCCTTTCATAATGTTATTTATGGTAGCTTCATGCAATAAGCTACCATAAAGCAAGCTAGCATTTTTTTACTACAGAAGATAAGAAAAGTAAAATACAATGTGTGGGGAAGAAGTGAAGGAAGCAAAGTTAATGCTAGTATATATAGAGTAAGATAAAAAATAGAGAATATCATGGGGACAAGCATTATAACATTTCAAAAGCTAGAAATAAAAAATAAAATGGGAGCATGAGGAAAAGGAGAAAGAGAAGATTTCGTAAAATACATTTGAATGAAAAATCACTACAAGATATAGGCCTTATAACGACGTTTAAAGCGACGAAAATGCAAATAACAAAATTTGCCCCCGTCATCGCAAAAAGCGTCGTTATTGGTGATGCCATAGAACAATCGGTATCACCGTCGCTATCAGCGTCGGTATTGGCGTCGCTATCAGCGTCGGTATTGGCGACGCCAATACCGACACTGATAGCGACGGTTTGCGACGTAAATAACGGCGCGAGCAGTAAAATTTGCGACGCTAATAGCGACGGTAACATGGAAAAAAAAAAATTGTGGCAGGGCAGCTTGTGTGCTTTATGAGAGCCATACAAAGTGGTTTCTGCACTACTGTGTACAATGCGCCTGCAAACAAAAACAATGTATACTGAAATCATAAAACTGATACATGAAATAAATACATGATCCCATAATAAGCGATTGGTACAATCATGATAAGATATCACTAATACATAGAAAATGTCTACATAGATCAGGCAACTCAAAAATAAAGGTGTGTCAGCTCCAGGGATCCAAGGGCGAGCTACATATCCTCGTCCCCCGAAAGCTCGTCCCGCCGCAAAGGAGCATCGAACGGACTCTGCAAAAAAAGAAACAACACATCAGTCCACCATACAATAATGCATTCAAATATCTCATGGTAACTACGGACAAGAAAGATGAGTGACTTACAGGGCCGCCACGTCTATACAATCGGTCGATCAATGCAGTGAGACCGTGCCTCTCTGCATATTGAGTCTCAAGGCCAGTTGGATTGCGATTTGTAATGGAGTGTCGCAAAGAAAATAAAATGCTAACTGTTAGAAACATGATTGTCAGTACAAAGAATATAAAACAAAAGAAAAACTTACAAAGTCCTCCAAATATGTCATGTGGCCGCCACTCCCAAGATGGTGGACCACTTCGGCCTCGAGTCATGCCCTCGCCTCCTCGCGCTGCTGACTCCAACGTCTTGGAGAATCTGTAGCCTCCTCCCTCAGTCGGCGCCAGTCTTCTGTATCTAACCACTCGAGCTTTGCAGCCCCACTCTTGATTGCCTTGCATGCGTCGGATCGTCTATGTGACATATATGCATGCATGCAATCCATCATCTAGCCCATAGAGAATCTATCTACTGAGGTTGGCACCAGAAACTCCTCGTGCAAGGATGCTACTTCCAATGATCCAAGACGTTGTGCCGAAAAACTTGTTGGCACAACTCTCTCATGCGAGCCATCACCCTCCTCCCCTCATTATTCATGATGATGGCGCCTGACCTACTATTGACTAGATATCCATAACCCCCTGGAGTCTACCTAAGATGGGTCCTCTCCCATCTGTGTCCACGCTCCTGGGCATATCCAGGAGACCCCTATGCATCCGGTGTACCCACCGGGGTAATATCTCTTGGAGTGGCACCCACAGGGGTGCCACCTTGCTGATGACGGCTGTGCAAAAGCCGAAGTAACTGGAGTAGACGTCCCCATAGGTGTGACAAATACTTGAGGTGACGCAGCTCTAGCTGAATGATGAGATGGAGATACCGCATCCGTGTCTCCACAACATCCACCTGAGCTTGAGCCACGCTCCCTGGAAGGGCCACGAGAGCGAGGAGTCGCACTTGTATCCCGTGTCGACCGCGGGCTCACTGCCTTTGTATCTCTGCAGCATCCCCCTGATCCCGATGCACTCCCTCCCTCTGGCCCAAGTCGTGAGCATCGAGCTCGTCTGCTCGAAGTTGAAGCATCCGATCGCGCTGAAGCATATCTAGCAGAGCGCCCTGACGAAGACCGAGACAGCTCTTGGTCTGCCATCTCTCTGAATCTCGCAATTTGGTCTGGAGACATGCGTGCGAAGATGTCCTGTAACTCCTCATCACTCATCCCTCGACTCATCCTGAAAATGTCACCTGCACAGACAAAAAATGATGTTAAAATAATCAATTTAAATCATACAAAGCATAGTAATATAAATCATTTAAAAAAATTCTCACTTAAAATGCATATCTTATGTACCCTTATAAGCGATTGGTCAACGAATTGAGTAAGTGGATGCTCCAAGTATGAAGTATCCTATGGTCCCATGTTAATCTCATGACACAACTCCTCATACACTAGAAGGTCGATAGACATGTCACCCCAAAAGAATGAGTCCACCTTGTTCTCAAAGAATTCTTGGACTCCTATATTTCCATCATTGTTAGCCGATGCTGGCTCCAAGCTTTTGACGGCCTCCACCCCTTACAATATTGACCCCTCTATTTGCATATTATCTTCATCTATGCTCAGAACATCGCTTTGATCATATACTCTCGCACTTTGAGGACTTGAAGGTATAACATATCACCATCGAGGTTGTCAGGGGTTTGGATAGAAGATTACATGTTCACAAACACGTACAAGAGAGTTCAAACCATTGTGACATAAACCATGTCGTAATACAATTAGCAAGCAAATGAGTCCATGCACCTGTTCACAATGGGCCGGCAACACAAAGGCGTCGTGCAAATTGGTCCTTTTTTTTTCAAAATCTATTTCGAGAAATCTAGATGGACCTCGTCGAACTGTTGCTCCAGCTCCTCCAAGTACCACTTTGAACCACTACACATTGAATAGTATCATGGAGAAGCTACGGTAATCCACCGTAACAATACTTTGCAAGTTCCCAAAATACTCCATCTCATCCACAACCATGTTTGGATCCATTGCTCGTCGCTGGCTCTCTTGCTCGAACCTTGCCATGATACCACAGTCCATTGTGGAGTGCATTTTGTCAATACGCTCCATGCAAAAATGTCAATCTGCGCGACCATGCTGCACTATATATTTTGTATTGTACATTGAAACACTCAAATTAGATGTCACATATAAAATTTAGATACGACAGATTTTAAACTCCTCATCACCTTTGGACTACATCCCCTTGAGAATTCCCACTCCTCCATTGAGACCTCTGTCCCTTCGTGAGACGCTGTGGTCAAAGCTCAATGCAACCATCGCGTTGATATAAACTGTGGCATCTCCTTCATGCCTTCGGGATATCGAATCGGTCGATGATGTGTACTACGTCGGAATTCAGCTCGCGCTTCCTCTCGATCTTGCCTAGCGATCTGGTACTTGGCGAGCCACGTCTCCATAGAGCCATGGTGCAACATATAAAAGCAATTCACCTTCTCTCTCATTGAGGCATCCATTCTTTTTTCTACCCCATTTCCAACCACCACATCTCCAGTCATTCTATCATCGTCCTTTAGCGACCATAGCATTTCATTGTCAGGTTCCACCGTTGGTAGCCATTGTGAAATATGCACTAGCGTCTTAGACACCAACCAACCTTCAGCAATGCTACCTTCTGGCCGAGCTCATTGTCGCACAAAGCCTTTCAGGATTTTCATGAAGCACTCCAAGAAGAACATCCATCGTATATGGACAGGTCCAACAATCTCCACTTCATTTACAAGATGCATAAGAAGGTGGATTTGTATCGTGAGCATGCTGGTGGGCAGGTATTTCTCAAAGAGGCAGACTGTCTCCATTGCTCCCCGCCTCGTGGATTCAATAGAGGACGTCTTAATCTCCTTCTGTGAGATCCATTGCACCAAAGTCAACAACTTGTTAAATGGCCCCGCGTATTTCTGGAGTAAGACATCCTGCGATCGCAATCGGTAGTACAAACTGCCACAAATGAGAAAGCATTATGAATAATAGCTACATTCCAAATAGCAAAATGTCCACGCTAATTACAATCCATTCGTAGTACAAACCTGACATATCTTATGCCAGTCATGGGATTTTAGCCTTGATAATTGGTCGTCTTTAGAAAATGCAAACCTGAGAGAATGCATCATACCCATCGGAGTGCGGATAGACTTGATTACTTGCTTCACAATGCACTCTTCTTTAGTGGACAAAACCCAAGGAGCACGAGGAAGCTGCACGCGACCATCAACACTTGACTGCGGCCAAAGCGCCTCCATCTTACCTACCTCATTCAAATCCATTCGTGCCCCTATAGTGTCTCTCTTTCCTGTGATGTGGTCCCATAACAAGCTACCCACATTCTTGAAAATATGCATGGGATCCAACAAGTGGTTGACCTCTAAGTGGGTCCAATATGTCAACTCGTAGAAAACTGAGAACCGTCGCATTCCATTTGGATGTGATTCCGCATGGACCATTTTCAGCTTGTACCAGCTTGCGGCATTCATATGTGTTGGAGGTCGTCCAAGGAAACCTTCCTTGAGTTCATGATCCTCTGGCAAGAAAGCAACGTGTCCTTGATATACCATCTTCTTCATGGTTTCTAACCTTCGGGAGTCTAACTGTGGCCCGCACAATAGACATGCATGATAATATGAGGTAACCAAACTTGTTCCAACACCACAACTTAGTGAATACTTGCTTGAACAAGATAAAATATAGATATTACCAGCGAGAACGGAGGCTTGCTCACTTGAGCACTCTCTGAATCCTGAAAAGCCATGCATCATCCACATGAGAATGGCTCGAATATTGGCTGACCGCCGACCATGGCGCCTGCTCATATCTTGCACGGTGACCCCCTCTTCCCACAAAATCTTAAGCTCATCGACTAATGGACGAAGATACACATCCATATTTTTGGCTTTGTAGTAGCCGGGGACGAGCAAGCTAAGGATGAGATGTCCTTTCTTCGTAGAAAGCCATGGAGGGATATTGTAGTTGACAAGGACTATAGGTCACACACCATAAGAAGTTGAGCGCAGACCAAATAGGTTCACACCATCCATTGCAAGACCGAGCCGAAGATTCCTTGGCTCTTGGGCAAAGCCTGGGAAGGTAGAGTCAATGTGGCTCCATGCGCATGAATCCGTTGATATTCATTGAACTCCATTTGTGGACTTATTCTGCGCATGCCACATTGTTAAGCTCGCCAAGCCGGATGTACGAAACATGCGGTTTATGTGGGGATAAGCAGAAAGTGTCTAAGAACTTTTTGAGGGATGGTTTGCCCTTGCAAGTCGTGTCGATACCTGTGAGCACCACACTTTGGACATGTCTCCATAGTCTTGTATTCTCCTCGAAACAGTATGCAATCGTTGATACATGCATGGATGTTATTGTAGTCCATGCCAAGCTTCCGTAAAACATGTCGTGCATCATCACGAGACTCAGGCATGGTATTTGTAGGTGGTAATATGTGATATTTTAATAACTTGAAAAAAATCATAAAACACCTTGAAAAAGCACAAATGTTTGTAATAATAGTGCCGGAAAAAAATCAATGAAGCGTATGTACAAGGTACTTGAACAACTCGGTCACACTCGTATCGCTCCATCCGTATTTTGCTTGCACACTTAAGAGTGCAAGCAGTATCTTCAACCGAGATACTCGGCACCCATCATATAATGGTATGGATACTTTTTCTCTAAGCGGATCAGAAGTCTCGACATCCATGGGAATCAATGCATCGATCATTGCCTCTATCTCAGGCTCCAAGATTGTAGGTAGGTCTGGAAGGTTGCCTGTCTCCTTTGGCATTGACGGTATAGATTGGCCTTGCGAGTGGTGGATTGGCTCCTGCACTCCATCCATCGCACGTCCATGTACTACTCTTCTAATTGGCCACAAAGGGTGCACTCCCCCTTGGGACGAGACATCACCTCCTTGGATAGAAAATTTGCCAGTGAGACCCAATCTTATTGTATATGGTATTCAATTAGCTTGCGAGTATAATGCATGATTGATATTAACTTCAAATTACCGTTTGTTGAAAATCCGCAATCGCCTGATCAATGATCTCAGATTGAAACTCGCCAAATCATCGTACATATTCTATAGACAATCGACATTTTCGTCTAATTGCCAGCTTGCATTGAGAGCAAGGACATGGGACACGTTGATTAAGATACGCCTCGTGATCTTGAACAACATGACCTTCCTCCTTTTCCATTTTGTCTACGTTACAACAAACAATTTGTTTTTGTTATCATTTTTTCCTTTTCTTAGATTGTTATCCTCTCCTTCCATCTCTCTCATTTTCTATGACCTAGCATATAGTATCATGGAACACTAGTATTTAGTACCTAGTACTCAGTACCTAGCACATAATATTTCGTTTTCTCTCTTTCTCTCCCTCTCTCATTTCCTCTCCCTCCCTCGCCCTCACCCTCTCTTTCTCTCTTTCCCTATTAGGTTTAATGATATTTCTCTTTTTCTCTCTTCTCTCTCTCTCTCTCATTTCCTTTTCTCTCTCCTCTCCCTCTCATTCCTCTCCCTCCCTCTCTCTTTTTCTCTCTCCTCTCTCTCTCATTCCTCTCCCTCCCTTGCTCTCTTTCATTCCTTTTTCTCTCTCCTCTCTCTCTCATTTCTTTTTCTCTCTCCCCTCCCTCTCTCATTTTCTCTCCCTCCCTTGCCCTCACCCTCTCTTTCTCTCTTTCCCTATTAGGTTTAATGGTTTTTCTCTCTTTTTCTCTCTCCTCTCTCTCATTTTTTCTCTCTCCTCTCCCTCTCTCATTTACCTTTCTCTCTTTCTCTCCCTCTCTCATTTCCTGTCCCTTCCTCACCCTAACACTCTCTTTTTCTCTTTCTCTATTAGATTTAATAATTTTTTCTCTTTTTCTCTCTCCTCTTCCTTTCTCATTTCCCTTTCTTTCTTTCTCTCCCTCTCTCATTTCCTCTCCCTCCCTCACCCTAACTCTCTCTTTCTCTATTTTTCCATTAGGTTTAATGATCTTTCTCTCTTTTTCTCTCTCTCTCTCTCTCTCTCTCTCTCTCTCTCTCTCATTTCCTTTTCTCTCTTCCTCTCCCATTTCCTCTCCCTCCCTCGCCCTTACCCTCACCCACACCCTCTCTTTCTCTATTTGCCTATTATGTTTAACATCTTATCTCTTTTTCTCTCTCCTCCCATTCTCTCCTTTTTTCTTTCTCCTCTCCCTCTCTCATTTTCTTTTGCTCTCTTCCTCTCCTTCTCTCATTTCTTCTCCCTCCCTCTCCCTCTCTCATTTCCCTATTATGTTTTCGTCTCTCCCCCTTCTCCCTCTCCCTCTCCCATTCCCTCTCCCTCTCCCATTCCCTCTCCCTCTCCCTCTCTCATTTTCTCTCTCTTCTTCCCCCTCCCTCTCTCATTTCCTCTCCCCCTCCCTCTCCCTCTTTTTAATTTCCCTCTCTTTCTCCCTCTCCCTCTCCCTCATTTCTTCTTCCTCTCTCATTACATACAAATTATACAATAAATAAATAAAAAAGAGAGAGAATACACTCTCCCTTCCTCTCGTTCTCTCATTTCATCCCCCTCCCTCTTCCATTTCCTCCCTCTCCCTCTCCCTCTTGCTCCCTTTCCCTCTCCCTCTCTTTCTCTCTGTCTCCCTCCCTCCCCCCTCCCTCTCCCAATTTCCTCCCTCTCCCTCTCCCTCTCTTTCTCTCTCATTTCCTCTCTCTCTCTCTCTCTCAATATATATACACAAATCATATAAGCAAAAATAAAAGAGAGAGAGAGAATGCACTCTCCCTCCCTCTCTCTCTCTCATTTTCTCCCCATCCCTCTCTCTCTCTTTCTCTTTCTCTCCCTCTCTCATTTCCTCCCCCCTCCCTCTCCCTCTCCTTCTCTTTCTCTTTCTCTCTCCCTCTCTCATTCCCTCTCTCTCTTCCTCCCTCTCGCTCTCATTTCCTCCCCCTCCCTCTCCCATTTCCTCCCTCTCCCTCATTTCTTCTCCCTCTCTCATTATATACAAATTATACAAAAAATAAATTAAAAAGAGAGAGAATACACTCTCCCTCCCTCTCGTTCTCTCATTTCATCCCCCTCCCCCTCCCCCTCCCTCTTCCATTTCCTCCCTCCCCCTCCCCCTGCCTCTCCCTCTCCCTCTCTTTCTCTCTCATTTCCTCTCCCTCTCTCAATATATATACACAAATTATAAAAGCAAAAGGGAGAGGGAGAGAGAGAATGCACTCTCCCTCCCTCTCCCTCTCTCATTTCCTCCCCATCCCTCTCCCTCTCCCTCTCTTTCTCTTTCTCTCCCTCTCTCTTTCTCTTTCTCTTCCTCTCCCTCCCTCTCTCTCTCCTTCTCTTTCTCTCTCATTTCCTCTCCTAAACAAGCAAAAGAAGGAGAGAATTAAATCCTAAACAAGCAAAAGAAGGAGAGAATAGACTCACCGATGAGATATGGCGAGGGTTTGGCGGCTCCTCTTCGCGATGAAGGCTTCTCCTCTCCTTCGCGAATGGTGGCGGCGGCGGCGGCAAGCCTTCTTCCTCTCCCTCTCTCACCTTATGCAAGACGGTCGCTCTCTTTCTCTCGCTTTTCCTCTCGAAATGTTCGATGAAAATGTGTGAAATGAACCCGCGCTCGAGTTTCGGCCAGTTTTTTTCCCTGTGGGGCATCGCTATAGCGACGCCGCTACCTGCGTCACTACTCGCCATCGTTATACATTTCAATCCTTGTAGTGAATGAGAATAAGAAGACAAATTATCAAGAACATTAAATGCCAAACCTTGCATATAGGAGTTATTATTTTACAAAAATTATATAAAATAATTAAACAATCCAAGTAAAAACCCAACAAGTAAATGGAAAATGAGGTGAACAACAAGAATAAGAACTCTATTTGTGAGAGCATTCAATGGGAAAGTCTCATATGCAAGAGCAAATATTGTTGTTTTATTAAATAGTTAGTAAATAATATACAAATTCAAGTAAAAACTACATTGGTCAACTTTAAAATATTATTATTTATCATACAACTAATCAAATATTAGTATTTAAATATTCAAAGACTAATCTCTATCAATGTGAATGACTTTGATCATTTAGAGGCATGTGATGCCTATGTTCCACCTTTTCAACAAGACTAAAAAATTGGCTACTATCATCACATCTACAAACATGTGACACTAAATCACTTGACTAGATTTTCATAGAGTCTAGTATGTAAAGTGAGCCTAGAATTTTTAAAGGAATGAGAATTCACGAAAGAAAGACCATTTTTTGTGATTAGCAAGTCAAAACTCTAGCTAGCACAGTTGTAAGGGTGGACTCAAACTCTAAATAGTATAAGCATATATGTGAACAAGAGCTATGAATGTGGGAGTAAAAAATAAACTAAAAACTAATATGTAAGTATGGTGTAGAAGCAAGATAACCCCAAAGTGCAAAAAAACCCAAGAATCAAAACGTTTATCATATAACCAACCAAACACTACAATGTATGAGTATAAAGACTACTAGTGTTCCACGTGCACTTCGCGCGCACGGAACGCTAGGCCGCTTTGCGGTAGCTTCGCTACCTCAAAGCGGCAAGCAAATTACCATGCTATCGCACGGCAACTTCGCTCAACAATCCAATTCTCATCTTTCTCTCTCCTCTTTTTCCTCTCTCTCTCCCAAATTCCCTATGTTTATTTCTCTCTCTCTCTCTCTCTTTGCCTTCTATTTTAGTTTATTTTTCTTTTCTTCTGGTTCTCTCTCTCTCTCTCTCTTTCTCTCTCTCCTTTTATTCTCCCCCCTGCCCCTCTCTTTTCCTTCTCTCTCCCTCTCCTCTTTTTTCCTATTTTTTCTTCTTCTTCTCTCTCTCTCTTCATTCTCTTTTAAATTTTTTCTTTTCTCTCTCTCTCCTCTCTTTTCTTTCTCTCTTTCTCCTTTATTTTTTATTCTCTCTCTTTTTAAATTTTATCTTTTCTCTCTCTATAATTCTCTCTGCATGCTCTCTCTCTCTCTTTCTCTCTCTTCTTCTTTCACTTTCTTCCCCCCCCTCAATCTCTCTTAAAGTATGTAAATTTTATCTTTTTCCTATCTATAATTCTCTCTTTATGTTTATATTCTCTCTCTTCTTCTCTCTCTCTCTCTCTCTCTCTCTCTCTCTCTTTCTCTATCCCCTTTTCTTCTTCTCCCCTTTCTCCTAATTTTCCTTTTTTTCTTCTCTCCCTCTCTCCCTTTTAAATTTTATCTTTTTCTTCTCTCCCTCTCTCCCTTTTAAATTTTATCTTTTTCTTCTCTCATTCTCTCTCTTTTAAATTTTATCCTCTCTCTCTCTCCTTCTCTCTCTCTCAAAGAATATTTAAAATTTAAAAAGAATTTTCTCTTTTCTCTTTTTCCCCATCTCTCGTCCTATGTTCCTCTTTCTTCTTATTCTTTTTCTCTCTTTCTCTCTCTCTCCTCTCCTTTCCTTCTCTCTCCTCTTTTTTCCTTTTTTTCTTCTCTTTAAATTTTTTCTTTTCGCTTTCTTTTAAATTTTATCTTTTCTCTCTCTTCTTCTTATTTTCTCTCTCATTTTCTTCTCTCTGTCTCTGTCCCCCCTCTCTCTTCTCTTTTCCTTTTTTCTTTTTCTCTCTCTCTCTTAAATTTTATATTTCCTCTCTCTATGATTCTCTTTCTTTCTTTTCAATTTTATCTTTCCTCTCTCTATAATTCTCTCAATGTGTTCAAACTCTTTCTCTTCTTCTTATTTTCTCTATCTCATTTTCTTCTCTTTGTCTCTCTCCCCCTCTCCCCTCTCTTTTCCTTTTTTATTTTCCTCTCTCTCTCTCTCCTTATTTCAATTAAACAAAATGTTTACATTAAAAAGTTTAATCTAGCAAAGAGAGAGAGAGAGAGAGAGAGAGAGAGAGAGAGAGAGAGAGAGAGAGAGAGAGAAAACCTAGGCCCTACGCATGAGAAAGAGGGGGGAGGGGGAGAAGAAAAATGTTTAATTAAAAAAAGACTATTCTCTTTCCTCTTTCTTCCCCTTCTCTCTGCGTCTTCTTCTTTTTATCATTTTTCTTCTTCTTCTTCTTCTTTTCTCTCTTTCTCTTTTATTCTATCTCCTTCTCAAAGTGTGAAAAAGTTCAAAAAATTTTAAACTAAAAAAAGCTTTTAACATGTTTAATTAAAGAAAAGTTTAAATTAAAAGTTTAATTTGAGAGAGAGAGAGAGAGAGAGAGAGAGAGAGAGAGAGAGAGAGAGAGAGAGAGAGAGAGCCTAATCCCTACATATGAGAGAGAGAGGGGGAGGGGGGAAGAATTTAATTAAAAAGGGGATGGGGAAAAGAAAGAGAGAGATTATAAGTGAGAGAGAGGGGAAGGGGTTTTAATTTTAAAAAGGGAGGTGGGAAGGGGGGGGGGGGGGGTGGGAGCTTTAATGAAAAAAGGGAGGGGGAGGAGAAAATGAGATATTGCACTTGAGAAAGAGAGGAGGCGAGGGGGGTTTGATTGAAAAAGGGAGGTTTGGAAAAGGGGGTAGGTTTGGAAAGCCCTCTGGAAGTTCAGGGCTTTCCGAACCTATAGCTAAAATAATATAGTAGTAAGAATATGCATTAATTGGGATGATATTGGCTAAGTAAAGGACGTGTTGATTTATGTCTAGCCTTTTTGGCAATAGTGTCAATGAGAACATTGAGACAAATTTAATGGGCAAGCCAAAATGGGAGCAAAGTGTCAAAAGGAGCAAACATACTCTTCACATCAAAAGGGTGCAAACATACTACTTGCATCAAATGGGCAAAGTGTCTAAAGAACCAAGCATACTACTTACATTAAGAGGGCACAAGCATTAAAAGGAACGTGACTTAAGATTTGAAGGGATGCACTATCACGTGCAAGAGCATTGCCCTTGTATTTTATCTTTGTTTTGCTTGAAATAGTATTTGGAGTAACTTGATTTTACTTGCTTGTTTTCGTATCTTAAATAATTTTTAAATACCCTTGATATTCAATGCCAGAGTCTAAGTGTTGAAATAAGCTAAGCACAATATTGCTCCATCACTAAGGTGTTGAGGAGCTATGAGCTTGTAAATGCTTTAAATGGATGAGGATAGGGATGTGACCATTTCATGATCCCCGTTGACTAGTTTGGAGAGTCAAATTCTTGGCTAGATGAGAACCCACCCTTTTAAGGGAGTTTCTTGCATAGGAGCATTAGAAAACAATATAAGGAGAATCCTAAACCCCTAAACCTCATCCAAATAATTGAAGAACTAGAGCTTTATTTTATCAATGATATATCAAAGACTAGTTAAAAGTGTTCAATCTACTAATGTTTCTTCAATATGTTTAAAACTTCAAGTGTAGTAAGGGCAAATGCTAGACACGCCAACAACATGATACATTCTATTCACACAACCTAGCTTGCCCAAAGCATGCAATTTATATGGTCTTTTTCAAATCACTAATTCCCATGAGCCACTTAATTAAAGTTAAGTGAAGTTAACTCTAGGTAATTTTTTGGGGACATTCACCACCTTACCACTGCACCGTTATAATAGCATATGCCCTAACGGGCAATGCTAACAAAAAAACAAAGAGAGAGCTCTCCTTTTAGCTTGTATTTGATTGTATTCACTTCTTTTTATCCAAAAGTAAGCCATTTAAATACATGATACGTAATCCCACAAATTATGACTTATAATCCCTTGCAATTGTATTCTATAAATAATAAGTTGTTGATTGCAAAACATATTAAGAAGTGTACTGATGAGAGTTTTCTCCAAGGTTGCTTATTGTTTATAAAATAAATCAACATGCCTTATTGAATAATTGATTAGCGTCATTGTAAGTCTTGGAAAAAATAATAGTAAACCTTGAGCCCATAGTTTTGTAATAAACCTTTTGAAGTAACAAATCAATACCATTGATGCTAATGTGCCCCTTCATAACTTGTGCTCCGCTTAATGAAAATGGAGAGAGGTCTCACCAAAAGCCATCAAGTGAGTGGGTGTTGAAGGCAATGCCTTTTTGCTTGTAACGATGATGACAACAATGATAACATTGACTTTGCAAATAGATGAAGAAGAGGGAAGCATACCTAAGAAAAATTCTAGCGCATGTCCATTGTTGTGCTAATCAAAGGTACCCCAAGCCCAACAATCTTGTGTTGATTGATGGAGAATAATGAATGGGAGATATACAACCTATGTCCAAGAAGACCAAAAGTTGATTTTCTACAAGGGGAAACTACTTTAGTTTACCCTCATTTATTTATACAACAAAGATGCATAGTTCAAGCTACATTATTGTTGGCTTCAATTCATCTTTAGTACAAATAACTAACAGTTTTATCTTCAACTAAAATAACCAAGGTTTTTAGATAATTTCTTTCCTTGTGTAGCCATTATTAGAGAGGATGGATGTCCACCAAGGTATGTGGGTAGGCAAGAGGAGAGCATAAGGAGAAAACTAGAGTCAACAAGTCAAGTAAGTGTAGACAATGAGGGGGATTGGGGAGCCAATGTTAGCCCAAATGTGTAGAATACACATTTACATTGAGGAGTTTTCTAAGCTTCATCAAGTGTCTTATGATGCATCTAACCTAGACATCCACCTCAATTTCAAACTTCTCTATTAGGCATTGAAAATTGATCGACTTGTACACTTATGTTTTTACTTTGATCAATTATACATCAACAATATGAGTTTCATTAGTATGAAATTTAAATAGCCAACTCTCTATGTAACTCAGATAGATATTTATGAAGGCCTACACCGATGGGAATATGGTAGCTTTCCATCTTCTTGGCATGCTACAAGGATTGGATGACCTCATGGATGATGGCTCTGCAAAGACAAGCCTCTTTGCTTACCAATCATGAGTCCTCTCCATGACTCAAAATGCAGCAAAGGTAGCTATGAAGCCAAGTAGGTTGGAAATTGGTTGTAGCAAGCTCTCCTTCAGCACCGACAACATGTTTTCCCTCTATAGTCTTCACATGGGGGGAGAGAGAGAGAGAGAGAGAGAGAGAGAGAGAGAGAGAGAGAGAGAGAGAGAGAGAGAGAGAGAGGAGTGGAACATCCGTAGCAGGTCGAAAGAGGGAGAGAGATAGGAAGGATGAGTGGCAATGACAAAAGAAAGGACAAAGGAAATAAACCCTATGCATGGCGGGTTGGGGGTTGTGGCCGAATTGTGGATGGTGGGTTGTGCAACTATGTTTTGCTTCGACTTGGGTGGCTAGGTCACATAGGCATGCATGTGTGCGATCATGAAAAATAGCTGAAGTTGTGCACCACATGGAGTGACTTGAAGGTTTTGTGGGGGGCTTTGTGTACACCACATAAAACCTTGCTAGAGACTAGTATAGTAAATGTTTCAAAACTTCTTAGTAGTAGCAAGTGGAGAAAAACACCCAAACTAGGTTGTAGTACTACCAGTAAACAATGGCATGTACAAAACAAATCACTACATGAGGGTTCTCTAGAAGGTGGACTTGATGTCTCACATAATACAAACATCTAGTGAGTCTTTGACTATAAACATCCTTTTTGTTGGGGGATACCCTTGTCTCATCCATCCAAAACTGAAATACTAAGTCCTTGATAGTTTAAGAGATATGAAATTCTTCATCCACTTGTGGTATGCTAATGTTAGTGCTCAGTTTCTCCATTCATCAACATCAATATTGTTGATTTCTTTACAAAAAACTCATCTAAAGATCTTGGGATCTTCACATGATTCAAAGTGTTGTGGATGTTTCCCAACATTATTACTTCCAACTCTTTCAACTTACACTACATAGGATGGAAGTGAGGATGTTAAATAACTTCATCAAAGATTTCCTTCTCTTAGCACATGTATCCATTCCAATGGCTAATTTCTCAAAGTTTTCTACCATGGATTGACTTGCATTTCTTTTGTTCATCAAGCACCACATTATTGCATTCTATCCCATAGCTCATTGTTGCCACTCGTTGCTTCCACTTTTGAGATGCCCAATATTACCTCTTTACTTTTTTGCACTAAAGTACAGCCTCTCTATTCGATGATGGAGAGATAATGGAGTGTTTCATTGTTGCAAGGGATTTACCTACAAGACTAATGATATAGATCATAAGTACATGCTTCCCTTAGAAGCATGAAAACCTAGGGAGTCCACCTTATAAAACATATAAGATCCCACGTGAGTTCAAAAGAATGCATATTATATTTAGTAAAATTTACAAGATTATATTTACAAATGGGGTTTCTTAATTACAAATTGAAAAAAAATTTCAAGTTTAGTAAAGTAAAAGGGGTTATTTTAATGTCGTATAGCATGCAAAGAAAGAGTATTTCTTAATATCCTTTGAATGCACGTTATATAGATAATTTCTTATAGGTGAACCTCCCAGGCATAAAAACATATTTCTCTGATTTGCAACTATATTGTCAATGCATTATGAGGTAGGGAGCTTAATGACATCCTAGGTAGAATGCTTTCAAAGAGAAAACCTAGATAGAGGATGGCATCCCTTCAAGCTCTATAGATGTGTGAATACAAAGACAAAGAAAGAAAGAAAGAGAAAGGACAGAGAGAGAGAGAGAGAGAGAGAGAGAGAGAGAGAGAGAGAGAGGGCTCATGCATGATAGCCATCATAATTACCAACCTCCATTGCAGGCTCATGCATGATAGCCATCATAACTACCAACCTCCATTAATGGAGGAAAAATGATTTGTGTATGTCCAAATGATCAAATTTACCCAAGGAATTCATTATATGTATACCCTCTATATCACATGTGTTCAATGCCTATTTGTAAATATCCTGATTTATGAAATTTTTCTTAATGAAACATAACCCTTTTCTATTCAATCTATAAGTAACCCCTTTATATGGGACACTTTTGTATGTAAAAATTGTATTTTTAAAATCCCTTATGTTGAAGGGCCATGTGATACACCATATATTCATGAGATTGAACTCCTCGGGGAAATTTACTATTAAGTTAGTCTTGACCCACTTTTAAGTGCCAAAAAGCAATGTCCTAAACATCACTTTCCAAGCCATGGTTTCACCCTTGTACAATGAAATTAGCATTCATTGGATCCACAGCTTATTAATTTTAAAATTTCAAAAGAAACAGAGATTCAATTGTACTACTCGTCATCATATATGTACAAATAAGATTACATTGTAATTCCCAAGCAATGTGATTCCTAAGAAAATTTCAATCAAACAAGTTGCAGATAGCACCGAGAGTACTCTCTTATCACCTTCTTGAGCCTATCTATGAGAAATGCTCCCTTCAATCTGTGTATGAGATGTTCTAAATATCATGTGTAAGGATTCAAGAAAGAAGGTATTGTATATGGGACACATTACATAGAATCATTTATCAAAGTAGGCAAGCAAATTGCACATATATGACCATAATCAAATATACCTAAAGAATACAGTAATATCCAAACTCTACATAGAAGAATAAATACTTAAGGTACATAATTGTATTGCTTAAGAATAATAGAAATAGATCACAATATAGACAAATTCTAGAAGAGTTTTCTTGTCAACATTGCATTTTATTGTATTGGGTATCATTTAGAATACATCAAAATACATTAGATTGAATACATTAGTTGGTTACATATTTCTCGATCGGTAGATAAGTACAGATACACTATCATGACTCTTGACTTCTCAAGATGTGAGTCATGATTCCTGGCGACCTATTGGCCCCGCCCACTATCTGGAACCCAACCCATGGCATGCATTGGTGGACTTGAACCCACTACAAGACTTAGCCTTTGATATCACCTTGGCCATCTAAAGTTAGTTCATCTTGAGAAACAACCTAGGAAGCTTGTGCAAGAACATTCAAAGCCCGACTTGCAACATGAACTAGAGCTAGAGGAAGAGATAGTGGAACTACAGGAGGTAGAGGAGAAGAAGGCCATTGGTTGCCCACTTGCTTACTAGTCGACCGACAAGGTAACAATATCAACGCATGATAATTCAAGAGATACTCCTACATCCATTGGTCCTTGCAATTCTAGAGTAGCAATTGTGGAACATTATAGAAGAAAATGCAAAAGCTAGAACTTCAATGTATAGAGCATCTTAGCAAACCTCCCACTATAAATTATTCAATTAGACATAGGCCAATGCTAGGTATTCCTCTAGATTATCCACTATCTGAAGCTAGTGGGTGTAATTATCATCCAAGGCATAAATCCATAATAAACACTTTCATGCAAACATCTCCATTGAAGCAAGTTGCCTATGCATCAGGACTACTTGAGAGTGTTTCATGACATCTGGATTAGATACAAAGTTAGCACTCTACATTTGCCCCTCCTACTTTTTCTCCCAAGCTCCTTTGCTAAATTCTCATTTTTGCAATCTCGCGACGATGATTAGAGACCATGGCCTTGAAGAGGAAAAATACAAAGGTCGCGGAGGCAGGAGCTGCCAATAACACTGTGAACACAATTACTACAAACGGAATGGTGAGTACGGGAATCACAAACAAATCTGCAAATACCATCAACCAAGCATGTGTTATGGATCTTTACGTACTATTTTTCTTAAATAAAAATAGCTAGCAGGCCTTTATTCGTGAACATGCAATAGAAGCTGTGTGCATAAAATAAGATTTTATTCGATTCCTGCATACAATTTCTTTGAGGAATTCTTAACCACGAATTCCAAGCGGTAACTTGGATCTGTATAAGATGCACCTAAGCAAGTACAAGGAAGGTATTGCATTCCTAAAAGATTTAATATTTTTGATTTTTTGTGTGTTGATCAAACGAAATCTTTGATGGGTAATCACGAACGCTAATCCTCAAAATATAAGAGACCTTGAGATGCAATTTCCAAATGATATTGTTTGTAATTAAATTAACCAATATATTCTTTGTGGACAAAGACCCATGAAACTCTAAGGGACTTATCTTCAAGTATGAAATTCTTGCTTAAATTCAATCCAAAATATCCCCAAGGAAGAGGAAGTCTAAGAAGACTATTGGAAGGTATTGCCACTCACACTTATTTTGCCATCTATGTTAATTTGTCTCGAAGTTATTTTGTCATCTATGCTAATTTGTCTCGAAGTTATCTTGCCATCTATGCTAATTTGTCTTGTAGCTATTTTGCCACTTATATTGATTTATCTTAGTATTATTGTTTTTGGAAAGAGAGATTTATCTTGGAAATAAACTTGTTAAAATTTTGTGTATAATGCATTCAAAATAAGATGTTCGTGATTTTAAGCTAGGTACTAATCTTTCCTAAAATCATCAGGCTAAAAGATGGATGTTCGAGTATAGATTGCTACCAATTGAGGCAATATTCCAATGAGCACAGAATGCCGACTGAGGCAACTTTCTTGATGGTGCTAGACCTCCCCAAGGCTAGCGTGAATAAAACCTACTCCAAGGGATTTTTCTTTTTTGTTTCGCGTTAGTGAGTTTAGACCAATCATGATGTGAAAGGTCTTGTCGTAGGGAACTCTAGTCGCTAGGGGGAGGTGAAGATACCAGGGGGCTTTGGTCACAAACTCCTTATGCGCTTACAAATTGCCAACTACCCTTCGATTTCGAGACTATGTCATAGAAGTTCCAATACTAATTGGGGAACGGAACTTGGAGAGAATAATACTTTGAATAGAAAATGTTGTAAATGTCATTTTTTTTTCCGACAGGAACTAGTAAGAAGGAATTGCTTTACTTTGGTTTTTTGTGTCGTGAATAAAAGGCACGTAACGAATTTGTATAAGGAGATAATTCAAAGGAGCTATTTTTATATGTTGAACCTAAAGTGGTAGGTAATTAGATAACTAAAAATACTCTCTCGAGGGAAGTGAAAGGATAGATCCCGACAGATCCAGACCTATGGCTGGGTGGTCTCAATAAGCCGAGATCTTTCCTAAGAAGGAATAAAAATCGCACTTGATGGACCATTAGAAACCAGAAAGACTGAATCACATCACTTTAGAATCTGCTAATATTAATTAGCCACTATTAATAGATTTGACTAAAAAAACTCAAGTCGATCCTCGTGGGAGCAGTCGAAACTTCCACTGTAGGGTAGACTCAAGCGAGCCTAGTTAGCAAATTCCGAGAGAGAGAGGATGTGATATCCTAACTTTGATTTAAAATCTTCTTGACTTCTTGCAAAATGGGCTTGAAGAACTCTAAAATCATTAAATAGAGAAGATCTTGAGTAAAAAGACCCGAGGAGCGTAACTCGACATTTTTCCAAATTAACAAGGAATGTAGCCACCCACCATCACGGAAATTACCACGTGAATGACAGTTATGAGCCATATTAGTCATTAGTATTAGTGTCTATAGTATGGATGGTTCAAAAATACTAGAATTTGGGACAAAACTAGCATATTTTTTATATTATTTATTATATATATCCTAAAAAGCTATGGAAACTTCTAGAATAGGGTGTCATGTAAAAAAAAAACAAGTGGATTTTAAAGTTAGTTTTAGATATTTCATGCAAAAGGAAGGATTGGTGAAATCACGCATGTTGCGATCGTAGTTTACATGCATCAAACAACACTCCGAATGGGAAGAAGAAGAATGAGCGATCTAGCAGAATTCTAACTTGGTGTCATGGGGTTTTACCCCCCTTTCGGAGCCAACAGAACCAAACAGAACCATCAGATTTGCAATTTGAGCATTAGACTGCATCTTGGAAGCTTTAGATTGTTGATTTTGCCAAGATCATCTCCATAAAGAGCTCTTTTTCTTAGCCACAACCCTTCTTCTCTAATTTAGCTATAAATAAGAGGCATGGGGAGCCATTGTTGAGAGTAGTCTAAGCAAGAGGGGAGAGCCCTTCTCAGGAGTATAGAGCAAGAGGGAGTGGGGCAAGAGAAGTGTGAGCATGGGAATTTCTCGTCAAGGAGACAAGGAAGATACTCCACGAGCTCTCGAATTCAATTCCTTCATCCCTTCTATCCTATTCCCCTTGGGAAATCAAGACTCTTCTTTCTATTTGATGATGCCTGTAAACCACAATTGCGACGTGTGCGATTTCACCAATCCTTCTTTTTGCATGAAATATCCAAACCAACTAAAAAAGCCACTTACTTTTTTTGCATGACACCTTATTCTAGAAGTTTTCATAGCTTTTTAGGATATTTATAATAAATAATATCCAAAATATAAAAAATATACTAGTTTTGTCCAAAGACCATCCATACTATAGACATTGACACTAATGATGACTAATATGGCTCATAACTCTCGTTCACATAGTAACTTCCTTGACAGGTGGTTACAATCCTTGTCAAATCTGTCGGGTTATGATCCTCTGGTCTTTTTGCTCAAGATCTTCTCTATTTAATGATTTTAGAGTTCTTCAAGTCTATTTTGCGAGAAGTTAAAAAAGATTTTAAATCAAAGTCAAGATATCACATCCTCTCCCCCTTCCTAGGACTTAGCTTCTTGAATTCCCCCAATGATAAGGTTGGGTGAACTCGTAGGAAAACCATGTCACCTTCTTTGAAGATGCATTCTTGCCTTTGTTGATTGGCATATGCCTTCTGTAGATCCTTGGCAGCTTGAATATATTGCCTTATAGCTTTCACTTGTTGCTGATCCATTTCTTCTAGCATTTGCCTAGATGCTTCTACCCGCAGTGTAGGATTGGAAAAATTTAATTGGGTAAGACAATCTTGCCCATATAATGCACCTGAAAATGAGTCATTTGAATACTTTGATGGTATGATGCATTGTAGGCAAATTCAACTAAGGGTAGGTATTGGATCCACCATTTGGGTTTCCTATTACAATAAGCCCTTAGTACGTCCTCAATAACTTGGTTGACCCACTCTGTTTGACCATTGGTTTGGGGATAGTAAGCAGTACTGAGTTCTTAGAGCTTCGAACAGACTCCTCTGAAAGTTTGAGTTGAAGAGAGAATCACGGTCACTGATGATTCTTTGGGGTAATCCATGTAACCTAAAAAATTCCTTAATGAATAGCCTAGTGATATTGGAAGCCTTGTAATTGGTTTTTACAGGAATAAGGTGTGTAACTTTTGTTAGCGTATCAATGACTACCATTATGGAGTTATATCCTCCTTGTACGGAGGGTAATCCAACTATGAAATCCATGCTGATATACTCCCATTTCATTTGGGGGATATCAAGTGGATGGAGCTTTCTTGGCATCTTGACATGCTTGGCCTTAATTCGTTGCTGTGGTTCATGGTCTTCTTCATTCCTAGAATACATTAAGATATCATCAAAGAAGATGAGGACGAAGTCGTTAAAGTAGGGTAAGAAAATATCTTGCATCAACCTGTTGAAGGTGGTAGGAGCATTTGTTAGCCCAAACGACATCACATAAACTCATAATGACCGTACCTTGTGTTAAAAGTAGTTTTAGGGATATCTTCCTCCCTAATTCTTATTTGATAATATCCTGATCTGAGATTGATCTTTGAAAAGACCTTTGCTCTTGGGAGTCGGTCAATCAACTTATCTATCTTGGGGATTGGATATTTATTTTTCAATGTCACTTGGTTTAATCCATGGTAATCGATACAAAGGTGGAGTGTTCCATCTTTCTTTTTTTGAAATAAAACTGGGATTTTCCATGGTGAATTACTTGGCCGGATGCATCCCTGGACTAATAGTTGCTTGAGTTGTTCTTCCAGCTCAATGGCTTTAGGAATTGACATTTGATAAGGTCATTTGGCAACGGGGACAATGCCTGAAATGAGTTGAATTTCATGATCTACTTCCCTTGCTGGTGGGAGCTCTATTAGGTCTTTTGGAAAAACATTCATATATTCTTTTAGCCAAGATGGTTGATCCTTGGCTTCACTATCCTACTCACCATTGTTAAGTTTAATTAGATAAACATGTAATCCTTTCTTTAGTCCCTTTACTATTCGAGAGGCTTTAGCTAGTTGAACCTTAGGGTTTCCTACTTCTCCTTGAGTGGTTACTTGTTCTCTCTTTGAGTTTTGGAATGTGATTTGACCCTTTCCACAATGGATATATGCATTATTTGGAATTAACCAATCCATTCCTAGCAAACACTCATAAGCCTCGAGATTTATAATTCAGAAGTTCATTTTGGAAGAATTGCCACCCAAGCTAAATTCTACCCTGCTAGTTTGTTGTGTTGATAGAACTTCTTTGCTGTTTGCTAATTTGACAAGCATTCTAGGTGTAAGAATAGTACTTATGCCTAGCCTTTTTGCACATTTTTGTGATACAAAAGAGTGGGTACTTCCACAGTCGATTAAAATTCGAATGGGTTTATCTTAATAATCTACTAGTATTTGAATTACTGAGAATTGGCGATTTTGACCCTTCTTATTAAGAGTGGTGTATACTTTGGCTCTTTCCATATTGGATTCCATAGTGGGATCTTTATCATTACTGATCTCCTTTAGGCTTATTCCAGCGACCTTTCCCTTGGCATCTTGGCTTTGCCCGCAAAACTTTGACCTTGGCCAAAGCTTCGGGCATTGCCTCTTGAAATGTCCTAGTTCCTTGCAATAGAAACACCTTAGAGTCATTGCTTCTTCCTGGGGGTATAAAGCTTCCCACTGCATTTGATTTGGCATTCTTTGTCTTGTTTAATCGGTATTGTCCTTGGGCTCTTTTTGCATAGCCTTGAAAGTTACCCTTATTCTAATTGTTTCTGTTCCGAATTTTCACATTTGTTGGTCTTTGTTCAATCTCTTGAACTATTGGAGTTGCTCGAATCAATGCATCTTGTAAATTCGATGGTCTCATTGATTCAAGACGAGTATTCATGGGTGGATTTAGACCATTGCAAAATTTGGATACTTGTTGTGAAATATCCATTGTCGGTGCATATTTTAGGTGTTAGGAATTCGGAATAGTAGGCTTCTAGGCTTAGGCTTAATTGCTTTAGATTGAAGAACTCGTTCATCTTCTAGGCTTGATATGTGGATGGAAGATATCTCCCATGTACCGTGTTCTTAATTTTGTCCCCTTCAGCCATTCTTTGGTCCTTGCACCATTATTTCTACCAAAGGGGCATCTCCTGTGGGTTTTAGTTTGGCAATCATGGGTTGATTTAACGGTGCAGTCCCTGCAGTAGTGAAATAGTCTTCCATAGATTCTATCCATGTTTTTGCTTCAATTGGAATGTCCCTTCCTTTACCATTTAACCTGTGACTTGTACTGCTTGAGAAGAAACTCCTTCTCTTGAGTTTCCATAGTATTGAGATTTGGGGTGATGTTTTGAAGAATTATGCAATTTTATGATCAATCTTCTCTCCAATCATATTCTAGAAAAAAAAGACATTTACTTGCTTACTCTACCTTATTAATTTAGAAAGGAAATTATGTACTAGCCGTCCTTCCGATAATGATCAGGGTTTACACTACAAGAGAGAGTTTTAATTTTAGTAAAAAAAAATCAAATAGATAATATATTTTCACTATTTCTAATTATCAAGGAGACAAATAGATAGACAAAAAATAATTCTTTACGTCAATAGGAAGGTAATACATTATTCGAGTAGTTTAGGAGCTCATATTATTCTTGGAAAATGTTTTTCTACCACAATCTAGGCATGGCATTGCAATACATCTATTGCATAGTAATTAGGATTTTGAGAATAGATATCCAAAAATCTATATTTTAGAGGAAGGTCAGGTAATCCATCTTTCTTGTAGTTGCGGCAATTGGAGAGTCCTACAACCATGACTTGATCAGCCGGTATAACCCTTGTAACCTCCTCATAGACGTACCGATTTAGTTTGACATGTCGCCCTCTAGTGAACATGTTTGAGTTTACTCTAGCCTCATAGAAGAGATAAATCTTGGCAGCCTTAAGGGCTTCCATCCACCTTAATCTCTTTAAATTATTTTGGAGGTAAGCAAGACCATTTGCGTCAATGTAACAATACCCTCCTTTCGTAATACACGAGTGAAGGATTGTATATCTGATCTAATATCCATATCATCTGGTTTCTCCCGCTAAAGCTAGAGGAGTGCATTGCTGACATAAACACAACTTGAAAAATCAAGAATCGTTTTCAAGGTTCGTCTTTCTATAAGAAATTAAGAACATATATCAACAAGATAAGATTTCACTATTTAAGGGTAATATATTTTATGTTGTAAATATAACTAGTTTTTCTAACTTGCGTCATGTCCTACATCAACGTGTACTCTGATACCAATTGTAACTTGCCATTAGAGTTATTCCTTGATAGTACGTTCTTAGTAGCCCATCAAGAGATGTCCTATGAAGTGCCATTCGGGATTTTGATAAAACCCTTGGAGTTTGCTAACTAGGCTCGCTTGAGTCTACGTGGAAGTTTCAGCCGCTCTCACATGGATCGACCTGAGTTTTTTTTGTTAAATCTATTACTAGTGGCTAATTAATATTAGCATATTCTAAAGTGATGTGAGTCTATCTTTCTGGTTTCTAATGGTCCATCAAGTGCGATTTTTATTCCATGTTAGGAAAGCTCTCAGCTTACCAAGACCACCCGTAGGTTTGTATTTATTGAGGGTCCATCCTCCCACTTCCCTTGAGAGAGCAGTTTTAGTTATCTATTTACCTACCACTTTAGGTTCAACATATAAAAACAACTTCTTTAAATTATCTCCTAATATAAATTTGCTACACGCCTTTTATTCATGACACAAAAATAGAGTAAAGCAATTCCTTCTTAATAGTTTCTTTCAGAAAAGGAAAAAAAAGACCATTACAATGTTTTCTATTCAAAGTATTATTCTCTCCAAGTTCCATTTCCCAATGTGGGAGCTCTCGCTCAACTGCCAAGACCCATGGACTGCTTATTGTTTCAAGCGTTCCAAGCCGAGGACTAATGGCTACCTCTCACATAGCCAACGTGCTACCTATCCATGAGTATAGTAAGCTTAGCTTCATGCCAATCGAGTTACCTCCTCTCCCGCGCACTCCGGTAGCTCCACGATCCAAGTGCAAGCTTCAAGCAAGCTCCATCCTCACGCTCCATGCTCCAAGCTCCATAGCCGTGAGCAAGAGAAGAGAAGAGAAGAGAAGAGAAGAAGAGAGGGGAAGATGGAGAGCTTCTCCTCCTCAGTCCCTCACCCTCACACACTCACTCCCTCACACTCTCACACTCCCTCTCTCAAGCATAAGCTCAAGTAAGCAAGAAGAAGAAGAAGGAGGAGGAGAGGAGAGCCACTTTTGGCCACACACAAGAATGAGCTTCCATTCACTTTTTAAACTTTATATATACAAACCCTAAAAAGGCGCCCATCCCTTTTTACATGACCGGCCATTGTGGCAAGGTCCCTTTTTCTAATTCGCTCTTCTTGCTTCATGCCCTAAGTCTATACTTGTCTATTCTTTTACAAGTGGCACAGGAGGGAGCCTGGCGCTCTTTTACAAGAGTTTTTGGAGTTTTTGAGGCGTCTTTTATTTAAAATTACACTTTTGGCTCCGGCTTAGATTTAGAGGCCGCCTGCGTTTCTTTGCTCATTTTCCATCTTCTTCCCACATTTTCATTCATTCTTCTGCCTTCTTGGCTTGGGCATTCTTCCGCCTTCCTGGCTTGGGGTTAACACCTAACTAGTATTGGAACTTCCAAACACAATTTGGAAATTGAAGGGTAGTTGGCAGTTTGTAAGAGCCTAAGGAGTTTATGACTAGAGTCCTCGGTATCCTCACCTCCTCCTGCCATGGCTAGAGTTCTCTAATGACAAGACCTTTCACGTCATGATTGGTCTAAACTCACTAATGCAAAATAAAAAAAGAAAAACCCCTTGGAGTAGGTTTTATTCATGCTGGCCTTGGGGAGATATGGCGCCATCAAGAACACTGCCTCAGTCGGTGTTCTGTCTTCACCAAAATACTGTCTCAGTTGGTGATTTGTACTCAATCATCCATCTTTTAGCGTGATGATTTTAGAAAAGATCAATATCTAGCTTACAATCACAAACATCTTATTTTGAATGCATTATACACATAAACTTTTAACACGTTTATTTTCAAGATAAATATTTTCTTTCTAAAAATAATAACATCGAGGCAAATTAGCATAAGTGGCAAAATAACTTTGAGAAAAATCAGCAAAGGTGGCATAATAACTTCAAGACAAATCCGTATAAGTGGCAAAATAACTTCAAGACAAATTAACATAAGTGGCAATACCTTCCAATAGTCTTCCTAGACTTCCTCTTCCTTGGGGATTAGTTTGGACTGAATTTAAGCAAGGATTTCATACTTGAAGATAACTTCCTTAGAGTTTCCTGGGTCTTTGTTCGTAATAAAAGAAAATCTTGGTTACTTTAATTATGAACAATATCATTTGGCAATTGCATCTCAAGGTCTCTTATATACAGAGGATTAGCATTTGTGATTACCCATCAAAGATTTCGTTTGATCAACAAAAAAAAAATAAAAATCTTTTAGGGACGCAATACCTTCCTCGTACTTGCTTAGGTTCATCTTGTACAGATCTAAGTTACCCCTTGGAATTCGTGGTTAAGAATTCCTCAAAGAAATTATAAGTAGAAATAGAATAAAATATTATTTTACGTATGCAGCTTCTGTTGCCTATTCACGGACAAAGACCTACTAGCTGTTTTTATTTAAGAAAAATAGTACCTGAAGATCCATGACGGGTACTTGGTTGATGTATTTGCGGCTTCATTTGTAATTCCTGTACTCGCTATTCCATTCGTATAATTGTGTTTGCAGCATTATTTGGCAGCTCTTGTTTCCACGACCTTCATAACTTTCTTCTTTGGGGCCATGGCCTTTAATTGTGAGATCACAAAAAGGGGAATTTGGCAAAGGAGCGTAGGGGTAATTATATTGACAGAATTTTGATTGGGGGGGGGAAAGCAATCACTAAGAATTTTGAGAAATCGAGAAGAGTCTTGATTCTACAGGGGGGGTTAGGATAGAAGGCATGGAGGAATTGAAGTATTCTCCTTGTCTTCTTGATGAGGAATTCTCGTGCTCGTGCTTCTCTTGCCCCACTCTCTCATGGTCTATACTCCTGAGAAGGGCCTCTCCTTTCTTGTTCGAATTGCTTTCAATGGATCCCCATGCCTCTTATTTATAGCTAAATTAGAGAAGAAGAGTTGTGGCTAAGAACAAGAGCTCTTAATGGAGTGGATCTTGGCAAAATCAGCAATCTGAAGCTTCCAAGATGCAATTTGGTGCTCAGATCGCAAATTTGATGGTTCCATTGGCTCCGAAAGGGGGGTAAAACCACATGACACCTGACAAAATCCTTCCAGATCACTCCTTCTTCTTCTCCTCGTTCGAAGTGCTGTTTGCTGCTTGTAAACTACAATTGCGACACACGCGATTTTCCAACCCTTCTTTTTGCATGAAATCTCCAAAATTGACTGAAAAAGTCATTTTTTTAAATATGACATCCTATTCTATAAGTTTTCATATCTTTTTAGGATATTTACAACAATGAATAATATCCAAAATATAAAAAATATACTAGTTTTTTGTAGAATTCTAGTAGTTTTGGACCATGTATACTATATACATTGACACTAATGACTAATATGGCTCATAACTATCGTTCACGTGGTAACTTTCGTGATGGATGGCAACAACCCTTGTCAATCCGAAAAAATGTTAGGTTACGATTCTTAGGTCTTTTTGCTTGAGATTTTCTCTATTTAATGATTTTAGAGTTCTTCAAGTCCATTTTGCAAGAAGTTGGAAAGATTTTAAATCAAAGTCGGGATATCACATCCATCAAGTAGTGAGTGCTCAATATCTTTAAGTGAGAGACTTGGAACATTACTCAGGGTGGACACAAAATTCTCATATGGGTCCTTATTTACACTTGCAAGTAGTACAATTATTGCTTCATCTTCATCATTAAGAGTTGCAAGCTCGGTTTTTAGGCTCTTGAACTTGTTAATGTGTATAGTCACGGATGTACTATCTTTTATATCCAATTTATAAAATTGCATAAGTAATTTTACCTTTGAATTCTTTGCTTGGGTACCAAAGATCCTATCAAGTTCCTCCCAAGTAGTTCCAGCATCTCTAATGCCAAGGATATGATGTAGCACATCATCACTTAGTCCCCAGGCAATGATGCCTAGTGCCTTGCTATTCATATTCTTCCATTCTTTGGTTTTTGGTGGAGCTATTGCAAGGACCCCGCTTTCTAAATCTTCTTTTCCGCCATCACTTTCATCATCTTCAAAGAGATCCCAGAGGTCTTTCATCATCTTCAAAGAGATCCCAGATGTATTTCCTCATTAGGTGGTACATGGTCTTTTCCTTCCAAGAATGGAAACCTTCTCCATTGAACTTTGCTATTTGTTTGGGCTCTACCATTTTTTATCAACAACCAATCAACTAGCAAGAGAGTTGTTTTTCAATGTGTCAAGAGACATACAAAGATTAGTGTCAAATTGACACTAATTGAGTATCAATGGGGGATACTATTATTTGAGCTTAGTGTTAGATGTCGATGCTTGAGGTCTTCAAATCTTCCAAGGTCTCCTCTCCTTGGGTGAATCTTGCTATGGACTTTAGTGCTTGTAGCTCAGTGATTAAAATCATTGTTGATAGCTTCAGTGAGAATAATTAGTGATAAATGTCAAGCTTTTGAGGTTTTGGCTATGGAGTCTTTAGGGTTACTAACAGACTTAACTGATTTTTATATCACAGTAGCTCTTGTAGAGGCAACCAATTGATGAATCCTTTGATGGGGAGTAAGCTCATTAGCCCACCTTTGATTGCCTTATGTTTGTAGGGAGAATCGCAGCTTGTGTGTGTAGTAGCAACAGTACGACCAGAGGAGATGCAGTTCTAGATACCGAGGATAAATTTTCATAATGCTGGCTTATAGAGGGGTTAATTTTGAGTTATGACATGATACAGAGAAGTGCCATGAGGTGTAGAGGATATGTCTAGAAGAGAGTTTCAATAGGATATTGTCTGGTTTGGGAGATCTAAAGGCTCCAAGGTAGGTATTTATTGTTTTGGCTATGGCTACCACAAGGTCAAGTGGAGATGGAAGTGAGAAATGAGACCATGAGCTGGATTTGAAATGACTTGAGGTTAAAAGGAAGTGAGAGAGTAGAGAAGTGAATTATGCTATGCTCAGCTCAGCTCTGATACCATGCTGAAATGTATGGATTTAGAGCATAGTAGTTATGGAGGTTGGAAGATGAAGACTAAGTTCATAATGACATGGATAATGGCGAGACCAAATGTTACACAAGTCACTACAAGATATAGGCCTTATACCGATGTTTAAAGCGATGAAAATGCAAATAATAAAATTTGCCCCCGTCATCGCAAAAAGCGTCGTTATTGGCGATGCCATAGAACAGTCGGTATCATCATCGCTATAAAATATAGATATTACTTCCATCGCTATAAAATATAGATAAAATAACCTGTTCCAAAACCACAACCTAGTGAATACTTACTTGAATGAGATAAAATATAGATATTACCAGCGAGAACAGAGGCCTGCTCACCTGAGCACTCTCTGAATCCCGGAAAGTCATGCATCGTCCACATGAGAATGGCTCGAATATTGGCTGACCGCCAACCATGGCGCCTACTCATATCTTACACAGTGATCCCCTCCTTCCACAAAATCTTAAGCTCATCGAGTAATGGACGAAGATACATGTCCATATTTTTGACTTTGTAGCCACCGGGGACAAGCAAGCTAAGGATAAGATGTCCTTTCTTCGTAGAAAGCCATGGAGGGATATTGTAGTTGACAAGTGTTGAGATGACAAGCTCAATACATGCGGACATTGATGATGGACCGCCTGGTTAGATGGGTCCACACGTCTACACTTAGCACGTCGGTGGTCATTATGCATCTCACATGGCCACTGACTCATTACTTATTATATTCAGGTCATTACACCAATTTACAGCTGGCATAGTTATAGCGCCAGTCGACTAGTGTAGTCGGTTATGCATTGTTTGACTTAGTAGGCCACTTTCCTTTTATGTTGTATCTTATCTATACTTTGTGTACATTGTAAAGTGTGTAAAAGGAGAAGAAGAAATCAGCAAGAAAACGTTTTGGCCTCCATCTCTCTTCTTGTCTCTTGAGTGAGCTTCTCCTTATGCATTCTGTGTGTGTTCGGCGCAGCATCTTGAGCAACCCTCTCCACCACGCGATTCTTGACATGGTATCAAAGCCACGCCATTGAGAGAGGCTGATTTCGAAGGTTGAAGCAAAGGAAAAGAAGTAAGGTTCGAGCAAGCAAGCCACGGGTAAGAAGCTCTCCCATCCTTCAACTCTTTCTCTTGGATAGTGCCTGTGGAGGCACCGGAAGCAGGGCAGAGCAAAAATCTCAGATTGCAATGAGATTTGATATAAGCAAAGAGCGCTGTGTATTGTGCAGATATGCCCTTTAGGGCTCTACCACAGTTATTTTGGGCATCTGAGGCCGTTTCAGGGCCCGTTTTAGAGCCGCAAGGTTGTGGACAGCAGTTTCAGGGTACGTTGTGACTTCGACTGTATTGACCGAAAGTGGGTGCGTAGGTTACAGATTTCAGATTTGTAAGTTCAAAGGTGTTTACCAGTGAGTAAACACAAGGTTTATCTACAAACAGGTTGCAGATTGCATGTATTGTTGAGCAGACAGTGAAAAAGGCTGTCTGGTGTATTGCTGTGCACTACAGGTCCAGCATTGCAGAAGATTTGCTTGCTATTGGTATTAATTTTGTGATAATGGCAGAGAACAGTGGAAGCCCCATCATTGAGAAGCTCGACAAGAACAACTACCCTTCATGGAAGTTCCGTGTCACGAACTTCCTTATTGGAAAAGGCCTCTACGAGTTTGTTTCAGGTGAAGAAAAGGAGCCGGAGATGAGTGATCCTCCAACTGCAGAAGAGACAAAGGCACGGAAAGAATGGAATGCAAATGATAAAAAGGTCATGTATTGGTTGTCTGCAGTAATTGACAATAATATGCTGGGACACATTAGAAATGCAGAGAATTCATATGCAGCTTGGACCATACTTGAAAGTATGTTTTCTGTAAATACAAAGGCATGAAAGATTTAACTCAAGCAAGAGTTGAATACATTAAAGAAAGGAAAGATGTCTATCAATGAGTATACACTGAAGGTAAGAAGCATTGCAGATGCATTGGCAGCGATTGATGCAATGCCCGATGATGATGATTTGGTGTCGTCTACCTTGGGTGGACTTAACAATGAAAAGGCTTGGAAGTCTTTTGTAACTTCTGTATATGTTAGAAAGCCATTTCCAGATTTCGATGAATTGGTCTCCCTTATGATCACTGAAGAGATCAACATGCAGAGTGGGACATCTGAAAGAAGTAGTGAACAGGTCCAAGCTTTCTACTCCAGTTCTGGAAGGGGATGTTGCAGGTTCTCTTCAAGAGGCCGTGGTACAGGACGTGGGAGTGACAACTAGCAAAATAGATTGAATCAACAATTTGACGATATGCAAGTTTCAGGAGGTCATGGTAACTTTAGAGGAAGAGGTGGATGGCAGAACAGAGGTTCTAACAACTCTGGTATTGTGTGCCACTATTGTGGCAAAACAGGTCATATTGCAGCCCAATGTTATGCTAAGAGAGATGATATCCGCAGTGGTAAGTTGTAGCAAGGAAACTATGCATCGTCTTCATGACAGAATGAAGACAAAAATGAACGTTTGTTCGTTATGCAGCATATGTTGAATGCTGTTACAGGAAAGGGAACACATGAAGATGTTTGGTATGTTGATTCAGGTACATCCAATCATATGACCAGCCATGCAGAATGGTTTGGAGAGATGCAGGATTTGCAGAATGCAGGTTATGTGCAGACAGGTGATGACTCATGCCACCCAATTTGACATATTGGAAAAGTTCCCTTGTCCTTGCATGATGGTAAGACAAAGAGTCTTTTAGATGTATTACATGTGCCATCTATTACAAAGAACTTGGTGTCAGTCGGTCAAATGGTAGAGCAAGGGCTGCAAGTCAGATTTAATGCAAAGGGCTGCTTTGTAGAAGACTTCAATGACAAGTGCAGGTTGGTAGCAAAGGGAAGTAGAGTTGGACGTATGTTCACTCTAGATGCTGGAATTCCTACTATGAATGCTGCTATGTATGCCAAAGGAAAATGTGTTGTTGCAGACATTGAAATTTGGCACAAACGCATTGGACATGCAAATGTACAAAGGCTGAAATTAATGCAGTCCAAAGGGTTGGTTACAGGTTTGCCTACATTTAAAGTTGCAGAATTTCAGAAGGTATGTAAAGCATGTCAGTTTGGTAAGCAGGCAAGACAACCCTTTTCACATGACAGAGATGTAAGCAGAAATATCCTTGATGTTGTGCATATAGACATTTGGGGGCCTACACAAAATGTATCTCTTGGAGGTAGTTCATACTTCGTCACATTCATTGATGATTGTTCTAGAAAGCTGTGGGTATATTTTATGAAGGAAAAGAGTGAAGCTTTTGAGTACTTTAGAACTTTCAAGGCTACAGTTGAAAGAGAAACAGGCTTGAAAGTAAAGTGCTTGAGGTCAGATGGAGGGGGAGAGTACCTGTCCAATGAGTTCAGTGATTTTCTGAGGTCTCATGGGATAAAGAGACAGTTCACATGCAGGTATACCCCACAGCAAAATGGGGTTGCAGAAAGGAAAAACAGGCATATTGGAGAAGTTGCACGCACCTTGATGGGCTGAAAAGAATATGCCTAAGCATTTTTGGTCTGAGGCTGTTCATACTGCTGTTTATATTATGAACAGAACTCCCACAGCTGCAGTTCATGGTATGACCCCCGAAGAATGTTTTACAGGTAAGAAGCCTGATGTTTCACACTTGAAAGTATTTGGCTGCCGCTATTACAACCCTGTCACATGTAAGTTCAGAGTGAGCAGGGATGTCATCTTTGATGAAATGAGCAGTTGGTATGCATCTAGTGGTGATGCATTGGATGATGATGATGATCATGACACTCATGTGTAGGCTGGAAAGCAAGAATCACAAACTCTTAGCGGACCAGAGACATCATCTGGTAGTCCTTGGTCTGGGAGACTAAGGAGTACCTCTACATCTTCGAGTACATCTAGTAGCACTACATGTAAAGACAAAGGAAAGAATAAAGTGTTAGAAGGCATTGATGCAGTTCTTGATGGAGACTCCAGTGGCTCAGAGAGCTTGGATGATGAGCTTGGCATTTCTTCAGTGAGGACTCCAGGTGTGTAGAGAGCACGTGTTAATGCAAAGACTCCATTGAGTGATCCAGTGGTACGCAGGTCTAGCAGGGTGAGATACCCTGTTAAAAGATTTGGTTTTGAAGGTTATGCAGCTCACCATTATGCTTATATGGTGAAACTAGTTGAGGATGTTGAGTCCACATGTTTTGAGGAGGCTGTTAGTCATGCTCATTGGGATGCAGCAATGGATGAGGAGATGGCTGCATTAGAGGCCAATAAGACTTGGGATCTAGTATCATTGCCGAAGGGAAAGAAAGCTATTGGATGTAAGTGGGTTTATAAGATTAAGCACAATGCAGATGGTTCTATTAGCAGGTACAAAGCTAGGCTGGTTGCAAAAGGCTATGCCCAGACATACGGCATAGATTATGATGAAACCTTCAGTCCAATTGCTAGGATGGCAACTGTCAGATGTGTGATTGCTTTGGCAGCAGCCAAAGGTTGGAGGTTGCAGCAAATGGATGTAAAGAATGCCTTCTTGCATGGTGATTTGCAGGAAGAAGTATATATGGATCAGCCAGCAGGTTATGAAGATTTAGAGCATCCCACGTATGTGTGCAGGTTGAAGAAGGCACTCTATGGGCTCAAGCAAGCACCTAGAGCATGGTCTGACAAGATTAGAGAGTATCTTGTCAATATTGGCTTTTATGTTTCTGATGTTGATCACTCACTTTATGTGAGAAAGGGAGATGCAGGTTTGGTCATCATAGTCATCTATGTGGATGACTTGATTATTACAGGTGATAGTGATAGTGGGATTGCTGAAGTCAAGGGCTGTTTGAAGATGAAGTTTGAGATGAAGGATTTAGGTGAGCTAAGGTACTTCCTTGGCATTGAGGTGATCAGATGTGATGATGGTATATGGCTGTCCCAAAGACAATATGGCTTGGATATGTTGTCCAAGTATGGTATGACTGCATGCAAACCACTTTCAGTCCCGTTGGAGCAGAATGTAAAGCTGAGTGCTGATGTTGGGGATGAGATAGAAGACCCTACTATGTTCAGGAGGATAATGGGGAGTTTGATCTACATGACAATTACAAGGCCAGACTTGAGCTACGCTGTTGGTCTTGTGAGTCAGTTTATGCAAGTACTTAGAAAGCCACATTTGGATGCAGTCAGACGCATATTGAGATATGTGAAGTCCACATTACATTATGGACTTTTCTATGAGGCAGGTACAGATGTACAGGTATTTGGATACACAGATGTAGATTGGGCTGGTAGTATGTCTGATAGAAGATCTACCAGCAGATACATGTTCTCTCTTGGTAGTGCAGCCGTTGCATGGAGCAGCAAAAAGCAATCCACAGTTGCTTTGTCGAGTACAGAGGCTGAGTATAGAGGTGCTGCTATTGCAGCATGTGAGGTAGTATGGCTGCAAAAGCTATTGGCTGATTTGGATGTCCAGGTGAAAGGTCCAGTTGTCATTTATTGTGACAACATGAGCAGTATACAGTTGGCTAGGAACCCTGTGTTCCATGCCAGGACAAAACATATTGAGGTACACTACCACTTTGTGAGAGAGAAGGTACTAGCAGGTGAGATTGACTTGGTGTATGTCAGCACACATGATCAGATAGCTGACATCTTCACGAAGGCATTGGGTACAGAGAAGCTTCAAAAGTTTCAAAGCTTACTTGGAGTTGCAGAGATGCAGTTGAGCTTGAGGGGGAGTGTTGAGATGACAAGCTCAACACATGCGGACATTGATGATGGACCGCCTGGTTAGATGGTTCCACACGTCTACACTTAGCACGTCGGTGGTCATTATGCATCTCACATGGCCACTGACTCATTACTTATTATATTCAGGTTGCTACACTTATTTACAGCTGGCATAGTTATAGCGCCAGTCGACTAGTGTAGTCGGTTATGCATTGTTTGACTTAGTAGGCCACTTTCCTTTTATGTTGTATCTTATCTATACTTTGTGTACATTGTAAAGTGTGTGAAAGAAGAAGAAGAAATCAGCAAGAAAATGTTTTGGCCTCCATCTCTCTTCTTGTCTCTTGAGTGAGCTTCTCCTTGTGCATTCTGTGTGTGTTCGGCGCAGCATCTTGAGCAACCCTCTCCACCACGCGATTCTTGACAACAAGGACTATAGGTCACACACTGTAAGAAGTTGAGTGTAGACCGAATAGGTTCACACCATCCATTGCAAGACCGAGCCGAAGATTCCTTGGCTCTTGGGCAAAGCCTGGGAAGGTAGAGTCAATGTGGCTCCATGCGCGTGAATCCGCTGATATCCATTGAACTCCATCCGTGGACCTATTCTGTGCATGCCATGTTGTCAAGCTCGCCATGCTGGATGTAGAAAACATGTGGTTTATGCGGGGGATAAGCGGAAAGTGTTTGAGAACTTTTTGAGGGATGGTTTGCCCTTGCAAGTCGTGTCGATACCTGTGAGCACCACACTTTGGACATGTCTCCATATTCTCGTATTCTCCTCAAAACAGTATGCAATCGTTGATACATGCATGGATGTTATTGTAGTCCATGCCAAGCTTCCGTAAAACATGTCGTGCATCATCACGAGACTCAGGCATGGTATTTGCAGGTGGTAATATATGATATTTTAATAACCTGAAAAAAATCATAAAACACCTTGAAAAAGCACAAATGTTTGTAATAATAGTGCCGAAAAAAAATCAATGAAGCGTTTGTACAAGGTACTTGAACAACTCGGTCACACTCGTATCGCTCCACCCGTATTTTGCTTGCACACTTAAGAGTGCAAGCAGTGTCTTCAGCTGAGATACTCGGCACCCATCATATAATGGTATGGATGCTTCCTCTCTAAGCGGATCAGAAGTCTCGACATCCATGGGAATCAATGCATTGATTATTGCCTCCATCTCAGGCTCCAAGATTGTAGGTAGGTTTGGAAGGTTGTCTGTCTCCTCTAGCATTGCCGGTATAGATTGGCCTTGCGAGTGGTGGATTGGCTCCTGCACTCCATCCATTGCACACCCACGTACTCTTCTAATTGGCCGCAAAGGGTGCACTCCCCCTTGGGACAAGACATCACCTCCCTGGATAGAAAATTTGCCAGCGAGACCCAATCTTATTGTATATGGTATTCAATTATCTTGCGAGCACAATGCATGATTGATATTAACTTCAAATTACCGTTTGCTTAAAATCCGCAATCGCTTGATCAACGATCTCAGATCGAAACTCGCCAAATCGTCGTACATGTTCTATAGACAATCGACGTTTTCGTCTAATTGCCACTTGCATTGAGAGCAAGGACATGGGACACGCTGATTAAGATATGCCTCGCGATCTTGAACAATAGGACCTTCTTCGTTTTCCATTTTGTCTATGTTACAACAAACAATTTGTTTTTGTTATCATTCTTTTCTTTTCTTAGATTTTTATCATCTCCTTCTATCTCTCTCTTTTTCTATGACCTAGCATATAGTATCATAGAACACTAGTATTTAGTACCTAGTACTCAGTACCTAGCACATAATATTTCGTTTTCTCTCTTGCTCTCCCTCTCTCATTTCCTCTCCCTCCCTTCCTCGCCCTCGCCCTCTCTTTCTCTCTTTCTCTATTAAGTTTAATGATTTTTCTATTTTTCTCTCTCCTCTCTCTCTCTCTCTCATTTCCTTTTCTCTCCTCTCCCTCTCATTCCTCTCCTTCCCTCTCTCTTTTTCTCTCTCCTCTCTCATTCCTCTCCCTCCCTTGCCCTCTCTCATTCATTTTTCTCTCTCCTCTCTCTCTCTCTCATTCCTTTTTCTCTCTCCTCTCCCTCTCTCATTTTCTCTCCCTCCCTCCCTCACCCTCACTCTCTCTTTCTCTCTTTTCCTATTAGGTTTAATGATTTTTCTCTCTTTTTTTCTCTTCTCTCTCTCTCTCTCTCTCATTTTCTCTCTCTCCTCCCTTTCTCATTTACCTTTCTCTCTTTCTCTCCCTCTTTCATTTCCTGTCCCTTCCTCACCCTGACCCTCTCTTTTTCTCTTTCTCTATTAAATCTTAATTACAATACACAATAACATGATATAAACGATGTTAAAAATGTAACATTAGTTACATTAAGCCATTGCTCATTAATTTTTAAAAAATATTTTTAAAAAATGTTAAAAATATTTAACGAAATTACACATAGGAAAGGAAAATTTTTGGCCAAACATACATAGTATATGCCTATGTGGGAGCTTTCGCTCAATCGCCAAGACCCACAGACCACTTATTGTTTCAAGCGTTCCAAGCGAGCTCTAA